>NW_026961893.1:0-300000 GCF_036172605.1 Pelobates fuscus | reverse complement strand
CCCTGCACAGCCGGGGTGAGGCACCTGGACATGGACAACTTTCTCCTCTACCCAGGTGTAGTAACCATTTATTGTGGGTGGGCTGTACTGATGTTTCTGCTTTGTGGGTGGGTTGCTGGACTAACAAGGGCACTGACCGGCAGGAGGTCAGGTACCCTGTTAGTCTTTTTGGAAAGGGGGAGAGATGTGACGAAACCAACCTCGCCACTGAGAACTGGAGAAGCCTGGTTGCCCGCCTCCTGCCCGCTGACTATGGCCCCTGGACATATTGCACTTTAGAAACTATATTTGGGCATGTAATAATTTGTATTGCTGCTGCTGGCCCTTTAAAAGCAGCGATGGACATATTGGAACTTTTGGGACTACTGTACCTTTAAGACTGTGGAGCGTAGTACAGTAATCCTGCCTTTAATACTTTCATGTCATGTATGTATTTTTGTATGCAGTTAACCTGGGTTATATATATATATGCAGCCTTCATCTGATTGTTCGGTAGAATCACTCCATTCATTGTATTGAGGAAACTACCGAACAACCAGACCACCCAGGATTAAGTGTGCCTCCAATTTTATGGCAAGACAGGAGGCTTCATATTTGCTTATCTTTCTTTACTGAAACTCCCAGCAGCAAAGAAACAGTTAACAGCAGTGTAAAAAAAGTTTAACCAATCAGAGTGCATCACAGCAATATAAACTGTCATCAGGCTCCTCCCAATTCCTCTTTCTTTGCTGCTTAGCCTCCCAGGTGAGTCTATTCTAATTATACTCCTATTTATGCTCGATTTTTATATATATATATATATATATATGAGTATATTGCTTTAATATTATATATATTTATTCATTTACTTATTCTAGTATTTTTTCTCAGCCTTTCTGTGCTTTTACACACTGCTTAGGTGACATGGGCTGACTCCCCAGTCAACCTATAAACTCAATTGCCTCTCTTATTTTTTCTACCATACTTGTAATTCTTATACTGTCTGTTTAACTGACACACTTTTCCCCGCAGCGCCCGGCATTTTGCCGGTCCGCTCCGCTCTGTTTTTTCCCTCACACACTTCGTGTGTTGCATTGCGTCTCCATAGAGACGCTTCCCGCCCTTTTCTTTCCGCGGCCATTTCTATTTACCTTTTCCCGGGCTTCCTCTCAGCGCCATCTTGCGGAAATTTTATGCGCGGCGGTTCACTCGCATTTCAGCTCCCACTGCAGAACGCGACCCAGCTGTTCGGTAAGTACTTTTATCCCTTAAAGCCCCAGACCTTTTTATTTTAAATCATTAAAGATACATACTCAAAATTTCCCTTTTTTCTTGACAGGTTTTTTCAACTTAAAAAATCCTTGCTTGATACTGAGGGTGACCCCCTCAAGCCTTTATTCAGAGGGTGACCCCCTCTAGCCTTCCTTCAAGGGTGACCCCCCTTTTTCTGCCTCTATACAGGGTAATCCCTATTTGATAACACAGGCACATACCTGTTATTTGATTTTGGACATTTCATTGTCCTTCTCTCTCTGGGTGAACCCCATTGATATATTGTGGATGAACCCCACTGTTACAAAAATTACTTTCTGTATAAGTCCACCGCCTCATTGTAATTAGTTTGTCTGCATACCAAAATTAAAAATAATAAAAATGTAAAAAAAAAAAAAAAAAAAAAAAATGTAAACTATATATATATATTGTATATAATATTATTTTCTTTTGTGGTGACCCCACTGTTATGGACATTATGTCTGATGTGCCAGAACCAGCAGTTTCTGCCGAACTTAAGGCTTGGCTATTCAATGCCATCACTGAATCTATTCCTAAAGCTTTAGCGGCTTTCAGCCAGCAGACAATACCAGCCCCTACGGCGACCATTACCCAACTCTCAGATTCCGAAGATTCTCACACTTCGGAACATGAAGGAGCCCCTCGCAAACGCCCTTGGAAGGGCGATAGCGCCACCGCCGGTAAAGGCAAAGCGCCCGCTAAACACCCTAAAGTGCCCTATTCAAAACCCAAACATGATTTTGACGCATTTGAGGGTTCTACCTCTGACTTTAACCTCCAAGTATTAGACGAATACTACGCAGAACACTCTGATACTGAGGCTCCGCCTCATAAGACATTCCGAGACCTTTATCCATCCGATTCTGCAACTAATGAACCCCTCATACCTCTAGAGGAACTCCAATCGGAGTCTGACCCCATGGATACCTTATTTGACACCTCTGGACGCCCTCTATTTGACCCCAGGTGCATTAAGCACCCTAGATCGGCCGAATGGACACCCCCAGACCACATTGCCAAATATTGTAGAATGTGGCTCCGTCGGCCTTTAGAAAAAGAGGTGAGAGCCAAATTAAGGGCTGAATGCCCTCGCCCCACCATCCCAGACAAGGTGGCCAATACACCAGAATTCGACCCCTTCCTTGTGACCTTTCTAACCAAGTCAGGGAAAGACCCCCGTAAAGGTCTAGAACAGGGTCTTAAAACTGCTCAAGACAAGTTGATGGATGTGGCGGGCCCGCTCATACAAATCTTCATTATTGCAGACGAGGCTTTATCAGGTGGCACATTTGACGCACATATGGTGCGAGAGTGGGCACAAAGGGCCTTATGCCTTTTAGGCAATGCCAATGTGGCAATATCAACAGAGCGGCGGAAAGCCGTCCTTTATAAAATTGATGCTAAACTTGCCGAACTAGGCACTAAAGAACTTGGTCCAGAGGCTCAAGGCATGTTATTTGGAGACAAGTTCATAAAAGAACTAAGTAAACACGTCTCTGTTTTTACAACACTGACAAAGGCACAATCCTCTATTCGCAAGGTATTTCGCTCTCAGCGTTTTTCCGGAAGAGCTGGTCGCTATAGAGGCCGAGCGACTGGCAGAGCCGCCTTCACAGGCTACAGGCCTCGACCTTCAGACACCTGGAACTCGGGCAATACCCGATTCCAACACAGACAATTTTTTCCCTCTCGTGGAGCAATCCGAGGACGTGGATCCGCTTCCCTACGCGGTCGCTCTGCTACAGGTAATGGACCTTCCTTATTCTCTTATTCATATTGCAGGCCGGTTAACCCTTTTTTCCCAACAGTGGTCTCAACTAACTCAGGATCCTTGGATCCTTCAAACGGTGTCCGGGTTCCACCTGGATTTTTCAGTCGAACCAATTCAAAATTCCCTTCCTACCCCATTAAAAATGTCTTTGCTAGACGAGTCGACTCTACGGAGCGAACTCAACGATCTATGCACCAAAGGTGCGATCAAACGAGTTGTGGGCCCACAGGTCTTCGTAAGCAACATGTTTCTGGTAAAGAAAAAATCAGGGGATCTACGACCAGTCATCAACCTGAAAGATCTGAACAATTTCATCGTATACCGTCACTTCAAAATGGAAGGGATCCATTTATTGAGAGACCTACTCTCCGAGGGAGATTGGTTCTCTCGCTTCGACCTAAAGGATGCATACCTCACGGTGCCGGTAACACCAGCACACCGCTGCCTCCTTCAGTTTCGTTGGGAACAGACACTATGGCAGTTCACCTGCCTCCCCTTCGGCCTATCTTCCGCACCCTGGTGCTTTACCAAACTAATGAAACCAGTGATGGCCTTACTGCGGTCCCAAGGAATCCGCTCCATAATCTATCTGGACGATATCCTTCTCATGGCACAGGACCAGGAAACCCTCCTCCATCATACAAACATGACCTCCGCCCTATTGCAGAATCTTGGCTTCGTGATCAATCACCAGAAATCATCTCTAACACCGTCCCAGACGATACAATTCCTGGGATTCCAGATAGACTCCGTTCAAGCAGTCCTTCAACTTCCGGCACCCAGAATAAAATCCATAAAAAGAGACATTCGGAAGTTACTGATATCACCACACCTTCGCCTACGGGATCTAGCCCGCACCATCGGCTTGCTCTCCGCCTCAATACAGGCTATATTCCCTGCCCCACTGCACTACCGGGCACTGCAACGATTAAAGACCCAATACCTACACCAGTCGACGTCTTACGACCAACAGATCACACTCACAGACGAGGTCCGGCTCGAGCTCCATTGGTGGCTACAACATATGGATGCCTGGAATGGAAGAGCCATTTTCGGATCCCAACCAGACTTCATCCTGGAATCAGATGCAAGTTTGCTCGGATGGGGCGCAACCTGCTCGGAAACCTCTACAGGAGGACTCTGGTCCCACTCAGAACGCGCACTTCACATCAACTGCCTCGAACTGATTGCAGGCTCATTTGCAATCCGCAGCTTCGCCAAAGATGTCTACAACTGTTCAGTTGTGCTGAAGATGGACAACGTGTCCGCAGTCCGCTACGTGAATCATCTTGGAGGTTCCAAATCAAAGATGCTCTCAGATCTGACCAAGGAATTATATCAGTTCTGCCTAGACAGGAATATCTCCCTGCGAGCGGAATATCTGCCGGGAACAGACAACCTCGTCGCAGACTGGTTCTCCCGCCACTGGAGGGACTCCAGCGATTGGCAACTGAATCCACAAATATTTCAACATCTACACATTTGCCGGGGACCATTCAACCTGGACCTCTTTGCATCTCGCCTCAACAGGCAGACGGACGCTTTTTACAGCTGGTTACCGGACCCAGCGTGCCTTGCAGTCGATGCCTTCCTACAGAAGTGGCCGATGTCAGGGGCATATGCGTTCCCTCCATTCTCCATGATTCCACGCACGCTACAACTTCTCAGAACTCAAGGTGTCAAGATAACTCTAGTGACCCCGCTATGGCGGGCCCAACCATGGTACCCTTACCTACTGGAAATGTCAGTGGACTTTCCCCTGCTGCTACCCTGCACCCACGACCTCCTCAGAGACTCGATAGGCAACTTTCACCCATTGGCGATCCAAGACCATCTCCAACTAGTGGCTTGGACCATTTCAGGGGATCGTGGAATGTCTCAGGCCTTTCGACAACTGCTCAGGGACTCCTTTGGGACTCATGGGCCCCAGGAACCAGACGCTCTTACATCTCTGCATGGCGCCTATGGAGCTGCTGGTGCTTGGAAAGGAACCTTGATCCCTTTTCAACACCTATAATTAATATTATTAACTTCCTGTCGTCTCTATTCGACCAGGGTAAATCCTACCGGACCATTAACGTGTTTCGGTCTGCTATTTCTGCAGCGCACGTTCCTATAGAAGGCTCTTCGGTGGGCAAACACCCGTCTGTCTGCAGACTCTTGCGGGGCATCCGCATCGCTAGACCCCCGAATCCCAAATTTAATCAATTCTGGGACGTTGCCGTCATGCTCACGTTCTTGGAAGCTTGGCCGGACAACGAAGCGCTTTCCCTACGCCAATTATCAGCCAAATTAGCTCTCCTCCTCTGCTTGGTCTCCTTCCGAAGAGTTTCCGACATCAGGGCTTTCGACTTTCACGCCCTCGATTTCACACCAGAGGGGGTACACTTTCACATCACTAGACGCACCAAGACCAACTCATCTACCGTGAGCTACCCTTACTTCTCGCAGAGACCACTCCTATGCGTAGCCCGGTGCATAAGACACTATATCGCTCGCACTACCCTTCTCAGAGCACCTACCGGGCCCCTCCTGGTATCCTATGTACGGCCTCACAAACCAGTTTCGTGCCCTACCATTGCACGCTGGATTAAATGGCTCCTAGCCCTGGCTGGCATTGATGCATCTTTCGGGGCTCACTCGGTTAGAGGCGCAGCCGCCTCTTCAGCACTCTTAGCTGGAGGTTCCTTAGCGGAAATTCTATCCTCCGCTGATTGGTCTAGAGAACCCACCTTCCGTACCTTTTATTTTAGACACTCTCCTCACGTTTCTCTGTCCTTGCTATCTGTGCGTTAAAATAGCAAATATGAAGCCTCCTGTCTTGCCATAAAATTCGGGATTATTCTAGCTCCTAGTGACCGAATAATCTAAATTTTATTAAAGACAGGAGGCGAATATTTTCCCACCCTAGATTTCTTTTCCCACCCTTCTAGGTAAGTATCCTGTACTATCTCCAATTTCTAACTATGACTTACATCCTCTCTTTCGCTAACCTAGACTCATTAGGTCGTTATTATTATAACCCGTTTTTTCTATTATATTTAGTTCATTAAATTCTAGATGGTCATTTACTGTTATACCACTCAGTTATTACCATAGTTAGAGCTTGCACTAAATTGGAAGTCAGTTCACTGCATTTATTTGGTTTTTCTTTTGCCAAAGAGACCATACTTTCACAATGTTTCTCCTTCCTCCTAGTGTGAAGATCGCTTGCCTTCTGCCTTGACTCTACCTGCGGGTTGATCACTACCTTCATCCTTAAAGATACCTTCACCGTTACCTGTTCATCGTTTTAATGACTACTTTTACATGGTTGACTCTACGACTGATCGGCTACATCAAGAAAGAGGAATTGGGAGGAGCCTGATGACAGTTTATATTGCTGTGATGCACTCTGATTGGTTAAACTTTTTTTACACTGCTGTTAACTGTTTCTTTGCTGCTGGGAGTTTCAGTAAAGAAAGATAAGCAAATATTCGCCTCCTGTCTTTAATAAAATTTAGATTATTCGGTCACTAGGAGCTAGAATAATCCCGAATTACCGTTTGCAACAATGTTGCAAACGGGTAATTGGCAATCATGTAATGTGTTCTGTGTCCTCTGGGTGGCCGCCATTCAGGAAACAACCACGTGGCGGCGGCCATCTTAAACTACCGAACAGCGGTGTTTTGCCGTCGAGTGTCTGGAACTAAAATCGGACACTTGACTAGGCAAACACCGCTGAGACCTCCATACTTCCAGAAATTCGTATGGAAACTACCGAATGACCCACCGTTCGGTAGAAAGAACCCCACAAACAAGGGAATTCATTCAAACCCTCTCCAGGCTCTATAACACAGGCAATTCGCCTGTTTTCATTCCCTTGTTTGTGACCGACCGCAGGGCCAAAATGCATGGAACTGTTTTCGGATACTTTACCCATGCGGTCGGTCAAATCTTTGGAACTTCATATCTCCCGAACCATTCATCCGAATGACCTGATTCTTGGATATGTTGTCCCCCTGAATAAGGGCTATCAGGGGATACCTGTTTTGGAGGTGTAGCATAGGTATTTGGGGTACATCCAGGAATTGGGGAAAAAGGTGTACAGTATAATTGTGTTAAGTGTTAATCTAAGGGGAGGAAATGTGTGGGAGGTACATCCATGTGATTGGTTAATTTCATCCTCCCCCTGGGAGTGTCCTGTATGTACTTGTTGGTAATAAAAGCCAGACTGGGTGTCCCAGTCTAGAGTCTTGCTTAACCCTCAAAGCGATGTGTCGTCTCGGTCTTTGGGGGAATGGGATTGTATGCTGACTGCCAAGAGTGTAAGCCGATGTCTGCTTTTCTTGTTCAGCTGTTCCAGTGTTCGTGTGGTTCCAGTCGGGAGAATGGTGTTTGCAGTAGCTGCCTGTGCATCTGGAAAGGGGATTATCGCCTAAACTGGGTTTTATCCTCTTGTAAGTGAAACGGTCCGTTACATATACCATTCCTTTTATGAAGAGATGAGTACAGATAATAAGATCCCCCATAATGCTAAAAACCTGTTCATCGATTTAGCCGAAAGTATTGCCGGTAGTCTTAATGTTACCAACTGCTATGTGTGTGGAGGTACTAACATGGGAGACCAATGGCCTTGGGAAGCAAAGGAGGTAATGTCCGGTTCTGAGGCAGTTGACCAACTAATATCTACACAAGCCGATTATCATATGAGTGTTAGAGGTAAATCTGAGTGGAGATTAAAGACCTCCATCATAGGTTATGTTTGCATAGCAAGGAAAGGAATAATGTATAACACTTCTGTAGGAGAATTAACTTGTCTAGGGCAAAAAGCTTATGATGATGATACAAAGAATACAACTTGGTGGTCGGCTTCAAATGTCTCAGAACCATCTAACCCGTTTGCTAGATACGCCAATTTAAAGGATGTGTGGTTTGATCTATCCATCACATCTACCTGGAGAGCCCCAGCAAATTTGTACTGGATCTGTGGTAAGAAAGCCTATTCGGAGTTGCCACAGGACTGGGAAGGGGCATGTGTGTTGGGTATGCTCAAACCATCCTTCTTCTTGTTACCGATTGAAACAGGTGAGACTTTAGGTGTTAAAGTGTATGATGTGAATCATAGTTAGAAAAGGGGACCCATAGAGATAGGCACCTGGGAAGATAATGAATGGCCTCCCCAGCGTGTCATAGATTATTATGGGCCAGCCACGTGGGCTGAGGATGGTACCTTTGGTTACAGAACCCCTATTTATATGCTCAACCGTATTATAAGATTACAGGCGGTGGTTGAGATTATCACCAACGAGACATCACAAGCGCTCAATCTTCTAGCGAAGCATAACACCAGGATGAGGACGGCAGTCTACCAAAATAGATTAGCCTTGGATTACCTTTTGGCAGTAGAGGGAGGTGTATGTGGGAAGTTTAACCTGAGCAATTGCTGTCTTCAAATAGATGACGAAGGGCAAGCAATAGCTGAGCTTACTAGCCATATGGTTAAACTAGCGCATGTGCCTACTCAGGTATGGAAAGGGTATAATCCAAGTAGTTGGTTTGGTAGCTGGTATGAGTGGTTTGGAGGGCTTAAGGCAGTGGTAGGTGGAGTCCTACTAATTTTAATGTTGTGTCTACTCCTGCCATGTCTTATACCCTTAGTAGTTAGGTCTGTGCAAAGCCTGATAGGAAATATAGCAGAGAGGAAGGCTGCTGCACAGATAATGGCGATTTATAAGTATAAGGCTTTAGATCAGGGAGAACCAATGCAGGAAGATGAGTGTTAAAAGATTCACATCATAAGATAAGTCTGGTCTGGTTCATGGTAACTTGCGGTGTATGCAAACCAAGGTTAAAGTGATGCCTCAAGTAATTGTGAAATATCAAGAGGCATCAAAGGGGGGAATGTTGTGGAATCTCGGTAAAAATAAATTTAGTAGGCCGAGATTACCACGTGGCATGTGTACGTGCATATGCTGACGTATCGATCAGTTGGTTGCACGAGGCAAGATACGATCAGTAGTGTACGGAGCATGTGCAAGAATACAGGATGTAGTATTCCCCCTCCTCCATTGTGCTGGACAAGCCATGCGGTCAAACAGGAAGTTAATTCTTATTTGTGTTGATTGGTTAAGAGAATGTGCGGGTGGAGCTTAATATGGGAGGAGTTATGTGCCTATATAAGGAGCCTGCACTATTGTCCGGGGCTCAGAACTTGCTGTATTTTGGTGACATTAGTCCCTCTGAGTCCCGATCGGTGATCCAATAAAGAATCTCTTCCTTCCTGAAGAAACCTGTGTCCATCTCTCTGTGCTTGGCTTCCGTCAGTTTCTCCGGTATCACAGTGACCTACATACCTGGGTCACAGGGCGGCCGGGCCCCCTGGTGGGCCGGGCCCGGTCGCAGCCGTGACCCCTGCGACCCTGGTATGTACGCCACTGAATATACCAGTGGTCTAAGCATCTTCCCACCTTGGCCTAAAAAGGGGAGGTGATTCCACAATTAAAAATCGCTGCCATATACACGTCCACTGATAGGAGACGCGGAAGGTATTAAACTGATATGAACAATACTAAACTCACCACTCCTATCTGGTGGCACATTAGCTTGCCCGCGCAGTGCCCCAAATTTCAAGTAAGAGGACCGACCAAGCATCTTCTTCCATCTCCCTGTTACATAAATCAATGCCATATCCATAGAAATTGTAGAGAATATCCAGGATAGTTTTACAGGGCCAAATCATGTCGCCTGTTGAAGAGTTGACCTTGCTCGGGTCCCAGGTGTGCGGTTCCTAAAATGGCTGCCATATACATGTCCACTGATAGGAGACGCGGAAGGTATTAAACTGATATGAACATTTACTAAACTCACCACTCCGAGTGCTGTTATTTATTTAATTTTTTTGTGGTGAGGCTTTACAGGACAGAGTGCTTCTCCACGGGACATGTTAACTCACGGGCAGCTGGCTCATCAAGGAACCAGAGCAGCTTGAACGAGGTGACCTTGCTCGGGTCCCAGGTGTGCGGTTCCTAAAATGGCTGCCATATACACGTCCACTGATAGGAGACGCGGAAGGTATTAAACTGATATGAACAATACTCCACTCCTATCAGTAGGTCTGTCCCATTGTGATTTATGCCCCCCACCCACCGCGCAGGGATGGGGGCCGGGGGGGAGGAAAGTAGGCCCCCCCATTGTGATTTATGGCCCCCACCCACCGCGCAGGGGTGGGGGCCGAGGGGGGGAGGACAGTAGGTCCCCCCATTGTGATTTATGGCCCCCACCCACCGCGCAGGGGTTGGGGAGGACAGTAGCTCCCCCCAGTGTGTATCATGGGCTTTGAGGACAGGTGTCAATCCATACCTGCCAAGTGACCCTATGTAGGGGGAACAGTCCCTATTCTGCTCTGTGTCAGTGTGTATCATGGTCTCTGTGGACGGGGAACAGTCTCTATTCTGCTCTGTGTCAGTGTGTATCATGGTCTCTGTGGACAGGGAACAGTCTCTATTCTGCTCTGTGTCAGTGTGTATCAGGGGCTTTGAGGACAGGTGTCAATCCATATCTGCCAAGTGACCCTATGTAGGGGGAACAGTCCTTATTCTGCTCTGTGTCAGTGTGTATCAGGGGTTTTGAGGACAGGTGTCAATCCATAACTGCCAAGTGTAGGAGGAACAGTCCCTATTCTGCTCTGTGTCAGTGTGTATCAGGGGTTTTGAGGACAGGTGTCAATCCATATCTGCCAAGTGACCCTTTGTAGGGGGAACAGGCCCTATTATGCTCTTTGTCAGTGTGTATCAGGGATCATTTTGATAGGTGTCAATCCATATCTGCCAAGTGACCCTATGTAGGGGGAACAGTCCCTATTCTGCTCTGTGTGAGGAGGAGGAACGGGAAATGAGTAGCTCGGCATCCAACCTTGTGCAAATGGGGTCTTTCATGCTGTCGTGCCTGTTGAGGGACCCTCGTATAAAAAGGCTGAAGGAGAACAACCTGTGCTGGGTGTCCACGCTACTAGACCCCCGGTCTCTATTCTGCTCTGTGTCAGTGTGTATCAGGGGTTTTGAGGACAGGTGTCAATCCATATCTGCCAAGTGACCCTATGTAGGAGGAACATTCCCTATTCTGCTCTGTGTCAGTGTGTATCAGGGGTTTTGAGGAAAGGTGTCAATCCATATCTGCCAAGTGACCCTATGTAGGGGGAACAGTCCCTATTCTGCTCTGTGTCAGTGTGTATCAGGGGTTTTGAGGACAGGTGTCAATCCATATCTGCCAAGTGACCCGATGTAGGGGGAACAGTCTCTATTCTGCTCTGTATCAGTGTGTATCAGGGATTATTAGGATAGGTGTCAATCCATATCTGCCAAGTGACCCTCTGTAGGGGGAACAGTCCCTATTCTGCTCTGTGTCAGTGTGTATCAGGGATTTGACTATCTTTATTCAGATTCAAAAATTACAATTCCAGGAAAAATTTTACAAACATTTACAAGAACATGTTATGCACATCATAGAAACAACGTGAACCTCTTTAAAGCCACAAACTTAAGACAAAAAATACGTACACACAATGTGTAAGGGTTGAAAGAATATTCTGAATCCTTACATGTTTACTTTATCGTTTGTTTGATTTTTGTGAACCATATATAAACTACAAGCAGCGTGAAAACTATAAAAACTCAAGTGGCCATGCTGATCAAATTAAATAGTATGCTTTACACAGCGTATAAGGGTGATGTCACAGCACAACGGGAATCTAACAGGGGAAGAGGTGGAAGTCATCCTCCTCCTCCCACGACCACGCCATATCTGCCAAGTGACCCTATGTAGGGGGAACAGTCTCTATTCTGCTCTGTGTCAGTGTGTATCAGGGATCCTTAGGATAGGTGTCAATCCATATCTGCCAAGTGACCCTATGTAGGCGGAACAGTCTCTATTCTGCTCTGTGTCAGTGTGTATCAGGGGCTTTGAGGACAGGTGTCAATCCATACCTGCCAAGTGACCCTATGTAGGGGGAACAGTCTCTATTCTGCTCTGTGTATCATGGTCTCTGTGGACGGGGAACAGTCTCTATTCTGCTCTGTGTCAGTGTGTATCATAGTCTCTGTGGACAGGGGAAAGTCTCTATTCTGCTCTGTGTCAGTGTGTATCAGGGGCTTTGAGGACAGGTGTCAATCCATACCTGCCAAGTGACCCTATGTATTCTGCTCTGTGTCAGTGTGTATCATGGTCTCTGTGGACGGGGAACAGTCTCTATTCTGCTCTGTGTCAGTGTGTATCATGGTCTCTGTGGACAGGGAACAGTCTCTATTCTGCTCTGTGTCAGTGTGTATCAGGGGCTTTGAGGACAGGTGTCAATCCATATCTGCCAAGTGACCCTATGTAGGGGGAACAGTCCTTATTCTGCTCTGTGTCAGTGTGTATCAGGGGCTTTGAGGACAGGTGTCAATCCATACCTGCCAAGTGACCCTATGTAGGGGGAACAGTCTCTATTCTTCTCTGTGTCAGTGTGTATCATGGTCTCTGTGGACGGGGAACAGTCTCTATTCTGCTCTGTGTCAGTGTGTATCATGGTCTCTGTGGACAGGGAACAGTCTCTGTTCTGCTCTGTGTCAGTGTGTATCAGGGGCTTTGAGGACAGGTGTCAATCCATATCTGCCAAGTGACCCTATGTAGGGGGAACAGTCCTTATTCTGCTCTGTGTCAGTGTGTATCAGGGGTTTTGAGGACAGGTGTCAATCCATAACTGCCAAGTGTAGGAGGAACAGTCCCTATTCTGCTCTGTGTCAGTGTGTATCAGGGGTTTTGAGGACAGGTGTCAATCCATATCTGCCAAGTGACCCTATGTAGGGGGAACAGTCCCTATTATGCTCTTTGTCAGTGTGTATCAGGGATCATTTTGATAGGTGTCAATCCATATCTGCCAAGTGACCCTATGTAGGGGGAACAGTCCCTATTCTGCTCTGTGTGAGGAGGAGGAACGGGAAATGAGTAGCTCGGCATCCAACCTTGTGCAAATGGGGTCTTTCATGCTGTCGTGCCTGTTGAGGGACCCTCGTATAAAAAGGCTGAAGGAGAACAACCTGTGCTGGGTGTCCACGCTACTAGACCCCCGGTCTCTATTCTGCTCTGTGTCAGTGTGTATCAGGGGTTTTGAGGACAGGTGTCAATCCATATCTGCCAAGTGACCCTATGTAGGAGGAACATTCCCTATTCTGCTCTGTGTCAGTGTGTATCAGGGGTTTTGAGGACAGGTGTCAATCCATATCTGCCAAGTGACCCTATGTAGGTGGAACAGTCCCTATTCTGCTCTGTGTCAGTGTGTATCAGGGGTTTTGAGGACAGGTGTCAATCCATATCTGCCAAGTGACCCGATGTAGGGGGAACAGTCTCTATTCTGCTCTGTGTCAGTGTGTATCAGGGGTTTTGAGGACAGGTGTCAATCCATATCTGCCAAGTGACCCGATGTAGGGGGAACAGTCTCTATTCTGCTCTGTGTCAGTGTGTATCAGGGATTATTAGGATAGGTGTCAATCCATATCTGCCAAGTGACCCTCTGTAGGGGGAACAGTCCCTATTCTGCTCTGTGTCAGTGTGTATCAGGGATTTGACTATCTTTATTCAGATTCAAAAATTACAATTCCAGGAAAAATTTTACAAACATTTACAAGAACATGTTATGCACATCATAGAATCAACGTGAACCTCTTTAAAGCCACAAAATTAAGACAAAAAATACGTACACACAATGTGTAAGGGTTTGAAAGAATATTCTGAATCCTTACATGTTTACTTTATCGTTTGTTTGATTTTTGTGAACCATATATAAACTACAAGCAGCGTGAAAACTATAAAAACTCAAGTGGCCATGCTGATCAAATTAAATAGTATGCTTTACACAGCGTATAAGGGTGATGTCACAGCACAACGGGAATCTAACAGGGGAAGAGGTGGAAGTCATCCTCCTCCTCCCACGACCACGCCATATCTGCCAAGTGACCCTATGTAGGGGGAACAGTCTCTATTCTGCTCTGTGTCAGTGTGTATCAGGGATCCTTAGGATAGGTGTCAATCCATATCTGCCAAGTGACCCTATGTAGGGGTAACAGTCTCTATTCTGCTCTGTGTCAGTGTGTATCATGGTCTCTGAGGACAGGTGTCAATCCATACCTGCCAAGTGACCCTATGTAGGGGGAACAGTCCCTATTCTGCTCTGTGTCAGTGTGTATCATGGTCTCTGTGGACGGGGAACAGTCTCTATTCTGCTCTGTGTCAGTGTGTATCATGGTCTCTGTGCACGGGGAACAGTCTCTATTCTGCTCTGTGTCAGTGTGTATCAGGGGTTTTGAGGACAGGTGTCAATCCATATCTGCCAAGTGACCCTATGTAGGAGGAACAGTCCCAATTCTGCTCTGTGTCAGTGTGTATCAGGGGTTTTGAGGACAGGTGTCAATCCATATCTGCCAAGTGAAGTGACCCTATGTAGGCGGAACAGTCTCTATTCTGCTCTGTGTCAGTGTGTATCAGGGGCTTTGAGGACAGGTGTCAATCCATACCTGCCAAGTGACCCTATGTAGGGGGAACAGTCTCTATTCTGCTCTGTGTCAGTGTGTATCATGGTCTCTGTGGACGGGGAACAGTCTCTATTCTGCTCTGTGTCAGTGTGTATCATAGTCTCTGTGGACAGGGGAAAGTCTCTATTCTGCTCTGTGTCAGTGTGTATCAGGGGCTTTGAGGACAGGTGTCAATCCATACCTGCCAAGTGACCCTATGTAGGGGGAACAGTCTCTATTCTGCTCTTTGTCAGTGTGTATCATGGTCTCTGTGGACGGGGAACAGTCTCTATTCTGCTCTGTGTCAGTGTGTATCATGGTCTCTGTGGACAGGGAACAGTCTCTATTCTGCTCTGTGTCAGTGTGTATCAGGGGCTTTGAGGACAGGTGTCAATCCATATCTGCCAAGTGACCCTATGTAGGGGGAACAGTCCTTATTCTGCTCTGTGTCAGTGTGTATCAGGGGTTTTGAGGACAGGTGTCAATCCATAACTGCCAAGTGTAGGAGGAACAGTCCCTATTCTGCTCTGTGTCAGTGTGTATCAGGGGTTTTGAGGACAGGTGTCAATCCATATCTGCCAAGTGACCCTATGTAGGGGGAACAGTCCCTATTATGCTCTTTGTCAGTGTGTATCAGGGATCATTTTGATAGGTGTCAATCCATATCTGCCAAGTGACCCTATGTAGGGGGAACAGTCCCTATTCTGCTCTGTGTGAGGAGGAGGAACGGGAAATGAGTAGCTCGGCATCCAACCTTGTGCAAATGGGGTCTTTCATGCTGTCGTGCCTGTTGAGGGACCCTCGTATAAAAAGGCTGAAGGAGAACAACCTGTGCTGGGTGTCCACGCTACTAGACCCCCGGTCTCTATTCTGCTCTGTGTCAGTGTGTATCAGGGGTTTTGAGGACAGGTGTCAATCCATATCTGCCAAGTGACCCTATGTAGGAGGAACATTCCCTATTCTGCTCTTTGTCAGTGTGTATCAGGGGTTTTGAGGACAGGTGTCAATCCATATCTGCCAAGTGACCCTATGTAGGGGGAACAGTCCCTATTCTGCTCTGTGTCAGTGTGTATCAGGGGTTTTGAGGACAGGTGTCAATCCATATCTGCCAAGTGACCCGATGTAGGGGGAACAGTCTCTATTCTGCTCTGTGTCAGTGTGTATCAGGGATTATTAGGATAGGTGTCAATCCATATCTGCCAAGTGACCCTCTGTAGGGGGAACAGTCCCTATTCTGCTCTGTGTCAGTGTGTATCAGGGATTTGACTATCTTTATTCAGATTCAAAAATTACAATTCCAGGAAAAATTTTACAAACATTTACAAGAACATGTTATGCACATCATAGAAACAACGTGAACCTCTTTAAAGCCACAAACTTAAGACAAAAAATATGTACACACAATGTGTAAGGGTTTGAAAGAATATTCTGAATCCTTACATGTTTACTTTATCGTTTGTTTGATTTTTGTGAACCATATATAAACTACAAGCAGCGTGAAAACTATAAAAACTCAAGTGGCCATGCTGATCAAATTAAATAGTATGCTTTACACAGCGTATAAGGGTGATGTCACAGCACAACGGGAATCTAACAGGGGAAGAGGTGGAAGTCATCCTCCTCCTCCCACGACCACGCCATATCTGCCAAGTGACCCTATGTAGGGGGAACAGTCTCTATTCTGCTCTGTGTCAGTGTGTATCAGGGATCCTTAGGATAGGTGTCAATCCATATCTGCCAAGTGACCCTATGTAGGGGTAACAGTCTCTATTCTGCTCTGTGTCAGTGTGTATCATGGTCTCTGAGGACAGGTGTCAATCCATACCTGCCAAGTGACCCTATGTAGGGGGAACAGTCCCTATTCTGCTCTGTGTCAGTGTGTATCATGGTCTCTGTGGACGGGGAACAGTCTCTATTCTGCTCTGTGTCAGTGTGTATCATGGTCTCTGTGCACGGGGAACAGTCTCTATTCTGCTCTGTGTCAGTGTGTATCAGGGGTTTTGAGGACAGGTGTCAATCCATATCTGCCAAGTGACCCTATGTAGGAGGAACAGTCCCAATTCTGCTCTGTGTCAGTGTGTATCAGGGGTTTTGAGGACAGGTGTCAATCCATATCTGCCAAGTGACCCTATGTAGGCGGAACAGTCTCTATTCTGCTCTGTGTCAGTGTGTATCAGGGGCTTTGAGGACAGGTGTCAATCCATACCTGCCAAGTGACCCTATGTAGGGGGAACAGTCTCTATTCTGCTCTGTGTCAGTGTGTATCATGGTCTCTGTGGACGGGGAACAGTCTCTATTCTGCTCTGTGTCAGTGTGTATCATAGTCTCTGTGGACAGGGGAAAGTCTCTATTCTGCTCTGTGTCAGTGTGTATCAGGGGCTTTGAGGACAGGTGTCAATCCATACCTGCCAAGTGACCCTATGTAGGGGGAACAGTCTCTATTCTGCTCTGTGTCAGTGTGTATCATGGTCTCTGTGGACGGGGAACAGTCTCTATTCTGCTCTGTGTCAGTGTGTATCATGGTCTCTGTGGACAGGGAACAGTCTCTATTCTGCTCTGTGTCAGTGTGTATCAGGGGCTTTGAGGACAGGTGTCAATCCATATCTGCCAAGTGACCCTATGTAGGGGGAACAGTCCTTATTCTGCTCTGTGTCAGTGTGTATCAGGGGTTTTGAGGACAGGTGTCAATCCATAACTGCCAAGTGTAGGAGGAACAGTCCCTATTCTGCTCTGTGTCAGTGTGTATCAGGGGTTTTGAGGACAGGTGTCAATCCATATCTGCCAAGTGACCCTATGTAGGGGGAACAGTCCCTATTATGCTCTTTGTCAGTGTGTATCAGGGATCATTTTGATAGGTGTCAATCCATATCTGCCAAGTGACCCTATGTAGGGGGAACAGTCCCTATTCTGCTCTGTGTGAGGAGGAGGAACGGGAAATGAGTAGCTCGGCATCCAACCTTGTGCAAATGGGGTCTTTCATGCTGTCGTGCCTGTTGAGGGACCCTCGTATAAAAAGGCTGAAGGAGAACAACCTGTGCTGGGTGTCCACGCTACTAGACCCCCGGTCTCTATTCTGCTCTGTGTCAGTGTGTATCAGGGGTTTTGAGGACAGGTGTCAATCCATATCTGCCAAGTGACCCTATGTAGGAGGAACATTCCCTATTCTGCTCTTTGTCAGTGTGTATCAGGGGTTTTGAGGACAGGTGTCAATCCATATCTGCCAAGTGACCCTATGTAGGGGGAACAGTCCCTATTCTGCTCTGTGTCAGTGTGTATCAGGGGTTTTGAGGACAGGTGTCAATCCATATCTGCCAAGTGACCCGATGTAGGGGGAACAGTCTCTATTCTGCTCTGTGTCAGTGTATATCAGGGATTATTAGGATAGGTGTCAATCCATATCTGCCAAGTGACCCTCTGTAGGGGGAACAGTCCCTATTCTGCTCTGTGTCAGTGTGTATCAGGGATTTGACTATCTTTATTCAGATTCAAAAATTACAATTCCAGGAAAAATTTTACAAACATTTACAAGAACATGTTATGCACATCATAGAAACAACGTGAACCTCTTTAAAGCCACAAACTTAAGACAAAAAATATGTACACACAATGTGTAAGGGTTTGAAAGAATATTCTGAATCCTTACATGTTTACTTTATCGTTTGTTTGATTTTTGTGAACCATATATAAACTACAAGCAGCGTGAAAACTATAAAAACTCAAGTGGCCATGCTGATCAAATTAAATAGTATGCTTTACACAGCGTATAAGGGTGATGTCACAGCACAACGGGAATCTAACAGGGGAAGAGGTGGAAGTCATCCTCCTCCTCCCACGACCACGCCATATCTGCCAAGTGACCCTATGTAGGGGGAACAGTCTCTATTCTGCTCTGTGTCAGTGTGTATCAGGGATCCTTAGGATAGGTGTCAATCCATATCTGCCAAGTGACCCTATGTAGGGGTAACAGTCTCTATTCTGCTCTGTGTCAGTGTGTATCATGGTCTCTGAGGACAGGTGTCAATCCATACCTGCCAAGTGACCCTATGTAGGGGGAACAGTCCCTATTCTGCTCTGTGTCAGTGTGTATCATGGTCTCTGTGGACGGGGAACAGTCTCTATTCTGCTCTGTGTCAGTGTGTATCATGGTCTCTGTGCACGGGGAACAGTCTCTATTCTGCTCTGTGTCAGTGTGTATCAGGGGTTTTGAGGACAGGTGTCAATCCATATCTGCCAAGTGACCCTATGTAGGAGGAACAGTCCCAATTCTGCTCTGTGTCAGTGTGTATCAGGGGTTTTGAGGACAGGTGTCAATCCATATCTGCCAAGTGACCCTATGTAGGCGGAACAGTCTCTATTCTGCTCTGTGTCAGTGTGTATCAGGGGCTTTGAGGACAGGTGTCAATCCATACCTGCCAAGTGACCCTATGTAGGGGGAACAGTCTCTATTCTGCTCTGTGTCAGTGTGTATCATGGTCTCTGTGGACGGGGAACAGTCTCTATTCTGCTCTGTGTCAGTGTGTATCATAGTCTCTGTGGACAGGGGAAAGTCTCTATTCTGCTCTGTGTCAGTGTGTATCAGGGGCTTTGAGGACAGGTGTCAATCCATACCTGCCAAGTGACCCTATGTAGGGGGAACAGTCTCTATTCTGCTCTGTGTCAGTGTGTATCATGGTCTCTGTGGACGGGGAACAGTCTCTATTCTGCTCTGTGTCAGTGTGTATCATGGTCTCTGTGGACAGGGAACAGTCTCTATTCTGCTCTGTGTCAGTGTGTATCAGGGGCTTTGAGGACAGGTGTCAATCCATATCTGCCAAGTGACCCTATGTAGGGGGAACAGTCCTTATTCTGCTCTGTGTCAGTGTGTATCAGGGGCTTTGAGGACAGGTGTCAATCCATACCTGCCAAGTGACCCTATGTAGGGGGAACAGTCTCTATTCTGCTCTGTGTCAGTGTGTATCATGGTCTCTGTGGACGGGGAACAGTCTCTATTCTGCTCTGTGTCAGTGTGTATCATGGTCTCTGTGGACAGGGAACAGTCTCTATTCTGCCTTGTGTCAGTGTGTATCAGGGGCTTTGAGGACAGGTGTCAATCCATATCTGCCAAGTGACCCTATGTAGGGGTTACAGTCCTTATTCTGCTCTGTGTCAGTGTGTATCAGGGGTTTTGAGGACAGGTGTCAATCCATAACTGCCAAGTGTAGGAGGAACAGTCCCTATTCTGCTCTGTGTCAGTGTGTATCAGGGGTTTTGAGGACAGGTGTCAATCCATATCTGCCAAGTGACCCTATGTAGGGGGAACAGTCCCTATTATGCTCTTTGTCAGTGTGTATCAGGGATCATTTTGATAGGTGTCAATCCATATCTGCCAAGTGACCCTATGTAGGGGGAACAGTCCCTATTCTGCTCTGTGTGAGGAGGAGGAACGGGAAATGAGTAGCTCGGCATCCAACCTTGTGCAAATGGGGTCTTTCATGCTGTCGTGCCTGTTGAGGGACCCTCGTATAAAAAGGCTGAAGGAGAACAACCTGTGCTGGGTGTCCACGCTACTAGACCCCCGGTCTCTATTCTGCTCTGTGTCAGTGTGTATCAGGGGTTTTGAGGACAGGTGTCAATCCATATCTGCCAAGTGACCCTATGTAGGAGGAACATTCCCTATTCTGCTCTGTGTCAGTGTGTATCAGGGGTTTTGAGGACAGGTGTCAATCCATATCTGCCAAGTGACCCTATGTAGGGGGAACAGTCCCTATTCTGCTCTGTGTCAGTGTGTATCAGGGGTTTTGAGGACAGGTGTCAATCCATATCTGCCAAGTGACCCGATGTAGGGGGAACAGTCTCTATTCTGCTCTGTGTCAGTGTGTATCAGGGATTATTAGGATAGGTGTCAATCCATATCTGCCAAGTGACCCTCTGTAGGGGGAACAGTCCCTATTCTGCTCTGTGTCAGTGTGTATCAGGGATTTGACTATCTTTATTCAGATTCAAAAATTACAATTCCAGGAAAAATTTTACAAACATTTACAAGAACATGTTATGCACATCATAGAAACAACGTGAACCTCTTTAAAGCCACAAACTTAAGACAAAAAATACGTACACACAATGTGTAAGGGTTTGAAAGAATATTCTGAATCCTTACATGTTTACTTTATCGTTTGTTTGATTTTTGTGAACCATATATAAACTACAAGCAGCGTGAAAACTATAAAAACTCAAGTGGCCATGCTGATCAAATTAAATAGTATGCTTTACACAGCGTATAAGGGTGATGTCACAGCACAACGGGAATCTAACAGGGGAAGAGGTGGAAGTCATCCTCCTCCTCCCACGACCACGCCATATCTGCCAAGTGACCCTATGTAGGGGGAACAGTCTCTATTCTGCTCTGTGTCAGTGTGTATCAGGGATCCTTAGGATAGGTGTCAATCCATATCTGCCAAGTGACCCTATGTAGGCGGAACAGTCTCTATTCTGCTCTGTGTCAGTGTGTATCAGGGGCTTTGAGGACAGGTGTCAATCCATACCTGCCAAGTGACCCTATGTAGGGGGAACAGTCTCTATTCTGCTCTGCGTATCATGGTCTCTGTGGACGGGGAACAGTCTCTATTCTGCTCTGTGTCAGTGTGTATCATAGTCTCTGTGGACAGGGGAAAGTCTCTATTCTGCTCTGTGTCAGTGTGTATCAGGGGCTTTGAGGACAAGTGTCAATCCATACCTGCCAAGTGACCCTATGTAGGGGGAACAGTCTCTATTCTGCTCTGTGTCAGTGTGTATCATGGTCTCTGTGGACGGGGAACAGTCTCTATTCTGCTCTGTGTCAGTGTGTATCATGGTCTCTGTGGACAGGGAACAGTCTCTATTCTGCTCTGTGTCAGTGTGTATCAGGGGCTTTGAGGACAGGTGTCAATCCATATCTGCCAAGTGACCCTATGTAGGGGGAACAGTCCTTATTCTGCTCTGTGTCAGTGTGTATCAGGGGCTTTGAGGACAGGTGTCAATCCATACCTGCCAAGTGACCCTATGTAGGGGGAACAGTCTCTATTCTGCTCTGTGTCAGTGTGTATCATGGTCTCTGTGGACGGGGAACAGTCTCTATTCTGCTCTGTGTCAGTGTGTATCATGGTCTCTGTGGACAGGGAACAGTCTCTGTTCTGCTCTGTGTCAGTGTGTATCAGGGGCTTTGAGGACAGGTGTCAATCCATATCTGCCAAGTGACCCTATGTAGGGGGAACAGTCCCTATTCTGCTCTGTGTCAGTGTGTATCAGGGGTTTTGAGGACAGGTGTCAATCCATATCTGCCAAGTGACCCTATGTAGGAGGAACATTCCCTATTCTGCTCTGTGTCAGTGTGTATCAGGGGTTTTGAGGACAGGTGTCAATCCATATCTGCCAAGTGACCCTATGTAGGGGGAACAGTCCCTATTCTGCTCTGTGTCAGTGTGTATCAGGGGTTTTGAGGACAGGTGTCAATCCATATCTGCCAAGTGACCCGATGTAGGGGGAACAGTCTCTATTCTGCTCTGTGTCAGTGTGTATCAGGGATTATTAGGATAGGTGTCAATCCATATCTGCCAAGTGACCCTCTGTAGGGGGAACAGTCCCTATTCTGCTCTGTGTCAGTGTGTATCAGGGATTTGACTATCTTTATTCAGATTCAAAAATTACAATTCCAGGAAAAATTTTACAAACATTTACAAGAACATGTTATGCACATCATAGAAACAACGTGAACCTCTTTAAAGCCACAAACTTAAGACAAAAAATACGTACACACAATGTGTAAGGGTTTGAAAGAATATTCTGAATCCTTACATGTTTACTTTATCGTTTGTTTGATTTTTGTGAACCATATATAAACTACAAGCAGCGTGAAAACTATAAAAACTCAAGTGGCCATGCTGATCAAATTAAATAGTATGCTTTACACAGCGTATAAGGGTGATGTCACAGCACAACGGGAATCTAACAGGGGAAGAGGTGAAAGTCATCCTCCCCCTCCCACGACCCCGCCATATTTGCCAAGTGACCCTATGTAGGGGTAACAGTCTCTATTCTGCTCTGTGTCAGTGTGTATCATGGTCTCTGAGGACGGGGAACAGTCTATATTCTGCTCTGTGTCAGTGTGTATCAGGGGCTTTGAGGACAGGTGTCAATGTTAGGTGATTTCTGCCCTTTATGGATTAAAAGCAGACTCTGCATCAACTGTGTAATTTTCCATGGGAGTTTTGCCATGGATCCCCCTCCGGCATGCCACAGTCCAGGTGTTAGTCCCCTTGAAACAACTTTTCCATCACTTTTGTGGCCAGAAAGAGTCCCTGTTGGTTTTAAAATTCGCCTGCCCATTGAAGTCAATGGCGGTTTGCGCGGTTCGCCGGTTCGCAAACATTTGCGGAAGTTCGCGTTCGCCGTTCGCGAACCGAAAATTTCGGGTTCGCGACAACAGTATTATAGAGTCCTACTAAAAATACCAAACTTAAACGATCCTAGAAATCAGTCCATAATATGTAGCATAAGGGTTAATATAATCCCACTCTGTGTATAGAGACACAGAGTAGCGTAATACAGTAGTAGTTGTATACAGTAAGGTACCCAAATGCCAAATTGATCTGTTTTACTGAAAAATGGATACAGTATATATTAGTAGAAATCTAGAAAATGGTTGCTCCCACTTTCAAAATGTTTCACTAGTGCCTAGAAGTAAAAATAAAAATACAGTACTCCCTGTAAACTGGAACTTTTAATAAATTGTAAGATTAAAGGGATCCTATAGTGCCGGGAAAACAAAGCCGTTTTTGTGGAACCCACCCTCCTCAGACCCTCCCGCATGGATGAAGGGGTTAAAACCCCTTCAACCACTTACCTGAATCCAGCGCCGATGTCCCTCGGTGCTGGGGCAGGCTCCACCCACGCTCCTCCCCCGCAGATGTCAGCCGGTTGCAATGGCCATGCGTGCATTAGACCTCTCCATAGGAAAGCATTATTCAATGCTTTCCTACTGGGAAAATCTGATGCTGGAAGTCCGTGAGGTCTGTTTGGATTCCAGAAGCCCTTTAGTGGCTGTGTGGTAGAAAGTCACTGGGGGCAGACTTAGAGCTGCAATGTAAACATTGCAGGTCTCTGGAACTGCAATGTTTTACTTTGCAGCACTAAGTGCAATAGGGTCACAGCACCCAGACCATTTCAATTCGCTGAAGTGGTCTTGGTGCTTAAAGTGTCCCTTTAAAAACACTCACAAAGTGAATATGAATCAATGCAAAATTGGCTCAATAGCTTACAACTAAACTTGATTCTGTGATCCTTATGATGGATGGCATCTGTAGGAGCTGCAGTCCATGCTGTGTGTATGCCGCTGGTGAGCTCGGCGTGCGTTCCACCCGAAGCCTCAATCCAAAGTCCAGCTCTCAGATCTCGTAGACCAGTTTCTGGTCTACGAGAGCAGCAAGTAGTGGTGCTTTGCAGTTAGCTTCCTAATGTTCAATGCCTATATATATATATATATATATACACACACAAACAAAATACACAATCCAGCACACTTGCTCATTCACTAAACAACGATTTCAAGTCTCACAGTTTTAAAAACACCTCACCTAGGCAAAAAATAATGGGGGTTTAGTTACAGTATATTATCATATATTGCATATGCCTGCCACAACGTCAATGTACTTCATTCTTGGCAGGTCCTATTCTAGCTGCTTTTTACCTGCTCTTATGAGATCGATCCACTTACTTGGGAAATTATTCCTCCTGGGGCTCTCTGCAGGTCAAGGTTAAATAGGACCCTTAAACGAGGCACCTGTGACAGGGAGGTGTGCCAAACCAAGGATTTATTATAAAAATAAATGAAACCAAGGATGACTAGGGCTGCCTTCACCTGAACATGCATACATTATAGGGTGCTGCTGGGGCCATATATAATAATCTTGCACTCCATAAAAACAGAACTTCTTAGCCTGGTGCTTGTGAAGCAAAATACAAAAACTTAACAAATGAAAGCACTCTCGGGACTTGTAAAAATAAAACTTAAAACTTAAGTCATATTGCCTTACATAAAAAAAGGTCAATGGGTCGAAGTTTCAGTATGGTAAACATGATGTCATAATTTAGCTAAATAAGGGGTGAGGAGGGTGGATCACTTGAAACTGAATGGCCCAATTAAGAGGGGGGATAGGGTTTATTTCGGGCAAACACCTACGAAAAATACAGGCCTTTGACTTTAAACTTGTAGTCAGAAACATGATAGTTATATGAAACAGTAGAATGGGGTGATAGTAGAAAGTGGTGAAAGTTGGCAGTGGTGTTACAGGGTAGGCCTGTAAATATAGAAAGTTGGCAGTGGTGTTACAGGGTAGGCCTGTAAATATAGAGGGCAAAAAAGGTTAAAGGAAGAAACACGGGGGCGTGTCCTGGAAGCCGAGCGCACCGGCCGCATGTGCTAGGAGCTCCGCTCAAGCTGGCTTCAAACGAGCAATTAACCCGGCGATAACGGCAAAACCCAGCGCCCACCGAGGACATGTCACAGTCTAAAGGCAAACGGACGACGGAAAAAGCTGACAAAACTAATTTCTTTGCGGCACAAGCCGGTCACGGCAAAAATTGGCAGCCGCCGGACCAGGCCCAAGATGGCGCCGAAAGCGACCAGGAGGCTGCTACACACACCCCGGTAGGAGAACCCCCACTTACCCACAGCATGATGAAAGTCTTGCTCGAGGAAATGTCTGACAAACTCCTCCAAAAGCTAGACACTGCGCTGACAGACCTCAAGAAAGAGGTGCAAGATTTAGGACACAGAACGTCCCACACAGAAAACAAAATGGAGGACATCTCAGTAGCTCACAATGCTCTGGTAGACAAAGTGGAGGGGCTAGCTGCACAAGTACTGGCACAGGATACCAAAATAGCAGACATGGAGGATCGCGCCCGCAGGAACAATCTGAGGATCAGAGGAATTCCTGAGACGGTGGGCACTGCTGACCTTACCGCACACACCACGGGCTTACTACGACACCTAGCTCCAGATCTGCCCGCAGATGTGCTCCTCCTAGACAGGATCCACCGCACAGCAAGACCTACATTCCTACCACCAGATACCCCGAGAGATGTACTCGTGAGACTCCACTATTTCCACGCCAAGGAGGTTATCTTGGCGGCAAACAGAGCTGGAAAACCACTACCTGCTGAATACAAAAATCATAAAATTTTTGCAGACATCTCAGCCTACACTCTGAAAAGAAGGAGAGATTTCAGACCGATTACAGTGTCGCTGAGAGACCACAAACTGCCGTACAGATGGGGTTACCCCACCAAACTGCTTGTCACCAGAGGAGGGAAAACAACGGCAATTGCTACTCCAGAAGAAGGGGAGCGAATATTAAAGACATGGGACATTGTTCCAGCGACAGTTCCACCCTCAGGAGAAAGGTCCAAGGTCACCCCGGAGTGGAGAAACTCAAAAAGGATATAAGAACGAAACACCATGGACTATAGGCCGCTACGGCCTTAAACACTCAGCTTGACAGACAGACTATGTGCAACCAGTTGGGTAATGTACCGTTTTGGCAATGGGAGAAATATGTCAAATATAGTAGGATGTGGGGAGAATAGGGACCTCAAGCGAGTACAGGCTATTGTGGGAATATGCGCCTCTTTAAAGAGCTCTCCCAAATATAATAGCCGCTGTAAAGAAAGGCGCATTAGGAGAGAGACACAGAGATATAGAGAGTACGATCTGCACAAGTAGGGGTAAGAAAACCAGAAAATATATAAAAAATAAAAATAAAAAGTAACAGGGTTGCATGAGGATATAAACCAATTTAGAAGCACTTGAGGGAGTTAGCTCCCACAGGACGAGAGGTTGATACCTCTACCCCCAAGGCACGACCACGCAGTGCCTAGCCATAAGTATGGCATACATAGTATTAGCTCAGGATTGTTTGTATTATATGTTTTTGGTTATTATATGTTATGTTTATTATGTTAATGTGACTGCACTCATCATGGGGCATATGGGTGGCCCCACACCACTCCTCAAGGGCAACGAATGCACGCAATATACTAAACACGACAGACACCCTCACACTTCAGTAAGGGGAAGCTCACGCAAAACTCTGAGGACTACCCTGCTCAGCTTGACTCGGCTGGGAAGAGCAGGGATCCTCGCACAAATATACACTCCAAAGAGTTACACACAACCTCGCACACGACAACCACCGTGAGGATATGTACATTTAACGTAAGGGGACTGAATATCCCTGCAAAGAGACACCTCCTCACTCGCGACCTCCGCGCTGCCCGCACTGACATCCTTTGCCTACAAGAGACACACTATCGCACAGGTGACTTTACCAACACACTGACTATGGAATTCCCACACCAGTTCCACTCCACTACTAGTACGAAATCAAAAGGCGTTTCCATCCTGATAAGCAGGGAGGTTAAATTCTCCCTACATAGCCAGGACATTGACTCCAATGGCAGATATGCCATAGTGTCTGGGACGCTGAATGACATAGAGTATACAATCGTAAACATCTACTCGCCCAACACTAACCAAAGGAATTTTCTGCACAAAATCCTACACAAATTAGCAAACATACAACACGGCATCATGATGCTGTGCGGGGACTTCAATCACGTCCTAGACCCAAAAGTAGACACTACCCTATCCATACACAGTCGCAGGCACTGTCCCTTGAAAAGACAAAGCAAGGCCATACAAAAACTTTTACACACACACCACTTTTACGACACCTGGAGACTCGCTCACCCTGCCGAAAGGCACTGCACCCACTACTCCCCAGTACATAACTCATATTCCAGGATAGATCACCTTCTGATATCCGGCTCACATCTCAACCAAATACAGTCATGTGACATAGGCCAAATAACGTGGTCGGATCATGCACCGGTTACACTAGAGCTCAAGGATAGTTATGACTTCAGACACCGTAGCCCCTGGAAAATAAACGACTCACTACTGCGGGACAGGAGATTTACAGGGGAACTTAAAGCAGAGCTAAGGGATTACTTTGCGAATAACGACACGGGAGACATAGCTGCCACTACGGTATGGCAAGCCCATAAGGCAGTCATGAGAGGCCTATTGATAAGGAGAGCGGCGTTTGTGAAGAAATCCACACAAACACAACTTAGGGCTTGGCAGAAAGAATTATACGATCTAAACACGCAAAACCAGATCTCACCGACAGACACAGCAAAACACCGCATAACCCACATATCGCGGCTCATACATCAACAAGCTATAGACCAAGTTAACAGGCATATGAACAAGCTAAACGCAACGCACTATGTCCAAGGCAACAAGGCTAGCAAACTGCTAGCACTCCGCCTTAAAACCAGGCAGTCGAAACAAAAAATACACCACTTACTAGACCAGAACGGAAAAAAAGCCTCGACTCCGAAGGACATCAGTGATGTATTCGCTCGATATTACTCGGACCTATACAACCTTAAAGACAACGCCTCCACTACACAACCGACCGCACAGGGCATAGCAGACTACCTAGACAGGACACAAATCCCGTCGTTAACACAATCGCAACAGGACACACTCAGTAACCCGATCACGAGTCAGGAAATGATAGACGCAATAAACTCACTACCAAACGGGAAGTCCCCGGGCCCAGACGGCCTCAACAACGCATATTATAAAGAATTTAAAGACACATTAGCACCTCACCTAGTCAAAACCTTCAACGAGGCAATCACTGCCCAGTCCCTCCCCAAGGAAATACTACTAGCACACATAGTAACGCTGCCGAAACCAAACAAAACGTCGACAACACCACAAAACTTTCTGCCCATATCACTTTTAAACACAGACGCTAAACTACTCGCGAAAATATACGCCACGAGACTAGGATCGGTAATACCACACATCGTACACAACGACCAGGTGGGATTCGTGAAAGGGAGGCAGGGATCTGACAACACCAGAAAGGTCATAACTCTACTGCATAAAATACACACCCAGGACAGAGGGGGGATCTTGGTCTCCCTGGATGCAGAAAAGGCCTTCGACCGTCTGCACTGGGGATTCCTCCACAGGGTTCTGGAACGGTTCGGAGTACCAGAGGAGGTAGCGGCAGTAATAAAAGCCTTGTACAGCGCGCCGTCAGCGCAAGTACTGAACTCCGGATTTCTATCGGAGCCCTTTAAGCTCACAAACGGGACCAGGCAAGGTTGCCCCTTGTCCCCGATATTGTACGTGCTTGCACTAGTACCCCTGGCAATAAACATTAGAGCAAACACTTCCATATATGGGGTGAGTGTGGGGAACAACGAATATAAGGCCAACCTATTCGCGGACGATATCCTGCTCACACTCACACAACCCCAGGTGTCACTACCAAATCTGCTGCATGAGATCCGCCTATATGGAGATCAGTCGTACTATAAGCTGAATGTCGCAAAAACGCAGGCAATGGGGGTGGGGATACCGAGCCACATCACTACACAATTAAAAGCCACGTTCCCGCTAGACTGGAGGGACGATTATCTCACTTTCCTAGGCCTCAAGATCACAAAGACGATAGCTGGACTCCACGAACACAACTACGGGAAACTCAGGAGGGACATAATAGATACCCTACAAACATGGGAAGGCAAATACCTGTCTTGGGTGGGAAGGATAGCAGCCATCAAGATGATGGTGATGCCTAAAATACAGTATTTATTGCGCACGTTGCAGATCCCACTCCCCAAAATCTTCCTACAAAAACTACAACAAACCCTAAATAGATTTGTCTGGGCGAACCGCAAAATCAGAGTAGCAGGAAAAATATTGCGCAAACCAGTGACAGAAGGGGGTTTGGGACTACCAGATGTAGGCGCATACTACAGGGCGACCTTACAAGCCACAATGGTGCAAGCACACAAAGCAGTCGACAGGCCGCAGTGGGTAGACATCGAATCGATGGGGGCATGCCAAAAAGGGTTACACTACTTATTCTGGATACCCCACCACATACGCCCACTACCAAAAGAGGTTCCCGAAACCACTTCACTACTATTGAGAACATGGGACACAACCAAACGCCTGGTAGGCTACGATAAACAGTGGTCACTAGCGACCCCGATTCAGAGCATACACATAGCCAACCCTACATTCAATTATAAACCATGGGAAAAAGGGGGATGCACGATAGTCAAAAACCTATATCAAAACGACTCATTACTGCAATTCCCGGACCTACAGAGCAGGTATAACCTACCGCCACAATCACTGTTTTCGTATCTCCAACTTAAGTCGCTCCTAGAACATGACACAGGGGTACTCACACCAAAGAAAGCACAGGGTATTGAACGGATGTGTATAGCCAGAATGACTCCAAGAAAGATAATCTCGACCATATATAAAGCATTGACTGACACGGTTGACGGAGATAGAGAGAAATTCCAGGAGGCATGGCAAATGGATATAGGCAAACCACTAACAGACGAACACTGGCAGCAAGCATTTAAAGCACACAAAGGCAGATCCAAATGCGCTTCCCACCTGGAACTGTTGCGCAAAATACACTATAGATGGTACATGGTGCCGGTCAGGCTTGCGACTATTTACCCCCATACACCTGTGCAATGCTGGAGATGCGGGAGAGAGAAAGGCACGATGTACCACATATGGTGGACGTGCCCCCGCATCACGAATTACTGGGCAGAGGTAGGCAACATACTTTCCACCGCTCTGCACCAGACTATCACATTGGAGCCCGAGTGTGGAATACTCTTTATGACCCTAGACGACTTCCCCAAAGCCCAGGCATTTACAATGTTCCACATACTAATAGCCGCAAATTTACACTTAGCAAAGGCGTGGAAGGAAACAGACGCCCCAGATATAGGCAAAGTGGTTAAACAAACTACAATGAACATAGACTATGAAACAAGGATAAACACAGGGCAAAACCTGCAAGAGTACAGAATGAACGCAAAGAATGAGTGGGATAGGTTCCTGGAGGGATTCAATAAAGGACCAGGGAAAGGAACTAGCCAACAGCCGCCTCAGTAGGCGGAGAGAGACAGGGAAATGCGGGGAAGGCGAGATAGCAAATGGAGGTATATGAGCACACTTGAGACAGCCCACGCTAACTTTGAGGGAAAGGTCAGAGGAATGGACACCCATGATGTATATAGTTGTGTCGAAAGACACCCACATTGTAAATAGTTGTGTTGGGAGACACCCGGCGCCCACATGGAGAGATAGGAACACTACCTACTAGCCACCAAGCTAGAGAGACAAACATTAAAAACGAGATTGAGCAACATACTGAAGATGGGCGAAGCCCACAAGCTCTAGGGACAGGTCAAGAATTCTCTCTTAGGTGGGGAAAGAAGGTGCCGGGTATCCCCCCCCCTCCCACCCCCCCTCTGCCCATCAATCCCCCCCCCTCCCCTCACCCTCTTCCCCCCCTCCCCCTACAAAAGTACACTAGTGCCAACTAAACACCTCAGGCCCTATTGGCACATCCCCAACCTGAGAGACCCCTCTAGGGGGGCCGATACAGTCAATGGACGGGGCAAAAACTGGCCGAGCCACACCAGTGTTACCGAACCAAAAGGATAACAGGGGTAACATCGCACGTGGATGGGATGAGGGATATGCAATGGGGAAGAGTTGGCAAACTAGACACACCATATAGATATACAAACGATCAGATGTTGGGTAATCTACATCCCACCCCTGTTTCTGTTCTGTACCCTTAATTATCTCTGGACATAAAACCGGTAACATTGTGAACTAAAAGGAAAAGAAAGTGTATTACAAATAAGCCGCAAGCATATGTTGGTACTATGCGGGATTGTAAATGAGATTGTCAACGCTATAAATCTGTAAATGTACTTTTACGCTCATACTCTAATGATTTATTGACATTTCCCCTTCCCCACTTTCCTTTCTGTACCCCAAAAAGAATAAAAATTGTCAAATTGAAAAAAAAAAAAAAGGAAGAAACACACTTTATTGCATAGCTCATAAGGCTAAACTTTTAAACGCTTTCCTGAGCTCTGTTTTAGGTTGAGGATTTCCATCTCCCCTTTTGATAATATGAACTGGTATGTCCACGCTGGAGGCTGCAGATGCTGCACCAATCCTAAATGAGTGTCCAGGCCCTGGGGAGATAGCGCAGCTAAGCGGACAAGGGCACATGTAGGAGTGTGGGGATAGATGCATGGGATTGGTTGGGAAGAGTCTGTGGGTGTGATTATGTTCTGTGTAAGACAGTGTGGGGGAGGTCTTACCTCAGTGCCACTTGGGATTCGGGCCAGCAAACAGCTTCCCTCCCGCCCACCCTATACTATATTTTGTCGCAGCTAGCCGGGGGTATGTCCTTGCCAATTGAGTTTGAGGTTACGTTTAAGTAGATGGAATGAGATGAACAAGTTTTTTACGGTCTCAAACCTCCCCTGCTCTAAAGGTTTAACTTTAGGTTGCCTGAGGTCTCGTGCCCATCGAGCGTGGATAAGGTCGGCTGATGGCAGGCATTGGAAGGATTTTTTATGACGAGGGGGGAGGTGAGAGGGAGTGGTGATTAGGAACCACTCCATGTTTTTATTGGCAAGGACGGTTGGGTCACTGTATAACACTATGGGTGGAGTTATATATGTATATATGTTAATTTATGCTTATTTATGTCTAATGTTTTGGTTACAGAAAAGAAGAGATTTAATAAATAAAGTTATGGATGTGTTATGCAGTAATTTAGTTGTGATAATAAATGCTGTGGCCTGTTTCATCCATACTAAGTGGTCTGTCGTTATTGGGGGGTTTAATGGGGTTAGATTTTGTTCTAGGCAGCATCGCGATTCCCCACTACGTACATACAAGAAAAGGAAGATAGATTGGGACCCAATCTCAGTAGTAATTTCCTAATGTAGAACACAAACTTGGAGGTAGTAAGTGGATGGGCATGAAATAATTGTAAATGAGAATTAGGGCTGTTGACTGTAAGCAGGTATGAACCCAATAATTTAACAGGACAGCAATCGTTGCCTGTGGGAAATAATATGATCGTGGATGGCTGGTTGCACTGCTTAGTTTTGGACATTTGTAGGGTGAGAATGTAGTGGTCATCATGTTTGATGATGTTGGAAGTTTTAAAGCTTATGTTGGCCTCGGATTGTCATACTGTGGTGGAATCTCGGTAAAAATAAATTTAGTAGGCCGAGATTACCACGTGGCATGTGTACGTGCATATGCTGACGTATCGATCAGTTGGTTGCACGTGGCAAGATACGATCAGTAGTGTACGGAGCATGTGCGAGAATACAGGATGTAGTATTCCCCTCCTCCATTGTGCTGGACAGGCCATGTGGTCAAGCAGGAAGTTAATTCTTATTTGTATTGATTGGTTAAGAGAATGTGCGGGTGGAGCTTAATATGGGAGGAGTTATATGCCTATATAAGGAGCCTGCACTATTGTCCGGGGCTCAGAACTTGCTGTATTTTGGTGACATTAGTCCCTCTGAGTCCCGATCGGTGAACCGAATAAAGAATCTCTTCCTTCCTGATGAAACCTGTGTCCATCTCTCTGTGCTTGGCTTCCGTCAGTTTCTCCGGTATCATTTGGTGGCCGGGAAGCTCATCGTTCAACGGTAGCTGAGAAGCAGAGGCGTGAGACGGTCTATCTTTGCCCACGTTCTCTACGGCTGCACCCCTGAACTTCTGCGTGGACCTCCCTTCGTCTCGGCGCCACTGGTCTGTTGTCCAGGAGATCATCGGCCTCTACGTAGTAAGTGCTGGGGTGTCCCCGTCGATGAGTGTGAACTCAGGTTCAGGAACGAGGAGGTAAGACGACCGCTGTTTTAGACGGCGAACCCACTAGGGGTATACCGATTGTGCGGTAGGCCCATAAGGGGTTAAATCTGTGTATGGAATCTGCCCCCTCTGTCGGAGGGAAGGAGCGAAGGCGCACCGCTCAATCGAACGCTCTTTAGTAAGACCGTTTGATTTGGTTTGGAGTCAGGCGGGGTTCTGTGTAAATAGCCCTAGCCGGACACCGGTGTCTTGTCTAGACTAGCGTTCTAGGGTGTACAATTTGTTCGCTAGGTCGGAGGGACCGGGAGACTAAGCAGACTCTGATGTACATTATCGTTTGCTAGCTCTCAACCTATCTTGGCTAAGTGGGAAGGCGTGTAAATTTGGAACCCACTAGACTATTGATAGAGTAGAAAGACTAAAAGGGTTCTGTTGTAAATTCCGCCCTCTAGTTCGCTATATGTGGTGCTTGGGCAGTGTGGCTAACCAAAACGGATGTAGATAGTTTTAGGTAGTCCATCAAGGTACTGGCCAATAGTTTAGTTGGGATTGTATATGTGTTAAAGATTGTTAGTAAAGTGTATATCTTGTTAGATAGCGCAAGCTCAGCCGTCTAGCGAGAGTGTTAATAGTGTGTTGCTGTATTATAGTGCACGGTACCATAACACTGTATACTTACTGACACTGTAAATAAGTACTAATCATTGTCGTCTAATGCATGTCTAACACCATAACCATAATAATAATTGTATTGTGACCTTAAATTGTACTTTGACCTATGCTGTACTGTAACTACTATTTGTAAAAGACGATGTTACTGGGGTGTGTTATAGACGGGTAATTCATATATAGAGAATTATAGCGTGGGTGACTGTATAGTTTCGCCAAAGGGCATAATATCGATTACTTAGTGACTGGTGTAACAGCTGTGTATGTACGGGAATTCCCTGAGTGTTTTTATCGTGTTATTGTGTACGTTTCACTTGGTAACTGTACCACGTGGTGCTGTTGCCGGAAGAAACGGGTGTGACTGTTGAATAGAGTGTGTGTATAGCATTCGTTGTCAACGACGCTCCATTGATAAGTATGGGCGCGTCGGAGTCGACGATTTTGGATCCCTTAGGTTGTATGGTGAAGAATTTTAAAAAGGGATTTACAAAATGTGATTTTGGGGTTAAAATGTCCTCTGTATGTTTAGTCACTTTGTGCACTAGGGAGTGGCCTACTTTGGTCGCGGCATGGCCGCCGCGTGGCAGTTTGGATCCAAATCTGGTACAGCGTGTACACGTGGCTGTATCAGGTAGGCCTGAACTTTACGGACAGTTTCCATACATTGATTGTTGGAGGCAGGCCGTAAACGACTCGCCAAGATGGATCCGGATATGCCACGAGGAGCAATGTTGCCTCATGGTGGCCAGGACTTGTTTGTCCACTAGGACCATGGTTAAGCCCATTTTGGACACGCCCCCTGAGTCCGAGATCCCTATGCCGCCCCCTTACTTCCCTGTAGAGGGAAGTGATACAAGTACAGGAAGTTCCACACCCACTCGTCCGTTGACCTCATCGACTTCCTCCTCCAGCTCAGAATCCATCCCACCCGTTACTAAACGTCCCCTTCCGGTACCAACCCCCGTTAAACCCATATATCCTGATTTGGCGCCAACTCAAGCTTCCGGTCAGGCTTCTTCTAGCCCGGCTTGGAATATTCTATTCACCGACCTTCCCCAAAATCAAGCTTCTACATCCTCATGTCTTACTACCCCCCGACCAGAACCTCTAACCGACGCCCGTCCACGTAGCCCTATACTAACCCAACAACTGACCGGTACCCAACGACCCAAACATTATCAGATGCCTCTTCGTTTGAATCCTGGGTCAGCCTATCTTGATGCCACAGGTCAAATGGTGTATGCTGACCCAGTCTTCGTATATGTCCTGTTCACAACTACCGATCTCTTGAATTGGAAGACCCACAATTCCTCGTATACTGAGAAACCACAAGCCATGACCGACCTGTTCACCTCGATAGTCCAGACGCATAATCCAACCTGGGCTGATTGCCAGCAATTATTAATGACATTGTTTAATAATGAGGAGAGGACTAGGATTAATCAAGCGGCCATTAAAGCACTGGAGGAAGAAGCCCGTACTTTAAATCAAGCCAATCCAGCAGCATGGGCCGCAACTCATTATCCAAATACCGATCCCGAATGGAATGTTAATGGCGCAGATATGCGTCACCTAAAAGCCTATAGAGATGCTATAATTGCTGGCATGAAAGCCGGAGGGAAGAAAGCCATTAATATGTCGAAGACAGTTGAGGTGATTCAGAAAAGTGATGAAGCACCTAGTGTCTTTTATGACCGATTATTGGAGGCATACCGCTTGTATACCCCCTTTGATCTGGAAGACACTGATAATTCCCGAATGGTAAACTCTGCCTTTGTCAGCCAAGCCTACGGAGATATTAAGCGCAAGCTACAGAAGTTAGAAGGGTTTGCAGGAATGTCTATCACCCAACTAATGGAGGTAGCAAATAAGGTGTACATGAATAGGGAATCAGAAAGTAAGAAAGAGGAAGAGCGCAAGATGCGTAAAAAAGCGGATATGCTAGCGGTAGCGATCGCAGGCGTAGATAGACGGGGCCCAGATAGAGGCGATAGTAGGTGGAATAGGGAGCCCTTGAGTAGGAATCAGTGCGCGTATTGCAGAGAAGAAGGGCATTGGAGAAGCGAGTGTCCGAAAAGAGAGCAGTACGAGAGAGACCCACCCAGGGCAGGTTATGGAAACTTTAGAGGCAGAGCGAAAGGTAGAGGAGGTCCCGGAGGGAGTAATGGTAATAGAGGAAGTGTAAGAGAGGATAGGTACTATCACGCAGCGCAAAGGTCCCGCGATAGAGAAGGTAGGGACTTTGTAGGATTGGCTGACACGGTCATGGAGGACTATTGATACCGACCGGGCTCCATCCCCCTTGGTCGAGCGGAGCCTATGGTCGATGTATCAATAGGGGGGAAAAGGAGTGCATTCATGATCGACACTGGTGCTGAACATTCGGTGGCGACTAACCTAGTTGCTCCTCCATCTGGAAGAACTATTACCGTAATAGGAGCAACTGGAAGGAGTGCTGCAAAACCGGTTCTTAAAAGTCGACTCTGTACATTGGGAGGCCACGTAGTAAAACATCAATTCCTTTACATGCCTGAATGTCCAGTCCAATTGCTGGGACGTGATTTGCTATCCAAATTACAAGCGCAGATTACGTTCCTACCAAACGGAACAACATCCTTAAAGTTTAATGGACCTTCAGGTATTATGACATTATCCATACCAAAGGAAGAAGAGTGGCGACTTTATACAGCGTTGACTAGCCAAAACCCTAGGAGTGATGAATCCTTATTCAACATACCAGGAGTTTGGGCAGAGAACAACCCACCAGGACTGGCCCGCAATATTCCACCTATTAAAATCGAACTAAAACTTGGGGTTTATCCAGTGAGCCTACGACAATATCACATTCCGCAGAAGGCTAAGAAGAACATTCAATCTTATCTGGATAAGTTCATACGGTATGGTATCCTAAAATTCTGTACTTCCCCCTGGAACACCCCATTGCTGCCTGTTCAAAAGCCCGGTACAGATGAGTATCGCCCTGTGCAGGACTTGAGAGCAGTCAATGATGCGGTTGTTAGTATACATCCAGTTGTGCCCAATCCATATAACCTGCTTGCTTTAATTCCGGGCGGGGGTACCTATTTTACAGTCTTAGACCTCAAAGATGCCTTCTTTTGCCTCCGAATTGCCGCAGAAAGCCAATGTATCTTCGCTTTCCAATGGGAAAATGCTGTAACGGGCTCAAAACGCCAAATGACTTGGACAAGACTGCCCCAAGGGTTTAAAAATTCACCTACCCTGTTCGGTTCAGCTCTAAGTCAAGATCTACTGGATTTCGAGTCCATCCCAGGAGAGTGTGTTTTACTACAATATGTAGATGACTTGTTGATAGCCGCAGTTACAAGGGAAATATGTCAGCAAGCAACGCACAATCTACTACACATTCTCTGGAAGGCAGGATACAAGGTGTCTAGGAAGAAGGCTCAGTTGTGTCTGCCAACTGTCAAATATCTGGGATTCCATATCTCTGAAGGTCAAAGGATAATGGGGCCAGAGAGAAAAGAAGCTGTGTGCCAAATACCAACACCCAAGAATAGAAGACAAGTGCGAGAGTTCTTGGGGGCAGCAGGCTTCTGTAGGATATGGATTCCCAGTTACGCGATATTGGCAAAACCTCTGTATGCTGCTATCAAGGGTACAGAACACGATCCCTTCCTATGGACCCCAGAACAGCAAAAGGCATTTGAAGATGTGAAGAAGGCTTTGATGAGTGCCCCAGCATTAGGTCTGCCTGATCACACACGACCATTCTACCTGTATGTACACGAGCAAAGAAGAATGGCTGTGGGAGTATTGACACAGTACTTGGGATCATGGCAAAGACCCGTTGCCTACATGTCTAAGCAATTGGATGCAGTGGCCAGCGGACTTCCACCTTGTCTAAGAGCCGTAGCTGCAGCCGCCCTGCTGGTAGCTGAAGCCGATAAACTCACTCTGGGTCAAGAACTTTATGTACGAGTCCCACATGCAGTACAGACGTTGTTGGATTACAAAGGAAATCATTGGTTTAGTAATAGCCGTATGACTAAGTATCAAGCAATGTGTGAAAACCCAAGAGTGCATTTAGAGACTGTAAATACCTTAAATCCAGCTACCCTTTTGCCACAACCTACTGAAAGTCAACATGATTGTTTGGAAGTGATGGATGAAGTATTCTCAAGTAGACCAGATCTTCGTGATTTTCCCATCCAGAACCCCGATGTTCAATATTACACAGACGGCAGTAGTTATGTGAAAGAAGGGATCCGCTATGCAGGATATGCAGTAACAACGATAGACAAGGTGATAGAAGCTCGGCCACTGGCAAAAGGAACATCAGCACAGAAAGCAGAATTGATAGCACTGACACGAGCGTTACAATTGGCTGAAGGTTTAAGAGTGAACATCTACACGGACTCCAAGTATGCTTTTTTAACCACTCATGCCCACGGAGCTTTGTATAAAGAAAGAGGACTATTGAATTCAGAGGGCAAAGAAATCAAGTACGCAGCTGAAATCCTACAACTATTGGAAGCAGTATGGGAACCGAAAGAAGTCGGAATTATACATTGTCGAGCGCATCTGAGAGGAGATGGTGATGTAACCAAAGGAAACCGGATGGCAGATAATGCAGCTAAGCGTGCCGCTGAATCAGGAAGACAGGAATATGTGGAACATATAGCTGCTCTTATACCAACCCCACTGTCTCAATGGACTCCAGTTTATACAGCTCAAGAATAGGAGTGGTTAAAGACTGAACCTGGAAAGTATTTGGAGAACAAATGGTATCAGTTAGAAGATGGGAGAATAGTTATTCCATCATCACTAGCGGTAGAAATTGTCCAAAACTATCACAACGGGACACATTCTGGGAGAGACAGTACAGAAGAATCTCTCAGAAAACATTTCTACATACCAAGATTGTCCAACTTAACTCAAGCCATTGTACGAAGATGTGTGACGTGTGCTAAAAATAATGCAAGGCAAGGACCAGTAAAGCCACCAGGAGTCCAGTTTATGGGGGGACTCCCTATGTCCGATCTACAAATTGACTATACAGTAATGCCTAAATCTGGTGGACATCGCTACCTACTAGTAGTTGTGTGCACCTATTCAGGCTGGGTAGAAGCATGTCCTACTCGTACAGAGAAAGCAGGAGAAGTTGTGAGATTCCTGCTACGAGAAATAATACCCCGATATGGACTACCCTGCTCTATAGGATCGGACAATGGTCCAGCTTTTGTTCATCAATGCCTACAACAACTGACTCATATGCTTGGTATAAAGTGGAGACTTCATACGGCATATAGACCTCAGAGTTCTGGTAAGGTAGAGAGAATGAATAGAACTATTAAGAACCAGTTGGCAAAAATGTGTCAGGAAACCCAACTTAAGTGGAACGTTCTTTTGCCCATAGCTCTGTTACGAATCCGCAGTACACCTACCAGAAGGATGGGCCTCTTTCCTTTTGAAATCATGTATGGGCAACCACCTCCCGTACTTGGTAACTTAAGGGGGGATTTGAGTCAGTTGGGAGAAGGAATTACCCGGCAGCAGGTTGTAGAGTTGGGTAAGACTATGGAGGAGGTACAGAAATGGGTACAAGATAGATTACCTGTGAATATTTATCCCCCTGTTCATAGTTACCACCCAGGAGACCAAGTGTGGATTAAAGAGTGGAATAATGTACCGTTAGGGCCCAAGTGGAGAGGTCCTTATGTTGTTCTTTTGTCTACCCCTACAGCGATAAAAGTGGCTGAAGTGACTCCGTGGATACATCACTCCAGGGTTAAACCAGCAGCAGTCGATTCTTGGCAAGTTACAGCAGATCCAGAGAATCCCTGCAAGATCCGGTTAAAACGCACGACTCAGTCGGAGTGACGAGGAACTTTGTGGATTACAAAATTTTATTGTTTCAGAGATTTGGTATGTGAGTGAGAGGGCCATAATAAAGCCTGTCCGCTCACCGACGTATAGTATATAAGCCAGGAAAAGTCTCGAAGGGACTCCTGTGAAGACGAGCAGAACTCCATTCCCTGCAGCCCTTACATCCTGGAAGCTGAGGTGCCTTCGCACGGACGAAGACTGAGGATGACGACGAAAGATGTGTTCTTAATAATGTTTATTTATGTGTATTTTTATATTCAGGAAGGTAGAGGTACCGACACTCCTAGCTGTGAGGTATGCATTAAGACTACAAGAACAGGTAACCATATTTCCCAGACCCTAATTTAGCATTTGCAATATGAATGTAAAGGAGATGTATCTAGGTGTAGATATCTAAATGTAGAGTATAGTGTATGTCATCTAGGGGTAGGAGAACCTAAGTGCTTCAATCCAGAGTATCAACCACGTACAATTTGGTTGACTCTCAGGAATGGAGATCCTCAGGGGACCCTAATAAATAAAACGGTATTAGAATCCGTACATTCTTCGGGTGTTCTGCTATTTGATGCATGTAAGGCGATATCAAGTGGTAGAAAGCCGTGGAATGTATGTGGGGATCATAGATGGGAGAGAACGTATGGGTCTAATGATAAATATATTTGTCCCAGTAGTAAAAATAAGTATGTGAGTCCTAGATGCCCAAATAGAGATTATAATTGTTGCCCATATTGGTCTTGTGTGGGGTGGGCAACTTGGGGACAGACAGCAGACAAAGACATGATTGTGACTAAGTTGCCTACCAATCCATACTGTAAGTCTATGGAATGCAATCCAGTCCATATTCTTATAAATAATCCTGACCAATTCTTAGATAGATATGGTAATTTATTTGGGTTTCAAATATACGGGACGGGTTTAGACCCTGGGACAGTATTGTTTATAGGGATAGAGACCGATACGGTAACCTCCCAAACTCATCAGGTATACCATTACTTTTATGAAGAGATGAGCATAGATAATAAGATCCCCCATAACGCTAAAAACCTGTTCATTGATTTAGCTGAAAGTATTGCCGGTAGTCTTAATGTTACCAACTGCTATGTGTGTGGAGGTACTAACATGGGAGACCAATGGCCTTGGGAAGCAAAGGAGGTAATGTCCGGTTCTGAGGCAGTTGAACAAATAATATCTTCACAAGCCGATTATCAGATGAGTGTTAGAGGTAAATCTGAGTGGAGATTAAAGACCTCCATCATAGGTTATGTTTGCATAGCAAGGAAAGGAATGATGTATAATACTTCTGTAGGAGAATTAACTTGTCTAGGGCAAAAAGCTTATGATGATGATACAAAGAATACAACTTGGTGGTCGGCTTCAAATGTCTCAGAACCATCTAACCCGTTTGCAAGATATGCCTATTTAAAGGACGTGTGGTTTGATTTATCCATCACATCTAGTTGGAGAGCCCCAGCAAATTTGTACTGGATCTGTGGTAAGAAAGCCTATTCCGAGTTGCCACAGGACTGGGAAGGGGCATGTGTGTTGGGTATGCTCAAACCATCCTTCTTCTTGTTACCTATTGAAACAGGTGAGACTTTGGGTGTTAAAGTGTATAATGTGAATCATAGGAAGAAAAGGGGACCCATAGAGCCTGGGAAGATAATGAATGGCCTCCCCAGCGTATTATAGATTATTATGGGCCAGCTACATGGGCAGAGGATGGTACCTTTGGTACCATATAGAACCCCAATTTATATGCTCAACCGTATTATAAGATTACAGGTGGTGGTTGAGATTATTACTAATGAGACCTGACAAGCGCTCAATCTTCTAGCGAAGCACAATACCAGGATGAGGACAGCAGTGTACCAAAATAGATTAGCCTTGGATTACCTATTGTCAGTAGAGGGAGGTGTATGTGGGAAGTTTAACCTGAGCAATTGCTGTCTTCAAATAGATGACGAAGGGCAAGCAATAGCTGAGCTTACTAGCCATATGGTTAAAATAGCGCATGTGCCTACTCAGGTATGGAAAGGGTATAATCCAAGCAGTTGGTTTGGTAGCTGGTATGAGCAGTTTGGAGGGCTTAAGGCATTGGTAGGCGGAGTCCTACTGATTTTAATGTTGTGCCTACTCCTACCATGTCTTATCCCCTTAGTAGTTAGGTCTGTGCAAAGCCTGATAGAAAATATAGCAGAAAGGAAGGCTGCAGCACAGATAATGGCCATATATAAATATGAGGCTCTAGATCAGGGAGAACCAATGCAGGAAGAGGAGTGTTAAGGGATTCACATCATAGGAAAAGTCTGGTCTGGTTCATGGTAACCTGAGGTGTATGCAAACCAAGGTTAAGTGATGCCTCAAGTAATTGTGAAATATCAAGAGGCATCAAAGGGGGGAATGTGGTGGAATCTCGGTAAAAATAAATTTAGTAGGCCGAGATTACCACGTGGCATGTGTACGTGCATATGCTGACGTATCGATCAGTTGGTTGCACGTGGCAAGATACGATCAGTAGTGTACGGAGCATGTGCGAGAATACAGGATGTAGTATTCCCCTCCTCCATTGTGCTGGACAGGCCATGCGGTCAAGCAGGAAGTTAATTCTTATTTGTATTGATTGGTTAAGAGAATGTGCGGGTGGAGCTTAATATGGGAGGAGTTATATGCCTATATAAGGAGCCTGCACTATTGTCCGGGGCTCAGAACTTGCTGTATTTTGGTGACATTAGTCCCTCTGAGTCCTGATCGGTGAACCGAATAAAGAATCTCTTCCCTCCTGAAGAAACCTGTGTCCATCTCTCTGTGCTTGGCTTCCGTCAGTTTCTCCGGTATCAATACCACTGTAAATTCTCTAGGTCTTCAAGGGACACTATAGTCACCTGAACAACTTTAACTTAATGAAGCAGTTTTGGTGTATAGAACATGCCCCTGCAGCCTCCCTGCTCAATCCTCTGCCATTTAGGAGTTAAATCCCTTTGTTTATGAACCCTAGTCACAACTCCCTGCATGTGACTTGCACAGCCTTCCATAAACACTTACTGTAAAGATAGCCCTATTTAGGCTTTCTTTATTGCAAGTTCTGTTTAATTAAGATTTTCTTATCCCCTGCTATGTTAATAGCTTGCTAGACCCTGCAAGAGCCTCCTGTATGTGATTAAAGTTCAATTTAGAGATTGAGATACAATTATCTAAGGTAAATTACATGTGTTTGAAAGTGAAACCAGTTTTTTTTTCATGCAGGCTCTGTCAATCATAGCCAGGGGAGGGGTGGCTAGGGCTGCATAAACAGAAACAAAGTGATTTAACTCCTAAATGACAGTGATTTGAGCAGTGAAATTGCAGGGGAATGATCTATACACTAAAACTGCTTTATTTAGCTTAAGTAATTTAGGTGACTATAGTGTTCCTTTAACCCCTTAAGGACACATGACATGTGTGACATGTCATGATTCCCTTTTATTCCAGAAGTTTGGTCCTTAAGGGTGTAACGGATCCACTGGCACCCCGACTGGGTACCTCCGTTGAAAGATGCTCCTAGCGCTTCCAGAGGACTCCAAGCACTCCACCAGACACCATAAGCACCGCAGGCTGCAGCTATCTCCCTTCAGAACGAAGCAGGAACAAGCTCTTACAAGAGCTCAGTGATTATAGCAAGGGAATATGCCTAGCATAGCAATCCCTTGTAGCAGGTTCCCCCAATAAGACACAGGACTCAAGTTGAGGGTAAAACAGGAACTCAGGACTGGGACACCCAGTCTGGCTTTTATTACAAACAAGTACATACAGGACACTCCCAGGGGGAGGATGAAATTAACCAATCACAGGGATGTACCTCCCACACATTTCCTCCTCTTAGATTAACAGTTAAACCAATTATTACATACAATAAAAATACAGTTTTTACACACACACTGTAACTTTAAAACCATACATTCAATTTGCATATTCAGACTCAGCATACATCAAACATAAACACTTCCAAAAATCAGCCAAATCCCTCCAGTGGATCAAAAGTTAGCTGGAAGTCCTTTATGACCGACCGCAAGCACAATTTCCTGCCCAAAACAGTTCCATAGATTTGGGCTGTGCGATCGGTCAATTTCATGCCGAAAAAACGACTAAGTCCCATTTCGAACGGGACTTAGTCTCTGGAGCTGCAAGTTCCGTATGGAAGAAGGTAAGGGTCAGCGGTGTTCGGCAGAATGTGTAGCCTATTTCAGTTCCACAGAATCTTTAGCATACCCCGCTGACCGCATTCGAGGAAACCAAGATGGCCGCCGCCACGTGCAATTAACCGGCAGTAACCTCACAGCCTGGGAGGTAAATTGCCTGCACACTTTAGCTTCTGGGTGGTCCGCCTGTGTGGTACTTGGTTCAGTAAGCCCTATTTACTGAACCAAGTGGGGGAAAGCCAGGAACAAGTTATTTTACCGGTCTGGGGACATAGTCTTAAAGGGGCATTGTTCACCAAAGTCACAATATGTCCCCAGACGGTTCTTAAAGGGCCATACACACCAATAAAAGTCCATACGTTTTCAGGGGCCATAGTCTTAAAGGGTATTGTTACCCAAAGTCTCAATAGGTCCCCAGACAGTTCTTAAAGGGCCAGCAGCAGTACAATAAAATACCATTCACTTTACTTAAAGGGCCAGCAGTCGCACGATAAAATACAATATGCCCCAAATATGTCCAGGGGCCATAGTCGCAGGGCAGGAGGCTAGCAACCAGGCTTCTCCAGTTCACAGTGGCGAAGTTGGTTTCGCCACAAAGGGGTTAAGAAACAGTAGAAGGCGATGTAAATGGCTGCCTTAATTACGTCATTTGTGTGGCTTTCGAATGGGTTTGTGACCAGTAAATTGGAGAGGTCTCTAAATATGGGTCCGTCAATGAATATTCTGATGGAAGTAGGAGGTCTATCTGATTTGTTAATGCCTTTAAGGATGGTTTTAATGGGATATGAGTTGAGAAAGAGGTTGTGATTAGGGTATGTGGTGAGGACATGATGTTGGACTCCTTTAAGTTAAAGTTTAATTTTGGTCTTGATGAAGTAGTTCTCCTGCAGGTGGAACTCCATGGTAAACCTGCGGAATACCACTAATGCCCTGTCGTACTCTGTTTTGGTATCTTCTGATAGAGCAGTACCGGAAAGTGACCGAGCATTGGTCATCAAATTGGTTAATCCATAACCAGCTCTTGAAATACAGGAGTTCAGGACAAGTGCTTGTTGGCAGTGGAATGGATCTCGAAAAACTCTTGAAAATAAGATCGGGACAAGACATCAGCTTCAGTTTTAGCCACTCCTGGGGTGTATTCACATATAAGGTAAAACTGCAACTTTCGGTAAGCCAAGTCAATTTTCAGAGCAACCGGATGGTGGTCAAAGAAGAAGAGCGCCCTTCATTGATTATCTTGCATGCCACCAAGTTGCCATCAAGTTGTTGGAGAAACATTTGACTGCCTTGCGGGACCAAAGATGACCTCAGTACACGATAGGTTACAGGTGAGATGTCAGTCATAGAGTTTCACATTCGCTGACGGTACTCCCCTTTCCCAGGACATCCGCAATGCCCTGGAGGTTAGTCTGCAGCGGTTATAGTATATACAAACAACTGGTGAGTGGGGGTTCAAGTGCAGATATGTGCAGGCAGCCTCTGAATATAGGGTTACTCCCAACCCTCTAAATTACAGAAAAGAGAAAAATAAAAGGAACCAGCATGCCACAATCACTACAGTATATTTATAATTGCAGCTGGAATGTGGAAATCTCATAAAAAGAGAAAAAACATAAAAAATGACACCGTAACCTTTAATAAACATAAAATGTATATAGAGTATCAAAACACTCACATAGAAAAGTGGCATATAATAATTAAATTAAGGCAAAAGTCCCACTGTGTCCTATAGGTGCAGTTCAGTCCACGGTGGAAATTGTTCTATAGGCCCAAAGGTCAGAACTCCACTGCTGCTTGACTTCTGGACTCATTCTTTCACCTCGCCTTACTGCTGCTCGGCGCCGAGCTGCCTCACTTAGGTTGTTAGGTCGTCTGTCCCTTACCCAATCCTGTAAGTCAGCAGATACCCAAAAGGATTCATCGGCTTTGCCCGACAATTTACCAGACAAAATAGTGACCCATTGGTCTGGTGGTACCTGGTGTAGTGAGCACTGCCTCTCAAAATCAGCCAAATATCCATCTATTTCTTCCTCACTTTCTACAAAAGCTTTAAACGCAGTAAACGGTATTTTCCTCCCTGTAGCAGCGGGTGGAGGAGTAGGAACTGCATATGTAGTGGCTTGTCTAGCTCTTAACAGTTCAGTTTCTTGTCTCCTCTTAGTTTCTATCTCTTCCTTTGTGTCCCGGAACAGCTGGTTTATTAGTTCCGTGGATGTTGCTGGATACAAGGCTAGTCTCCGCTGTACAATGGCAGTAAGTACATCGTCCTCGCTGACCGGTGCAAGGGGCTCAGTTATTTCCATGGATCTATCCATTTCGTCTAGCTCCAGCAGGTCAGCTATCAGCTCCCTCCGTGGTCTGTTGCTGGCACTCCTACCACGACTCTCCAATAAATCTTTTAGTGTGGGTCTTTTCAGCTTGGCATACTGAGATTCCATTCAGCACTTGCTCCTTGGATAAAAGGACCATCCCACCGCTGCCACCAATGTAACGGCTACCCAGGTAGTGAGAGGGTATCAGCCGTTGGTGACGTCCTTTTCCCCTGCAAGCTGCTGTGTAGAAGTAAAGTAAAGCTGGTATAATCCCATCCACGAGATCCAGAGGGAGAGTCAGGTTCAGCTGTAAAAAGAGCAGAGTAATAATACACAAGAATCCCCTTCCAAGAACGAGACGAGGCTACGTTTTGAAGGGTCAAGAAGAACTGAGGACTGGAACACACAGCCTGCTTTTTATTACAGTTACATGCAAAAAGAACACTCCCAGGCGGAGGTATAAAATCACCAATCAGATACAGGGTACAACCCACACATCCCCTCCCCTCAGATAACCATTTAACACAATTAACATGTACAGTAATTTATCTACGTTCTGGATGTACCCCAAAAACAAGATAGGTATCCCCAGATAGCCCTCGTCCAGGAGACCAACATATCCAAAAATCAGTCTATTCGGACAAATGGTTCGGGAGTTATAAGGTTCCAAAGTTTTGACCGACCGCACAGACCAACTAGCCGAAAATAGTTCCATAAGTTTTGGCTTTGCGGTCGGTCTCCGTTCTACAGTGAAAAGATATGAAATTCGTGCCATCCAGTCGAATCTCGGTGGTCGCTTGAATCCCCATAGTTTGTTAAGTCTTTCTACCAAACAGCAGGGCGTTCGGTAGCTTTGGCAAGAATCCCCGGTGCTATGGAGGTCTCAGCAGTGTTCGCCTAGAAGCGAAGCCGATTTTAGTTCCAGACGATGACTGGCAAACACCGCTGTTGGCCGCAAGATGGCCGCGAACACGTGCAAAGTCCCGAAATGGCGGCCACCTATACTTTACACAGTGGATTCGTGCAAACCCATACGAACTGAGGAAATGGAACGAAAAGAGGATATAAACTGCAATTCCCTTGATTATTCTGACAGACACCAGGAACTTGTAAGGATCCGTTACACTGCTGTTTAACTCAATCAAACAAACCTGGACATCCTCACCCTTAACGCTATATGCCTAACACTGTTAGAGGCAGAGGAACACTATAGTATTCCTAATACTATAATGTACCTTTAGCTATTGCTAGGATAATTGGAGCAGACAGGGTTAGGTAGATAGTTCTTTGTTCTTAAAATTAATGCTTCAATATAATCTACATATTGTTTTCCTTTTTTTTTTTATACAATCTAACTGTATTCACTTTAGTACATAACTCTGTTACCTTAAAGGGACTCCTCACTACCCAAATTCAAAAAGAATGAAACATAATTAAATAAAATCCCCATTTAGTAGATATACTACCAATGAAAACATCCATGGATTTATGCATTTTTTTTTCATTTGGGGTATATATATAAAATATCATACAAATGCTGCAGATCTCTTGTCTGCAGCTTTTGCAAGCCATACCCTTCTTCCAAAGCCCAGACTTTCAGTGGCTGTCCAAACACAACCTTCCCAATGCAGCTCAATGAGAAGTCCGTGCAAGGCAGGTACTTTGGGCAGTTTTTTTAGGTGTTTGGAGTCAGGGCCGGTGCAAGGATTTTTGGGTACATAGGAGAAGATGTATTTTTCCGCCCCTCCCCCCAAAAAAAATAACATCTTCACCTATGTGCCGCTTACCCGGCCACTCTCTCCGTCCATTATTGGTCCCCTCCCTTCCCTGTCCCTTAGTGTTCTTCAAACCTCTCCCCTCTTTTCCCTGTCCCTTGGTGTTTTTCTCCCCTCCCCTCCCTGTCCCTTGGTGCACCCCGCACCCCCTTGGTGGTCTCACTCCCCTTCCTGGTGTGCCTCCTACCTCTCTTGTAGCATTGCTGAGTAGAGGATATCCACTACAGGAGATTTTCTGTACCTGGCCGGACTGACAGGGAGTGCTCTCTCAGTGAGCACCTCCGGTCAGTCTGGCCGGGTACAGGAAACAGAAGCTCCTGTACTGAGCTCCGCCACGCTACACTCAGTGGTGTATACACACTGACAGTCACACACCCTCATTGACAAACACACAGACTCACTGATCTGACACACACTCATTCATTGACACACACACACACTGACACTCATTGACAGACACACTGATAGTCACGCACAGACTCAATGACAAAGATACTCTCACTGATTTGACAGACACTCACAAACACACACTCATACTCCCACATGCAACATTCATACAATCACTCACAGACATACACACATACACTCACTCACAGATAGTCACTCAAAGACACACATACACTCACTCACGCACACACAGACAGTCACTCACAGACACACAGACAGTCACTCAGACACACAGACAGTCACTCAGACACACAGACAGTCACTCACAGACTCACAGACACACAGTCACTCACAGACAGTCACTCACAGACACACAGACACACAGTCACTCACAGACACACAGACACACATACACTCACACACAGTCACTCACAGACACACAGACAGTCACTCACACACTCACACACAGACACTCACACACAGACACACAGACACTCACACACAGTCACTCACAGACACACAGACAGTCACTCACAGACACACAGACAGTCACTCACACACACAGACACACTCACACACATACACACATACACACATACACTCACACACAGTCACTCACACACACACAGACACTCACACACACATACACACATACACTCACACACAGTCACTCACACACAGTCACTCACAGACACACAGACACTCACACACACAGACACACATACACTCACACAGTCACTCACAGACACACAGACAGTCACTCACACACACACACAGACACTCACACACATATGACTTCATATTCCGGCTCCCGCAGTATCAGCAGAAAGCGCGCGAGGGAGCAGAGCGGTGAGATTAGAGCTCCCTCGCCACGTCTGATCTCAGCACTGCCGCACACCGCGACAAACACACAGACTCACTGATCTGACACACACTCATTCATTGACACACACACACACTGACACTCATTGACAGACACACTGATAGTCACGCACAGACTCAATAACAAAGATACTCTCACTGATTTGACAGACACTCACAAACACACACTCATACTCCCACAGGCAACACTCATACAATCACTCACAGACATACACACATACACTCACTCACAGATAGTCACTCAAAGACACACATACACTCACTCACGCACACACAGACAGTCAAACACAGACACACAGACAGTCAAACACAGACACACAGACAGTCACTCAGACACACAGACAGTTACTCACAGACTCACAGACACACAGTCACTCACAGACAGTCACTCACAGACACACAGGCACACAGTCACTCACAGACACACAGACACACATTCACTCACACACAGTCACTCACAGACACACAGACAGTCACTCACACACTCACACACAGACACACAGGCCCTCACACACAGTCACTCACAGACACACAGACAGTCACTCACAGACACACAGACAGTCACTCACACACACAGACACACTCACACACATACACTCATACACAGTCACTCACACACACACACACAGACACTCACACACACATACACACATACTCTCACACACAGTCACTCACACACAGTCACTCACAGACACACAGACACTCACACACACAGACACACATACACTCACACAGTCACTCACAGACACACAGACAGTCACTCACACACACACACAGACACTCACACACATATGACTTCATATTCCGGCTCCCGCGGTATCAGCAGAAAGCGCGCGAGGGAGCAGAGCGGTGAGATTAGAGCTCCCTCGCCACGTCTGATCTCAGCACTGCCGCACACCGCGCCGGGGGTCCAGAAGGTGGCCTGGCAGGAGGGAGAGCTTCCCTCCTGCCGGTCACTGAAATCTTGTGCCCCCAGAGCCGGTGCGCCCTAAGGCAGCCGCCTGTGCCGCCTTATGGACGCGCCGGCCCTGTTTGGAGTGTTTGTTTCAATTTTTGTTTTGGTTTACCTATACATTGTGTAACACCAATGTTTCATTTCTGCATGGATTTTTTTTTACATCCACTAATTTTTTTCTTACCTGATTCCAGCTCCGATGCCCCTTGGCCCTGAGTCGAGGCTCTGCTTTCTCCAACATCACTCGACAAGGGGACACTAACGCGCATGTGTGGCGAGTGCGGTGCGCGCATTATTCCTCCCTATAGGAAAGTAATAAACCAAGGCTGTCCCGTGGGGAAATAGCTGATGCTGGATGTCCTCATGCAGAGCGTGAAAATGTCCAGCGTCAGTTAGCGGACCAAAAGTCTGGTAACATTCCGGAAGCACCTCTAGTACCTGTCTGTCTCTAAAACTGCAATGTTATACATTGCAGCACTAAGTGCAATAGGGACACTGTACTCAGACTACTTAAAGAGACTCTCCAGTGCCAGGAAAACAAACCATTTTCATGGCACTGCAGGTCCCCTCTCCCTCCCACCTCCCATCCCATGTTGCTGAAGGGGTTAAAACCCCTTCAGTGACTTACCTGTAACCAGCCCCGATGTCCCTCGGCGCTGGTTAAAGCTCCGCCTACGCTCATCCCCCGCCAACGTCAGCCGGTGGGGGAGACCTATTGAGCATGCGCGGCCGGTGGCGCACATGCATTAGACCTCCCCATAGGAAAGCATTAAAAAATAATTTCAGTGCTTTCCTATGGGGATTTCGGCGACGCTGGAGGTCCTCACATAGCGTGAGGACATCCAGCGTAGTTATAACACACAGACAGCCACTAGAGGAGAACTTAACCCTTCAAGGTAAATATTGCAGTTTATGAAAACTGCAATAATTACATTTGCAGAGTTAAGGGTAGTGGGAGTTGGAACCCAGACCACTCCAATGGGCAGAAGTGGTCTGGGTGCCTGGAGTGTCCCTTTAAATGAGCTGAAGTGGACTGGGTGCCTATAGTGTCCCTTTAAGCAAAGCTTGTTTTGATCCTCTTAATCAGGCTTCCCCAAACTCCGGCCCTCCAAATGTTGCTGAACTACAACCCCCATGATTCTCAGCCTATCTATTTCATTCATAGAATCATGGGAGTTGTAGTTCAGCAACATCTGGAGGGCCGGAGTTTGGGGAAGCCTGCTCTCAATGCTCTAACTCAAGGGTTCCCAACCCAGTCCTCAAGTACACCCTACCAGGCCAGGATTTAGGAACTACCCTGTTGTGCCTAAAGTGTTTTTTTTTCTTTCTAAAAACACCTTAGACACAAACGGATAATCCCTAAATCCTGGACTGTTAAGGGGTACTTGACGACTGGGTTGGGAACCCATGCATACTCATACATGAAGTGAAAAAGAACATTATTTGTACACATCTCTTCAAGAATACATATATTAACAACTGTATGATATTCTGATTTGATTACAAATAATGAGATTTTAAAACAAACTGAGCTTTGTTGCCTTTTATCACTTTCCTTTGCAGGCTAGGAGATCTGAGAAAAATCATTTCTGATTATTTCTTGATACATTCCACGGTCAAGTTACCCTGCTTGCGCAGTACACAGAGCACATTCCTATTGATTTGAATCTCCTGCCCCCTATTAGCTATAACAATCTGCACCATGTGTCCCCTACAATTACATAATTGCAGTAACATCACAGTGCCTACAACTGGGTGGGAAGTTTGAACTAGTCGCTACCTATAAATTCCAGGCTCAGTGGTGGCTTTAGCATTATTCTGGGATTGATTTCTTGGTAACATGTTTCTCCGTAGAGCTGTGATTGCGTTTGGTGGCTCTGCTTTTGCAATTTTTGCCTCTGTGGCTGTGGGAAAGAGTGGTGATGATTCTGGTTTTCTATGTCCACCTATAATCCCTGGGCGCTGGGATTGGAACTGGGATTGGTAAGTATAGTGCTGTAGACACCTGCTTTGAATAACACAGCAGGAATTAATAGAATTTTTATATATTTTACTCAGCTGGGGAGTTCCTCTGGTTTCCAGGAGCTGATCATATCATAGATGTGACGCTCAGGGTGGGGAGCGAAGAGACTTTATCGTAGGACGGTTTGCCTGGTTTATGACTGATCCAAATTGTGATCCATTTCACATTAAAGCAGCGGTTCCCAACAGTCAAGTACCCCCTTAACAGTTCAGGATTTAGGGATTACCCAGTTGTGTCTGAGGAGTTTTTTAGAAAACCCTTTACACACAATAGGGTAATCCTGGACTGGTAGGGGGGTACTTGAGGACTGGGTTGGGAACCCCTGCATTAAAGGAACACTCAAGCATTGTAACCACAAGCATGTGCTGTAGTGATTATGGTGCCCTCAATTTGTAAGCAGTCAAACAAGACTGGTTTGACTTGTTTCATGTGGTCTGCTGTGTGCTGTTTACTGCCTTCACTACTTCTGATGGAAAGCTGGAAGCTTCTGTTGGCTGTCCTGAGCTCAACCCTGCATGGCAGGCTTTCAGCTCTTTGCTGGAAACGGGGACCAGCATCAGGTGGACCCCAGGTAATTCAAACTGTTCTAAAATGTCTGACTACTGTGAGAGGAAATGTGGTGTGGTAGTTGATGGCCTATATATTCGGCCTGATTTACTGAACAGCTGCCTGAGGTTTGAGAGTTAAATGTCCCAGGGAGAGATGTTAGGTTTGCAAGATGCATTACTGGTACTCTGCAAACCACGGTATGGGTCCCTGGGATGGAGAACAGGGTGGGCCAGTGCTCCAATAGCACCAGCTGCTAAGTAACAGTCAGACCAGAACTTTTATTTTGCTTAATAGTTTCACTTGTGCACCTCACCTGTATCTGATCAATTAGCTAGCAGGCTTTTAAAAAGAAGGGATCAGCATGCTGCAGGGTGAGGAGGAAAAGCCAGAGGAATGGTGTCTTGCAGGTATACATTTTGTAAATTGGCAAGTGGGAAAGCCTCCCAATTCCAGATAGGGATTTGCTGTGTATAGTAAGTGCTCAAGCAAGAGCAAGGAATTGTGTTTTGTTTATTTTTCACTTTTTGAAACACTTGTGCAGGTTATTTAACCTAAGATGACTTTTTTATTTTTTTCCTTTTTAGTAACCTACTCAGAAGTCGAGTTTTTAAAACCAACATTGCAATGTGATTGCTCAGCATCCTATATTGGGGTTTGTAACATCCTAGCTGCTACATTGAAATAATGGGACAATTTCTGTTAAGTGCAAAATTTGAATAGAAATGGCATAGCCAAGCTGGAAACAAAGTTTCAGTTCTGTCTTGTTTTTGGCACATTGTATTGGTGACTGTACCCTGTTTGCACCACGTTTCAGAATGATCTACACCTATCGTCTAAAGCTGGTCATTACTAGTTCTTAGTACCATCTCTTTAAATCTCCACTTAATTAGGTTCTTCAAATGTAGCTTTCTGATGCATTATTGAAGGGAATAGTGAAGCATACAACTCAGATGGGGAGGAATTAAAGGCCTTTAGAAGAAAAAATGCAGTAACACAAATCTAGTTGTTTTGTTTTTTTTTTCTATGGATAAAACTGGGATTTGGGGTCTTCCTTTACCTCTTATTGAACATGGAGTGACTTTATCTTTCATAAAGCCGTGAACCAATGTCTCTAATACACTTGAAACATCTGGAAGGATGTACAGAGAAGGAGCGTGAGTGTAAGCTGCAGGAATGGAGGGGGTGGGGCATTGTAGGCACCAGAACAGCTGTAGTGGTTATGGTACTTGCTAGTTCCTTTAACAAGCTACATGCTGTCTTTCTTTCTACAGGGCGTGAACAGGACAGCGTCTGGCACTTCTTGCAGTAAGTGAAGGGAATAACTTTAGCTGCATTATTTATTCGTCATTGACCAGATCCACAGAAACTGCTGATATCATCAGTAAGAATTCACCAGGTGAGCCATATGTACAGGGGAAGGAAAGGTTTTACTGGACCCTCTATTGCACATGTGGGATTAGACTGCTGCATGTAGACCTCTGAAATCCCAATTCTTGCTGCCTATGCATATTTTGAATAGTTGCAGAATAACCATTATTGAGCTGTTTTGGTGGTGGTTTGGCTTTCTTTAATCTTCTTATAGATATTAAAATGTGCAGCTCCAGTCTGCTTCACGAAGGACCTCCAATCCGACCAGTTCCTGCGGAATCCAAGTGGATACCAGATCTTTATGTAAGCTATATCTAGTGGTGACTCTATTTTTAAAGCGTTTCTGGTGTGCATTCTGTTTCTGCTTTTAACCCTGGTCGTTGTCTCCATCTTAGTATTTTAAAGATGGCCCACGCATTGAGGCTGCATTCAGGAAGTACATCCTCCGTGCAGATCCAGAACAAACAAAAGACAGTTATGAAATAATAGTCTGCCATGATAATGTGATCCGCTACTTTGTATGCAGGTAAACTGCTTCCACTTATCATTCTAAATAATCTGTGGTCACCACAGGTATCTTCCAGGGCCCTCTATTCCTAACCTGCATTTTTTGTTTTTGTTCTTTAAACACCCTTATTTAACAAAGTAAATGGAGTACACTAAACCCAGAACAACTATACAAAATTGAAATGAGAATCCAGTATTGTAAAATTGTGTGCCATTTTTACTATAATGAACTGTGCTGCTTATTTAACAGGTTTTCATCCAAATGTTATCAAATCTTGTGGTAATTGGATGGCATGTACTAAACTGACAGCCTTTACAGCAGGCTTCTGTAAACGCCAGCTCTCCAGATGTTGCTGAACTACAACTCCCATGATTCTCAGACCATTTAATTCATAGAATCATAAGAGTTGTAGTCAGGGCCGGCTGGGGATACAAAGCTGCCCTGGGAAAAAAAATGTATGCCAGCTCCATAAATCATTGCGCCATGTAAGGTTATGTCGAGAGATTCTTTTCTAATATAAAATATTGGTCCTTTCAGAGTAACTGTTTAATTATACAGTAAGCATACTCACATGCAGACAGACATGCTCATTGATATAAATGATCTCATTGACATAAAAACACAAGCTCTCATGCAAGCAAGCTCACTCACTAGCAAGCGCGTGCACACACGGCTTATTGTAGTGGTACTGTTGTCTATAGCCTGTCCCTGCAGGCTTTTTAATGTATAAACTGACCTTTCAGAGAAAAGGCAGTGTTTGCATTGCTTCAAAGTGACAATCACTCAGACGGTCACTAGAGGTGCTTCCTGTGTTTCTACATTAAGGGCCTCCACGCTCTGGAGGCACTGAACATTCCCCATAGAGATACAGTGATTCAATGCATCTCTATGAGGAGATGATGATTGGTGTAGCTTTTTGCAGCTAATCCTATGGCAAAGAATTGGATTGGCTGAGGTCATCAAGCTTTATGATCTCAGCCATAGAGGCAGGGCCAGTGGAGGGGAGACCAGCATGGCGTGGGGAAAAGTGAATAAAAAAAACACTAATGACAGACACACATTACTACTACCTGTGGGCGACCGGGGGTTGTGCAGGGCAGACAGCCGTCTGTGCTGGTGGCCGCAGGGGGAGCTGTGATGGCGGCCACTGGGGAGCTGTGCTTTCTCTGCTCCCCCCCGCCCTCGCGCGCTACTTAATGATTCCGCGGCTGGAATATGACGTCATATTCCGGCCGCAGTCTCATTAAGCTGGGGAGCAGAAACCGCACACCTTGTAGTTTGCCTGGCCCTGGTTGTAGTTGAGCAACATCTGGGGGGGCCAGAGTTTGGGGAATCCTGCTTTACAGCATTAAAAATAACCTCTCAAGACCTATATTGTACAAACTTGTCTTATGCCTTCCATGTACTGACAAAATGTATATCTTCATCTACAGGGCACTACAACTCCCACCGGAAGCTTGGCTCAGACTGCCTCTCTATCATGGTAGTATTACAAAGCTGGTGATAAAACCTGATGATGATGTGTCACTGAAGATGCTTGGTGATGCTGGCTTTATGCCTCCGGGGAAACTCACGGGAGCTTAGCTCTGAGCTGGACGTCCTCCTAGAGACACACGAGTTACCATGACTCCCTTACCTTTCTGTTTAATAGACACTCTCCAGTTGAAGCAGTCTTTCAATGCATATATTGCACACAGCATGGGTGGACCAAATGATAGTATAATTTTTTTCTCAGCCCTGCACTAAGATGAAGGTTCTAGTTTCTGAATATGCAGCACCATGTTCTGAGTTACAATGCCTTGTGTTCACCAAATGGCTTTACAACTCAAGCTTGGCACCTCCTATTGCTCACCTGTACGACATTGCAGACCCTGTAGCTATAGCTTGCCTGCCTAGTCCAAATTGCTTCTTGCAAAACAAAGTACAGTTGAAAGAAGTTACCTGGCTTGGTTAGTGTAAATACTGTATCTTAAATATAAGGGGCAGTTATAATAAAACAATGTAACAACCCATTTGTATGCATGTTGACAGGACTGCTTAATTAAAAGCAAATAAAGTGACGTCCTACTTATTTTCATTATTGTATTGGTGGCTTCTGGCTTCACACTTCTCATAGGTACTAGATGTTCTGAGCGCTCCATATGTTCAGAACTTGAACAAAAAGTTCATCCTTCATTGTATGTGGGTCGTGTGGACTTGCCACTCAAAGGGAGTATCTGATCTTGTTTGTGTTTGGCAGATACCTTGTGTGACCACTGCGGCTACTCTTCCCACCAGAACTGTATTAACCTTAAGACTTCCACCTAGGGTTTGGACATGGGCTGGTGTTTGGCCCTGGAACTCTTTTTCTCCCTGACTTCTTGAACCAGGAGTAAATCACCTGGCTGAGCCCCCTCACTTCATTGAGGGAGCATTTGTGGTCTGCACCTCCTTCAGCTACTTAAGAGCTCCCTAGTGCTCTTGGTGATTGATGGAGCACTGGGAGCTGTTAAAGTGATCTGCATCTGATATTGGTGCCGAACTCAATACTAAACCACCAGGGATCCAGCTTGCCTTCCACTAGACAATGTGAGGATATTTATATGGTGATGATCTTAACATTATAAACATTATCGAATTGATATATATTGGCACTGTTCCCCTTAATTTAATGCTAAGAGCTACTCACTATTTTAACGCTTATAGACCCTGGAGTACACGTTATTAGAGGATTTGTATTTCACACATTACAAACCAACTATAAAAATGTAGTTTATTGTGACAATGTAACATGCATGACAATCAGTGAATATTTAGATATAACAAATAAACAATACAGCAGTTTACCAGTTTTCATATAGTTCAATAGCAGTGGTGTCGCTGGGGGGGGGGCAGAGTGGTGCCATGGCCCCCCCTACATCATGCTGTGCACCCCCTTGGGCCACCCCAAATGCCAGCAATCTGCTGGCCATGTGTTTAGATTCTATTCCCTCAGGCTCTAACAGCCCGAGGGAATGCAGGAGAGAGCACTGACAGGCTCCCCAGCACAGGCCCCACCCCCAAGAAGCCCCGCCGCCGTTAAGCAGCAGCACACGACCAGAAGATGGCTGACCCACAGCAACAGGTAGGCTTGGGGTCATCTCCATCTCCATCTCCATCTCCATCTCCATCTCCATCTCCATCTCCATCTCCATCTCCATCTCCATCTCCATCTCCATCTCCATCTCCATCTCCATCTCCATCTCCATCTCCATCTCCATCTCCATCTCCATCTCCATCTCCATCTCCATCTCCATCTCCATCTCCATCTCCATCTCCATCTCCATCTCCATCTCCATCTCCATCTCCATCTCCATCTCCATCTCCATCTCCATCTCCATCTCCATCTCCATCTCCATCTCCATCTCCATCTCCATCTCCATCTCCATCTCCATCTCCATCTCCATCTCCATCTCCATCTCCATCTCCATCTCCATCTCCATCTCCATCTCCATCTCCATCTCCATCTCCATCTCCATCTCCATCTCCATCTCCATCTCCATCTCCATCTCCATCTCCATCTCCATCTCCATCTCCATCTCCATCTCCATCTCCATCTCCATCTCCATCTCCATCTCCATCTCCATCTCCATCTCCATCTCCATCTCCATCTCCATCTCCATCTCCATCTCCATCTCCATCTCCATCTCCATCTCCATCTCCATCTCCATCTCCATCTCCATCTCCATCTCCATCTCCATCTCCATCTCCATCTCCATCTCCATCTCCATCTCCATCTCCATCTCCATCTCCATCTCCATCTCCATCTCCATCTCCATCTCCATCTCCATCTCCATCTCCATCTCCATCTCCATCTCCATCTCCATCTCCATCTCCATCTCCATCTCCATCTCCATCTCCATCTCCATCTCCATCTCCATCTCCATCTCCATCTCCATCTCCATCTCCATCTCCATCTCCATCTCCATCTCCATCTCCATCTCCATCTCCATCTCCATCTCCATCTCCATCTCCATCTCCATCTCCATCTCCATCTCCATCTCCATCTCCATCTCCATCTCCATCTCCATCTCCATCTCCATCTCCATCTCCATCTCCATCTCCATCTCCATCTCCATCTCCATCTCCATCTCCATCTCCATCTCCATCTCCATCTCCATCTCCATCTCCATCTCCATCTCCATCTCCATCTCCATCTCCATCTCCATCTCCATCTCCATCTCCATCTCCATCTCCATCTCCATCTCCATCTCCATCTCCATCTCCATCTCCATCTCCATCTCCATCTCCATCTCCATCTCCATCTCCATCTCCATCTCCATCTCCATCTCCATCTCCATCTCCATCTCCATCTCCATCTCCATCTCCATCTCCATCTCCATCTCCATCTCCATCTCCATCTCCATCTCCATCTCCATCTCCATCTCCATCTCCATCTCCATCTCCATCTCCATCTCCATCTCCATCTCCATCTCCATCTCCATCTCCATCTCCATCTCCATCTCCATCTCCATCTCCATCTCCATCTCCATCTCCATCTCCATCTCCATCTCCATCTCCATCTCCATCTCCATCTCCATCTCCATCTCCATCTCCATCTCCATCTCCATCTCCATCTCCATCTCCATCTCCATCTCCATCTCCATCTCCATCTCCATCTCCATCTCCATCTCCATCTCCATCTCCATCTCCATCTCCATCTCCATCTCCATCTCCATCTCCATCTCCATCTCCATCTCCATCTCCATCTCCATCTCCATCTCCATCTCCATCTCCATCTCCATCTCCATCTCCATCTCCATCTCCATCTCCATCTCCATCTCCATCTCCATCTCCATCTCCATCTCCATCTCCATCTCCATCTCCATCTCCATCTCCATCTCCATCTCCATCTCCATCTCCATCTCCATCTCCATCTCCATCTCCATCTCCATCTCCATCTCCATCTCCATCTCCATCTCCATCTCCATCTCCATCTCCATCTCCATCTCCATCTCCATCTCCATCTCCATCTCCATCTCCATCTCCATCTCCATCTCCATCTCCATCTCCATCTCCATCTCCATCTCCATCTCCATCTCCATCTCCATCTCCATCTCCATCTCCATCTCCATCTCCATCTCCATCTCCATCTCCATCTCCATCTCCATCTCCATCTCCATCTCCATCTCCATCTCCATCTCCATCTCCATCTCCATCTCCATCTCCATCTCCATCTCCATCTCCATCTCCATCTCCATCTCCATCTCCATCTCCATCTCCATCTCCATCTCCATCTCCATCTCCATCTCCATCTCCATCTCCATCTCCATCTCCATCTCCATCTCCATCTCCATCTCCATCTCCATCTCCATCTCCATCTCCATCTCCATCTCCATCTCCATCTCCATCTCCATCTCCATCTCCATCTCCATCTCCATCTCCATCTCCATCTCCATCTCCATCTCCATCTCCATCTCCATCTCCATCTCCATCTCCATCTCCATCTCCATCTCCATCTCCATCTCCATCTCCATCTCCATCTCCATCTCCATCTCCATCTCCATCTCCATCTCCATCTCCATCTCCATCTCCATCTCCATCTCCATCTCCATCTCCATCTCCATCTCCATCTCCATCTCCATCTCCATCTCCATCTCCATCTCCATCTCCATCTCCATCTCCATCTCCATCTCCATCTCCATCTCCATCTCCATCTCCATCTCCATCTCCATCTCCATCTCCATCTCCATCTCCATCTCCATCTCCATCTCCATCTCCATCTCCATCTCCATCTCCATCTCCATCTCCATCTCCATCTCCATCTCCATCTCCATCTCCATCTCCATCTCCATCTCCATCTCCATCTCCATCTCCATCTCCATCTCCATCTCCATCTCCATCTCCATCTCCATCTCCATCTCCATCTCCATCTCCATCTCCATCTCCATCTCCATCTCCATCTCCATCTCCATCTCCATCTCCATCTCCATCTCCATCTCCATCTCCATCTCCATCTCCATCTCCATCTCCATCTCCATCTCCATCTCCATCTCCATCTCCATCTCCATCTCCATCTCCATCTCCATCTCCATCTCCATCTCCATCTCCATCTCCATCTCCATCTCCATCTCCATCTCCATCTCCATCTCCATCTCCATCTCCATCTCCATCTCCATCTCCATCTCCATCTCCATCTCCATCTCCATCTCCATCTCCATCTCCATCTCCATCTCCATCTCCATCTCCATCTCCATCTCCATCTCCATCTCCATCTCCATCTCCATCTCCATCTCCATCTCATCTCCATCTCCATCTCCATCTCCATCTCCATCTCCTCCATCTCCATCTCCATCTCCATCTCCATCTCCATCTCCATCTCCATCTCCATCTCCATCTCCATCTCCATCTCCATCTCCATCTCCATCTCCATCTCCATCTCCATCTCCATCTCCATCTCCATCTCCATCTCCATCTCCATCTCCATCTCCATCTCCATCTCCATCTCCATCTCCATCTCCATCTCCATCTCCATCTCCATCTCCATCTCCATCTCCATCTCCATCTCCATCTCCATCTCCATCTCCATCTCCATCTCCATCTCCATCTCATCTCCATCTCCATCTCCATCTCCATCTCCATCTCCAACTTCTCCATCTCCATCTCCATCTCCATCTCCATCTCCATCTCCATCTCCATCTCCATCTCCATCTCCATCTCCATCTCCATCTCCATCTCCATCTCCATCTCCATCTCCATCTCCATCTCCATCTCCATCTCCATCTCCATCTCCATCTCCATCTCCATCTCCATCTCCATCTCCATCTCCATCTCCATCTCCATCTCCATCTCCATCTCCATCTCCATCTCCATCTCCATCTCCATCTCCATCTCCATCTCCATCTCCATCTCCATCTCCATCTCCATCTCCATCTCCATCTCCATCTCCATCTCCATCTCCATCTCCATCTCCATCTCCATCTCCATCTCCATCTCCATCTCCATCTCCATCTCCATCTCCATCTCCATCTCCATCTCCATCTCATCTCCATCTCCATCTCCATCTCCATCTCCATCTCCATCTCCATCTCCATCTCCATCTCCATCTCCATCTCCATCTCCATCTCCATCTCCATCTCCATCTCCATCTCCATCTCCATCTCCATCTCCATCTCCATCTCCATCTCCATCTCCATCTCCATCTCCATCTCCATCTCCATCTCCATCTCCATCTCCATCTCCATCTCCATCTCCATCTCCATCTCCATCTCCATCTCCATCTCCATCTCCATCTCCATCTCCATCTCCATCTCCATCTCCATCTCCATCTCCATCTCCATCTCCATCTCCATCTCCATCTCCATCTCCATCTCCATCTCCATCTCCATCTCCATCTCCATCTCCATCTCCATCTCCATCTCCATCTCCATCTCCATCTCCATCTCCATCTCCATCTCCATCTCCATCTCCATCTCCATCTCCATCTCCATCTCCATCTCCATCTCCATCTCCATCTCCATCTCCATCTCCATCTCCATCTCCATCTCCATCTCCATCTCCATCTCCATCTCCATCTCCATCTCCATCTCCATCTCCATCTCCATCTCCATCTCCATCTCCATCTCCATCTCCATCTCCATCTCCATCTCCATCTCCATCTCCATCTCCATCTCCATCTCCATCTCCATCTCCATCTCCATCTCCATCTCCATCTCCATCTCCATCTCCATCTCCATCTCCATCTCCATCTCCATCTCCATCTCCATCTCCATCTCCATCTCCATCTCCATCTCCATCTCCATCTCCATCTCCATCTCCATCTCCATCTCCATCTCCATCTCCATCTCCATCTCCATCTCCATCTCCATCTCCATCTCCATCTCCATCTCCATCTCCATCTCCATCTCCATCTCCATCTCCATCTCCATCTCCATCTCCATCTCCATCTCCATCTCCATCTCCATCTCCATCTCCATCTCCATCTCCATCTCCATCTCCATCTCCATCTCCATCTCCATCTCCATCTCCATCTCCATCTCCATCTCCATCTCCATCTCCATCTCCATCTCCATCTCCATCTCCATCTCCATCTCCATCTCCATCTCCATCTCCATCTCCATCTCCATCTCCATCTCCATCTCCATCTCCATCTCCATCTCCATCTCCATCTCCATCTCCATCTCCATCTCCATCTCCATCTCCATCTCCATCTCCATCTCCATCTCCATCTCCATCTCCATCTCCATCTCCATCTCCATCTCCATCTCCATCTCCATCTCCATCTCCATCTCCATCTCCATCTCCATCTCCATCTCCATCTCCATCTCCATCTCCATCTCCATCTCCATCTCCATCTCCATCTCCATCTCCATCTCCATCTCCATCTCCATCTCCATCTCCATCTCCATCTCCATCTCCATCTCCATCTCCATCTCCATCTCCATCTCCATCTCCATCTCCATCTCCATCTCCATCTCCATCTCCATCTCCATCTCCATCTCCATCTCCATCTCCATCTCCATCTCCATCTCCATCTCCATCTCCATCTCCATCTCCATCTCCATCTCCATCCATCTCCATCTCCATCTCCATCTCCATCTCCATCTCCATCTCCATCTCCATCTCCATCTCCATCTCATCTCCATCTCCATCGCTCCATCTCCATCTCCATCTCCATCTCCATCTCCATCTCCATCTCCATCTCCATCTCATCCATCTCCATCTCCATCTCCATCTCCATCTCCATCGCCATCTCCATCTCCATCTCCATCTCCATCTCCATCTCCATCTCCATCTCCATCTCCATCTCCATCTCCATCTCCATCTCCATCTCTCTCATCTCATTCTCATCTATCTCCATCTCCATCTCCATCTCCATCTCCATCTCCATCTCCATCTCCATCTCCATCTCCATCTCCATCTCCATCTCCATCTCCATCTTCCATCTCCATCTCCATCTCATCTCCATCTCCATCTCCATCTCCATCTCCATCTCCATCTCCATCTCCATCTCCATCTCCATCTCCATCTCCATCTCCATCTCCATCTCCATCTCCATCTCCATCTCCATCTCCATCTCCATCTCCATCTCCATCTCCATCTCCATCTCCATCTCCATCTCCATCTCCATCTCCATCTCCATCTCCATCTCCATCTCCATCTCCATCTCCATCTCCATCTCCATCTCCATCTCCATCTCCATCTCCATCTCCATCTCCATCTCCATCTCCATCTCCATCTCCATCTCCATCTCCATCTCCATCTCCATCTCCATCTCCATCTCCATCTCCATCTCCATCTCCATCTCCATCTCCATCTCCATCTCCATCTCCATCTCCATCTCCATCTCCATCTCCATCTCCATCTCCATCTCCATCTCCCATCTCCTTCTCCATTCCATCTCCATCTCCATCTCCATCTCCATCTCCATCTCCATCTCCATCTCCATCTCCATCTCCATCTCCATCTCCATCTCCATCTCCATCTCCATCTCCATCTCCATCTCCATCTCCATCTCCATCTCCATCTCCATCTCCATCTCCATCTCCATCTCCATCTCCATCTCCATCTCCATCTCCATCTCCATCTCCATCTCATTCTCCATCTCCATCTCCATCTCCATCTCCATCTCCATCTCCATCTCCATCTCCATCTCCATCTCCATCTCCATCTCCATCTCCATCTCCATCTCCATCTCCATCTCCATCTCCATCTCCATCTCCATCTCCATCTCCATCTCCATCTCCATCTCCATCTCCATCTCCATCTCCATCTCCATCTCCATCTCCATCTCCATCTCCATCTCCATCTCCATCTCCATCTCCATCTCCATCTCCATCTCCATCTCCATCTCCATCTCCATCTCCATCTCCATCTCCATCTCCATCTCCATCTCCATCTCCATCTCCATCTCAATCTCCATCTCCATCTCCATCTCCATCTCCATCTCCATCTCATCTCCATCTCCATCTCCATCTCCATCTCCATCTCCATCTCCATCTCCATCTCCATCTCCATCTCCATCTCCATCTCCATCTCCATCTCCATCTCCATCTCCATCTCCATCTCCATCTCCATCTCCATCTCCATCTCCATCTCCATCTCCATCTCCATCTCCATCTCCATCTCCATCTCCATCTCCATCTCCATCTCCATCTCCATCTCCATCTCCATCTCCATCTCCATCTCCATCTCCATCTCATCTCCATCTCCATCTCCATCTCCATCTCCATCTCCATCTCCATCTCCATCTCCATCTCCATCTCCACCATCTCCATCTCCATCTCCATCTCCATCTCCATCTCCATCTCCATCTCCATCTCCATCTCCATCTCCATCTCCATCTCCATCTCCATCTCCATCTCCATCTCCATCTCCATCTCCTTCTCCATCTCCATCTCCATCTCCATCTCCATCTCCATCTCCATCTCCATCTCCATCTCCATCTCCATCTCCATCTCCATCTCCATCTCCATCTCCATCTCCATCTCCATCTCCATCTCCATCTCCATCTCCATCTCCATCTCCATCTCCATCTCCATCTCCATCTCCATCTCCATCTCCATCTCCATCTCCATCTCCATCTCCATCTCCATCTCCATCTCCATCTCCATCTCCATCTCCATCTCCATCTCCATCTCCATCTCCATCTCCATCTCCATCTCCATCTCCATCTCCATCTCCATCTCCATCTCCATCTCCATCTCATCTCCATCTCCATCTCCATCTCCATCTCCATCTCCATCTCATCTCCATCTCCATCTCCATCTCCATCTCCATCTCCATCTCCATCTCCATCTCCATCTCCATCTCCATCTCCATCTCATCCATCTCCATCTCCATCTCCTTCTCCATCTCCATCTCCATCTCCATCTCCATCTCCATCTCCATCTCCATCTCCATCTCCATCTCCATCTCCATCTCCATCTCCATCTCCATCTCCATCTCCATCTCCATCTCCATCTCCATCTCCATCTCCATCTCCATCTCCATCTCCATCTCCATCTCCATCTCCATCCATCTCCATCTCCATCTCCATCTCCATCTCCATCTCCATCTCCATCTCCATCTCCATCTCCATCTCCATCTCCATCTCCATCTCCATCTCCATCTCCATCTCCATCTCCATCTCCATCTCCATCTCCATCTCCATCTCCATCTCCATCTCCATCTCCATCTCCATCTCCATCTCCATCTCCATCTCCATCTCCATCTCCATCTCCATCTCCATCTCCATCTCCATCTCCATCTCCATCTCCATCTCCATCTCCATCTCCATCTCCATCTCCATCTCCATCTCCATCTCCATCTCCATCTCCATCTCCATCTCCATCTCCATCTCCATCTCCATCTCCATCTCCATCTCCATCTCCATCTCCATCTCCATCTCCATCTCCATCTCCATCTCCATCTCCATCTCCATCTCCATCTCCATCTCCATCTCCATCTCCATCTCCATCTCCATCTCCATCTCCATCTCCATCTCCATCTCCATCTCCATCTCCATCTCCATCTCCATCTCCATCTCCATCTCCATCTCCATCTCCATCTCCATCTCCATCTCCATCTCCATCTCCATCTCCATCTCCATCTCCATCTCCATCTCCATCTCATCCATCTCCATCTCCATCTCCATCTCCATCTCCATCTCCATCTCCATCTCCATCTCCATCTCCATCTCCATCTCCATCTCCTTCTCCATCTCCATCTCCATCTCCATCTCCATCTCCATCTCCATCTCCATCTCCATCTCCATCTCCATCTCCATCTCCATCTCCATCTCCATCTCCATCTCCATCTCCATCTCCATCTCCATCTCCATCTCCATCTCCATCTCCATCTCCATCTCCATCTCCATCTCCATCTCCATCTCCATCTCCATCTCCATCTCCATCTCCATCTCCATCTCCATCTCCATCTCCATCTCCATCTCCATCTCCATCTCCATCTCCATCTCCATCTCCATCTCCATCTCCATCTCCATCTCCATCTCCATCTCCATCTCCATCTCCATCTCCATCTCCATCTCCATCTCCATCTCCATCTCCATCTCCATCTCCATCTCCATCTCCATCTCCATCTCCATCTCCATCTCCATCTCCATCTCCATCTCCATCTCCATCTCCATCTCCATCTCCATCTCATCTCCATCTCCATCTCCATCTCCATCTCCTCTCCATCTCCATCTCCATCTCTCCATCTCCATCTCCATCTCCATCTCCATCTCCATCTCCATCTCCATCTCCATCTCCATCTCCATCTCCATCTCCATCTCCATCTCCATCTCCATCTCCATCTCCATCTCCATCTCCATCTCCATCTCCATCTCCATCTCCATCTCCATCTCCATCTCCATCTCCATCTCCATCTCCATCTCATCTCCATCTCCATCTCCATCTCCATCTCCATCTCCATCTCCATCTCCATCTCCATCTCCATCTCCATCTCCATCTCCATCTCCATCTCCATCTCCATCTCCATCTCCATCTCCATCTCCATCTCCATCTCCATCTCCATCTCCATCTCCATCTCCATCTCCATCTCCATCTCCATCTCCATCTCCATCTCCATTCCATCTCCATCTCCATTCCATCTCCATCTCCATCTCCATTCCATCTCCATCTCCATCTCCATCTCCATCTCCATCTCCATCTCCATCTCCATCTCCCATCTCCATCTCCATCTCCATCTCCATCTCCATCTCCATCTCCATCTCCATCTCCATCTCCATCTCCATCTCCATCTCCATCTCCATCTCCATCTCATCTCCATCTCCATCTCCATCTCCATCTCCATCTCCATCTCCATCTCCATCTCCATCTCCATCTCCATCTCCATCTCCATCTCCATCTCCATCTCCATCTCCATCTCCATCTCCATCTCATCTCCATCTCCATCTCCATCTCCATCTCCATCTCATCTCCATCTCCATCTCCATCTCCATCTCCATCTCCATCTCCATCTCCATCTCCATCTCCATCTCCATCTCCATCTCCATCTCCATCTCCATCTCCATCTCCATCTCCATCTCCATCTCCATCTCCATCTCCATCTCCATCTCCATCTCCATCTCCATCTCCATCTCCATCTCCATCTCCATCTCCATCTCCATCTCCATCTCCATCTCCATCTTCCATCTCCATCTCATCTCATCTCCATCTCCATCTCCATCTCCATCTCATCTCCATCTCCATCTCCATCTCCATCTCCATCTCCATATCCATCTCCATCTCCATCTCATCTCCATCTCATTCTCCCATCTCCATCTCCATCTCCATCTCCATCTCCATCTCCATCTCCATCTCCATCTCCATCTCCATCTCCATCTCCATCTCCATCTCCATCTCCATCTCCTCTCCATCTCCATCTCCATCTCCATCTCCATCTCCATCTCCATCTCCATCTCCATCTCCTTCTCCATCTCCATCTCCATCTCCATCTCCATCTCCATCATCTCCATCTCCATCTCCATCTCCATCTCCATCTCTTCTCCATCTCCATCTCCATCTCCATCTCCATCTCCATCTCCATCTCCATCTCCATCTCCATCTCCATCTCCATCTCCATCTCCATCTCCATCTCCATCTCCATCTCCTCTCATCTCCATCTCCATCTCCATCTCCATCTCCATCTCCATCTCCATCTCCATCTCCATCTCCATCTCCATCTCCATCTCCATCTCCATCTCCATCTCCATCTCCATCTCCATCTCCATCTCCTTCTCCATCTCCATCTCCATCTCCATCTCCATCTCCATCTCCATCTCCATCTCCATCTCCATCTCCATCTCCATCTCATCTCCATCTCCATCTCCATCTCCATCTCCATCTCCATCTCCATCTCCATCTCCATCTCCATCTCCATCTCCATTCATCTCCATCTCCATCTCCATCTCCATCTCCATCTCCATCTCCATCTCCATCTCCATCTCCATCTCCATCTCCATCTCCATCTCCATCTCCATCTCCATCTCCATCTCCATCTCCATCTCCATCTCCATCTCCATCTCCATCTCCATCTCCATCTCCATCTCCATCTCCATCTCCATCTCCATCTCCATCTCCATCTCCATCTCCATCTCCATCTCCATCTCCATCTCCATCTCCATCTCCATCTCCATCTCCATCTCCATCTCCATCTCCATCTCCATCTCCATCTCCATCTCCATCTCCATCTCCATCTCCATCTCCATCTCCATCTCCATCTCCATCTCCATCTCCATCTCCATCTCCATCTCCATCTCCATCTCCATCTCCATCTCCATCTCCATCTCCATCTCCATCTCCATCTCCATCTCCATCTCCATCTCCATCTCCATCTCCATCTCCATCTCCATCTCCATCTCCATCTCCATCTCCATCTCCATCTCCATCTCCATCTCCATCTCCATCTCCATCTCCATCTCCATCTCCATCTCCATCTCCATCTCCATCTCCATCTCCATCTCCATCTCCATCTCCATCTCCATCTCCATCTCCATCTCCATCTCCATCTCCATCTCCATCTCCATCTCCATCTCCATCTCCATCTCCATCTCCATCTCCATCTCCATCTCCATCTCCATCTCCATCTCCATCTCCATCTCCATCTCCATCTCCATCTCCATCTCCATCTCCATCTCCATCTCCATCTCCATCTCCATCTCCATCTCCATCTCCATCTCCATCTCCATCTCCATCTCCATCTCCATCTCCATCTCCATCTCCATCTCCATCTCCATCTCCATCTCCATCTCCATCTCCATCTCCATCTCCATCTCCATCTCCATCTCCATCTCCATCTCCATCTCCATCTCCATCTCCATCTCCATCTCCATCTCCATCTCCATCTCCATCTCCATCTCCATCTCCATCTCCATCTCCATCTCCATCTCCATCTCCATCTCCATCTCCATCTCCATCTCCATCTCCATCTCCATCTCCATCTCCATCTCCATCTCCATCTCCATCTCCATCTCCATCTCCATCTCCATCTCCATCTCCATCTCCATCTCCATCTCCATCTCCATCTCCATCTCCATCTCCATCTCCATCTCCATCTCCATCTCCATCTCCATCTCCATCTCCATCTCCATCTCCATCTCCATCTCCATCTCCATCTCCATCTCCATCTCCATCTCCATCTCCATCTCCATCTCCATCTCCATCTCCATCTCCATCTCCATCTCCATCTCCATCTCCATCTCCATCTCCATCTCCATCTCCATCTCCATCTCCATCTCCATCTCCATCTCCATCTCCATCTCCATCTCCATCTCCATCTCCATCTCCATCTCCATCTCCATCTCCATCTCCATCTCCATCTCCATCTCCATCTCCATCTCCATCTCCATCTCCATCTCCATCTCCATCTCCATCTCCATCTCCATCTCCATCTCCATCTCCATCTCCATCTCCATCTCCATCTCCATCTCCATCTCCATCTCCATCTCCATCTCCATCTCCATCTCCATCTCCATCTCCATCTCCATCTCCATCTCCATCTCCATCTCCATCTCCATCTCCATCTCCATCTCCATCTCCATCTCCATCTCCATCTCCATCTCCATCTCCATCTCCATCTCCATCTCCATCTCCATCTCCATCTCCATCTCCATCTCCATCTCCATCTCCATCTCCATCTCCATCTCCATCTCCATCTCCATCTCCATCTCCATCTCCATCTCCATCTCCATCTCCATCTCCATCTCCATCTCCATCTCCATCTCCATCTCCATCTCCATCTCCATCTCCATCTCCATCTCCATCTCCATCTCCATCTCCATCTCCATCTCCATCTCCATCTCCATCTCCATCTCCATCTCCATCTCCATCTCCATCTCCATCTCCATCTCCATCTCCATCTCCATCTCCATCTCCATCTCCATCTCCATCTCCATCTCCATCTCCATCTCCATCTCCATCTCCATCTCCATCTCCATCTCCATCTCCATCTCCATCTCCATCTCCATCTCCATCTCCATCTCCATCTCCATCTCCATCTCCATCTCCATCTCCATCTCCATCTCCATCTCCATCTCCATCTCCATCTCCATCTCCATCTCCATCTCCATCTCCATCTCCATCTCCATCTCCATCTCCATCTCCATCTCCATCTCCATCTCCATCTCCATCTCCATCTCCATCTCCATCTCCATCTCCATCTCCATCTCCATCTCCATCTCCATCTCCATCTCCATCTCCATCTCCATCTCCATCTCCATCTCCATCTCCATCTCCATCTCCATCTCCATCTCCATCTCCATCTCCATCTCCATCTCCATCTCCATCTCCATCTCCATCTCCATCTCCATCTCCATCTCCATCTCCATCTCCATCTCCATCTCCATCTCCATCTCCATCTCCATCTCCATCTCCATCTCCATCTCCATCTCCATCTCCATCTCCATCTCCATCTCCATCTCCATCTCCATCTCCATCTCCATCTCCATCTCCATCTCCATCTCCATCTCCATCTCCATCTCCATCTCCATCTCCATCTCCATCTCCATCTCCATCTCCATCTCCATCTCCATCTCCATCTCCATCTCCATCTCCATCTCCATCTCCATCTCCATCTCCATCTCCATCTCCATCTCCATCTCCATCTCCATCTCCATCTCCATCTCCATCTCCATCTCCATCTCCATCTCCATCTCCATCTCCATCTCCATCTCCATCTCCATCTCCATCTCCATCTCCATCTCCATCTCCATCTCCATCTCCATCTCCATCTCCATCTCCATCTCCATCTCCATCTCCATCTCCATCTCCATCTCCATCTCCATCTCCATCTCCATCTCCATCTCCATCTCCATCTCCATCTCCATCTCCATCTCCATCTCCATCTCCATCTCCATCTCCATCTCCATCTCCATCTCCATCTCCATCTCCATCTCCATCTCCATCTCCATCTCCATCTCCATCTCCATCTCCATCTCCATCTCCATCTCCATCTCCATCTCCATCTCCATCTCCATCTCCATCTCCATCTCCATCTCCATCTCCATCTCCATCTCCATCTCCATCTCCATCTCCATCTCCATCTCCATCTCCATCTCCATCTCCATCTCCATCTCCATCTCCATCTCCATCTCCATCTCCATCTCCATCTCCATCTCCATCTCCATCTCCATCTCCATCTCCATCTCCATCTCCATCTCCATCTCCATCTCCATCTCCATCTCCATCTCCATCTCCATCTCCATCTCCATCTCCATCTCCATCTCCATCTCCATCTCCATCTCCATCTCCATCTCCATCTCCATCTCCATCTCCATCTCCATCTCCATCTCCATCTCCATCTCCATCTCCATCTCCATCTCCATCTCCATCTCCATCTCCATCTCCATCTCCATCTCCATCTCCATCTCCATCTCCATCTCCATCTCCATCTCCATCTCCATCTCCATCTCCATCTCCATCTCCATCTCCATCTCCATCTCCATCTCCATCTCCATCTCCATCTCCATCTCCATCTCCATCTCCATCTCCATCTCCATCTCCATCTCCATCTCCATCTCCATCTCCATCTCCATCTCCATCTCCATCTCCATCTCCATCTCCATCTCCATCTCCATCTCCATCTCCATCTCCATCTCCATCTCCATCTCCATCTCCATCTCCATCTCCATCTCCATCTCCATCTCCATCTCCATCTCCATCTCCATCTCCATCTCCATCTCCATCTCCATCTCCATCTCCATCTCCATCTCCATCTCCATCTCCATCTCCATCTCCATCTCCATCTCCATCTCCATCTCCATCTCCATCTCCATCTCCATCTCCATCTCCATCTCCATCTCCATCTCCATCTCCATCTCCATCTCCATCTCCATCTCCATCTCCATCTCCATCTCCATCTCCATCTCCATCTCCATCTCCATCTCCATCTCCATCTCCATCTCCATCTCCATCTCCATCTCCATCTCCATCTCCATCTCCATCTCCATCTCCATCTCCATCTCCATCTCCATCTCCATCTCCATCTCCATCTCCATCTCCATCTCCATCTCCATCTCCATCTCCATCTCCATCTCCATCTCCATCTCCATCTCCATCTCCATCTCCATCTCCATCTCCATCTCCATCTCCATCTCCATCTCCATCTCCATCTCCATCTCCATCTCCATCTCCATCTCCATCTCCATCTCCATCTCCATCTCCATCTCCATCTCCATCTCCATCTCCATCTCCATCTCCATCTCCATCTCCATCTCCATCTCCATCTCCATCTCCATCTCCATCTCCATCTCCATCTCCATCTCCATCTCCATCTCCATCTCCATCTCCATCTCCATCTCCATCTCCATCTCCATCTCCATCTCCATCTCCATCTCCATCTCCATCTCCATCTCCATCTCCATCTCCATCTCCATCTCCATCTCCATCTCCATCTCCATCTCCATCTCCATCTCCATCTCCATCTCCATCTCCATCTCCATCTCCATCTCCATCTCCATCTCCATCTCCATCTCCATCTCCATCTCCATCTCCATCTCCATCTCCATCTCCATCTCCATCTCCATCTCCATCTCCATCTCCATCTCCATCTCCATCTCCATCTCCATCTCCATCTCCATCTCCATCTCCATCTCCATCTCCATCTCCATCTCCATCTCCATCTCCATCTCCATCTCCATCTCCATCTCCATCTCCATCTCCATCTCCATCTCCATCTCCATCTCCATCTCCATCTCCATCTCCATCTCCATCTCCATCTCCATCTCCATCTCCATCTCCATCTCCATCTCCATCTCCATCTCCATCTCCATCTCCATCTCCATCTCCATCTCCATCTCCATCTCCATCTCCATCTCCATCTCCATCTCCATCTCCATCTCCATCTCCATCTCCATCTCCATCTCCATCTCCATCTCCATCTCCATCTCCATCTCCATCTCCATCTCCATCTCCATCTCCATCTCCATCTCCATCTCCATCTCCATCTCCATCTCCATCTCCATCTCCATCTCCATCTCCATCTCCATCTCCATCTCCATCTCCATCTCCATCTCCATCTCCATCTCCATCTCCATCTCCATCTCCATCTCCATCTCCATCTCCATCTCCATCTCCATCTCCATCTCCATCTCCATCTCCATCTCCATCTCCATCTCCATCTCCATCTCCATCTCCATCTCCATCTCCATCTCCATCTCCATCTCCATCTCCATCTCCATCTCCATCTCCATCTCCATCTCCATCTCCATCTCCATCTCCATCTCCATCTCCATCTCCATCTCCCCTTTGAGGCTTTAAATACATGGGAGCAGTGTTCCAACTTTTAAACTGTCACTATGAATGCAGTCAAAGTGGCTGCCATTACAGTTGAACATGGTGAGCTGTACCTTTGACATTGCGGCTGGAGATGAAGTCCCGTTCAAAGATTTGAACAGGACTTTGTCATCTCTGGTAGACAATATAACACCACGCAAACAACCCCGGTTTCACTTCGACAAAAGTCAAAGTGAGTTTGACGATTTGAACGCCGCCTTCGGATGGGACATATAACTTTTCAGGGCAGAAATAGACCGACCGCACAGCCTGAATCTGTGGAACTGTTTTGGGCATGAAAATGTGCTTGCGGTCGGTCATAAAGGACTTCCAGCTAACTCTTCTTTTATGAAGATTGAATGTATCATTTTAAAGTTATAAAAATGTATGTTTAAATTGTATGTTATAATTGAGTTACCTCTCAGGCTAAGGGGAGGGAATCTGTGGGAGTTAACCATTGTGTGAGTGGGTAATGTTTAATTGGATTTGGGCGTCTCCCTTGCAGGGGAGAATTGCATAAAAGCAGAGTTTGTGTAATTAAACCAGAGTTCATCTTGACCCTCAATACGTAGCCTTGTCTTGTTATTGGAGGGAACTGCTATATCACACTGGGGATTGCTATGCTCTGCATACTCCCTTGAGCTTTTACCACTTAGTTCTTGTTCCTGATACCCTCTCCGCTTCCCCACACGGTCCTGAATGCTGGAGGTTCATTCCAGGGTGGACGGAAGACGGCGCGGCTCCAGTTAAGCTACGGCGGTTGTGGAGTCTGCGGTGCTTGTGGTCCTCCACAAGCACCGCAAGCTAGGAAGTGTCCATCAACGGAAGGTGTCCGTTACAGGTTGCACTGACTGTCCCAATTTATTATACACACAACCCTGTATTACACAGAGAGCACTGACTGTCCAGGGATATTATACACAGACAGTAATTGATAGCTGTGCTGCAAAATGTCCTTGGACATTTTTTTCAAATGTTGGCAACTATGGCGCTGTATCAAAGGAAATGTGTTTGGTTTTTTTAATAATCTCTGGTGGAAAATAATGAATCCTCCACCAGGGATTATTAAAAAAAAACCAACAACACATTTTGTCGGGGGTGGGGCTTAACATGCTGCAGGGGCGGGGTCAAACTGCGGCGAGGGGGGGGTTGAATGTGCCCCCCTACTTTTGTCCCTGGCCCACCCTGTGCCCCCCCCCCCTAAAAATGAATCCTAGAGATGCCACTGTTCAATAGTAACATATGCAGATAGATGCAAACTTCAACAGTTTTACGACCGGACACTCTCTTGAAATCAGCTTGCTAAACCTTTCTTAGTACAGGACTCTTCGCATCAGCACAGCGTAAAGCAATAAACTTTGGCTACAATTCTCACAAAATACACTTTTTTTTTTTTTAAATTATATTGCAATGACAAATACAATAGTTCTCAGACCAGTTAACCATTCGTTCTCATCCAATAAGAATAATTCTAACCAGATTTTAACTTTCCTAATTAGACTATTATCCCTAATTTCAGGTAGGTTTTTTTTGTTTTTGTTTTTTACAAATTACCAGTAAATATTCCTCCTGCAGTAAGGAATTTATATAACTAGATATCACTAAATCAGAGTTCATCATAGTTGAAATCTGACCAGCCTTTTTATCCAGATGTTTTTAGTAAAATTAATTCAAATTAAATAAAAGCAGCTTCTTTGTGTAGAATTTCTTTTAGACTTGGAGATATATCCTAGGAATTGTGAATGCAGGTATAAATGAGAATTGTGGGGAAATAGGAAAGTTTTCAGTTAGAGAGACAAGTTTTCATTTTTTTTTAATTTTTGGGAAGTGCGAAAGTTAGGTGTCCTCATTCCTACACCAGATGTTGGATCTAAGATCTCTGCCTTTTGCTTTTTTGTCCTTAATTTTTAAAGGAGAATCTTCCTATACGTCAGTGGTTCCCAACCCAGTCCTCAAGTACCCCCTAACAGTCCAGGATTTAGGGATTACCCTGTGGTGTCTAAGGTGTTTTTTAGAAAAAGGGGGAAAAAAACCACTTTAGACACAACAGGGTAATCCCTAAATCCTGAACTGGTAGGGGGTACTTGAGGGTTGGGAACCTCTGGTTTATCTTCCCAATAGAGTAAGGCTACCCCTACAGGCTATCAAGAGTTTGGTCAGTAAATGGCATAACACCACCAGAAATTTGTCAGGAGTTCCAATTATCCTTTGTGTAAGGGGTTAACTGAATTTTATCACATGACAGGAGGCTTCGTATTTTGCATAATCTTTCTTTACTAACTCCATAGCAGCAAAGAAAAAGAGTGACATAACTGAGAACCAATCACAATGCAGTATAGAGTATAAGAGGTGTAACGTATGACATCATTTCCTCTTTCTTTGCTGCTCCATCACAAGATAAGTACAGATTTGGTTTATCCTCTCTGTCCTTTTATTATTACTGTATTTCATTTTCATTTTACAAACTACTGTTACTATTACTATATTACTGATTATTTCCTATATTCCTGTGGGGACTTTCCCTCTATCCTGGGTTTCTTCCCCTGACCCTGGGAACTTCTATTATATCCCTTCCCTTTATTGGAGGTCTTACCGGCTTTTTCGCCATCTTCACCTCTAATTCCCAGTGTCAGTTAGTCCTCACGGTAATTCCCGCTCTTTATCTGAATTCGTTTCTTTTGCCGAACGCCTAGCGTTCGGCAAATTTCACGCGAATGCCTTGTATTAGACGTTCGCGTTCGTTTCAAGAGCCGAACGCCCACACCTTCTATTGATGCGCGTTTGACTAATTCGTGCGCACGAATGCACTGAATTCGTTTAAACCCCTTTTTTGACACCTTTTCCTAGGGCAGGTACAAAAACCTCCCATTTCAACTGTACTTAGTCCGGCGGCCATTTTAAAACGGCTGATACTGCTCTGTTGCAGACTCCTGCTCATTCTGCTCTGGAATATTATCCTGAAGCCAGGTTTTCTCTCTCCGCTCATTGTGGGACCAGTATAAGGTTAGTGCTTTGCACTTGGGGTCAGTTTAAGCCAGTTGGTGTATCCTTATTCTGGCAGGGGTGAGCCCCTATTTATGTGCTGCTGAACGGACGTGTTTATGCAGGATTCCAAATTCCTGGGTGAGCCCCAGTGACAGCCCTCACTATCTCATTTGACCTACCAGTCACTTAATCCTCTCAGGTTAACCATACCTAAATTTATACCACCCCCTGGTCCCCAGGCCTCTCCACGTTTTTGTGCCACAAGTGCCCTCACGCAGAATTACCGGGTGAGCCCCGAGTTTAAGTGATCATGGAAGAGTCACAAAATCCCTCAGACCTCCAGGCCATGATTGCAGCAGCAGTAGCTGCGTCCATGGAAAAGGCCTTTGCTAAGTCGTTCCAAATGGAACAAGAGACAGCTAAGCCCACTCCAAGACGGGCACACAATGGGGCAGATTCTGAGGACTCCGATTCCTCCAGGGAACGCTCCCGCCCCCCTAAGCGCCATTGGCAAGGCGAAGCCATGGGACCCCGTAAGTCCAAAGGAAAAGCTCCTGCTAAACGCAGTAGAGACACGAGCAGGTCATCTCAAAAACCTGCTCAAGGCTCCTCGGAAGAAGAGGATGCAGGACCGTCACACACACTAGCGGTGGTGGACGAATGGCAGGCGGCTGCCTCCGACCAGGAGGAATCTGACCGGGACTTCGCTGCCAATTCTGACCCTTATCTGGTAAGGGAACAGACCCTGGGTGAGCCCCAGGATTCTATGGCCACATCTGTAGATGCTACACAAGAGGGTTCAGAAATATTTCTGGACAACTCTGGCCACCGAATGTTCGACCCAAGGAACATTCTCCATCCCCGTTCGGAAGAATGGACACCACCCAAACACTTGTCCAGATTCATGCACTTCTGGATCCGTAAGTCTCTCGATAAGGAAGTGAGAAAACGCATGAGATCAGAATGTCCTCGCCCAAGCCTAACGGACAAGGTAGCACATACTCCTGAGTTTGATCCGCTTATGACAACGTTTATGTCCCGGGGGGGGGGGGTCGGAACCCACGCAAGGGAGTGGAACGTGGCTTCAAGGGAGCCCAAGATAAACGATTGGATGCTATCGGTCCATTGGCAAGAATTATGGATATGGCAGATGATGCCTATGAAAGGGCTGCTAATTTCACCCCAGATATGGTGCGTGATTGGGCATGAGATACCCGAGAGTGGGTATCTCTTCGGAGAGGCGCCGAGCAGCACTATTCAGGATTGATGACAAGCTTGTCGAACTGGGGGATAAGGAATTAGGCCCTTTGGCACAGGGCAAACTGTTTGGAGAGGCCTTCCTTACTGAGCTCAATAAGAGGGTGAATATCTTTACATCCCTCAATAAGGCACAAACGTCCATGCGGAAAGTATTCCATGGATCCAACACTCGAGGTGTTTTTGGAAGGGCTGGTCGGCAGAGGGGCCGTGCCGCCAGCCGTTTTTGGCCATCCGGGCCCCGCACTACCAGGACACAGCCATTCTACATGGACTCATCTGTCCGCCATCGATTCCACCAATTTAGGGTATCGGACCGTTACCGTGGCAGTCGAGGACGCTCCAGAGCGAGATTCTCCAACGGTAAGTCACCATTCTATCCTATCTCTAACCCCCTGCCATATCGCAGGACGTGTTTCTCTTTTTTTCCAGAATTGGGCAGACCTATCCTCAGACACATGGATACTGCGGACGGTACGGGGCTATCAAATAGAATTCGAGACGACGCCGCTCCAACAGACTCCACCTCGCCCGATTCAACTATCTCAAGCAGATGCTGGCGTGATAGACACGGAACTTCAGGACTTACATTCCAAGGGTGCCATCCAACCGGCTCCGGATCCCTCCGGGTTTTACAGCAATATTTTCCTGGTCAGGAAAAAGACAGGAGAATTCCGACCCGTCATCAACCTCAGGGAGCTGAATTCCTACGTGGTATATCGCCACTTCAAGATGGAAGGTATCCATCTCTTACGAGACTTACTTCGAGACAACGACTGGTTCACACGTCTAGATCTCAAGGACGCATGCCTTACTATCCCCGTGCATGTAAGGAGCCAACCATATCTCCGTTTCTATTGGCATGGGACGCCTTGGCAATTCACTTGTCTCCCGTTTGGTCTCAGTTCGGCCCCATGGTGTTTCACCAAAATTATGAAACCAGTAATGGCAAAACTGAGAGCCCAAGGCATAAGATGCATCATCTACCTCGACGGCATCTTGATATTCGACGAGGATGCAAGGATCCTAACGAACCACACAACCTACACTATACAACTACTCGAATCTTTGGGCTTCATTATCAACGGCCCCAAATCATCTCTGATTCCCGCTCAGGTGATCAAATTCCTAGGGTTCGAGATAGACTCAACATCGTGTACTCTACGTCTTCCGGCCGCAAAGATTGCCACCCTCCGCAGAGAAATTCGGAAAGTACTTCGACTGACGTCCATACCTTTACGACTATTGGCACGGATCGTGGGCCTTCTCTCCTCCTCCATCCAAGCCATATTTCCCGGACCCCTACATTACAGAGCGATGCAACGTCTCAAGACGAAGTTCCTTCGCAGAAATCCGACTTACGACCAACCGGTCCCTATGTCGGACGAGGTCCAGGAGGAATTGCAATGGTGGCTGAACTGCATGCAGGCTTGGAACGGCCGGGCCATATTCGGCAACCAACCAGACTTCATACTGGAGTCAGGCGCCAGCCGCTCAGGCTGGGGAGCAACAGACGGCACCTCCTCCACGGGAGGAGTGTGGAACCCCCAAGAACTCTCCATGCACATCAACTGTCTGGAGCTCTTGGCAGGATCGTTCGCCATTCGCAGCCTAGCGAAGGATAGATCCAACTGTTGCATCCTGCTCCGGATGGACAATGTCTCAGCGGTAAGATACATCAACCGACTCGGAGGCACCCGCTCCCAGGCACTAGTAGAACTCACGAAGGAAATCTTCGATTACTGCCTTCCCCGCAACATCACATTGTTGGCGGAACACCTTCCAGGGGAATCCAACATGACAGCAGACTGGTACTCACGCCACTGGCGGGACGCCAGCGATTGGCAACTAGACCCTCAGGTTTTCAAGATACTGGAAGCACAAAGGGGTCCTTTCTTCCTGGATTTATTTGCCTCCCGCAACAACCGTCAAACAAAAGACTTCTTCAGCTGGCTCCCGGACCCAGAGAGTCTAGCGACGGACGCTTTCCTGCAACAATGGCCACAACACGGAGCCTACGCATTCCCGCCATTCTCGATGATAACGAGGGTTCTACACCAAATCCGGACACAGAGGGTAACATTGACCCTCATCACACCCTCATGTGGCAGAGCCAGCCGTGGTTCCCGGAGCTCCTGGAACTGTCGAAGAAGGATCCCCTCCTCCTGCCAGATACTCCAACCATTCTCAGGAACCCGATGGGACACCCCCATCCACTGGTCCAGGAAGATTGGCTTCCTTTAGTGGCCTGGACTCTTTCAAGGGTTCCTGGCGAACCGAAGATTTATCGCAGGAAACTAAGGATCTCCTATGGGATTCATGGGCACCAGGAACAAGAAGGTGCTATCTATCGGCATGGCACGGTTGGACAACTTGGTGTCTGGGACGGAATCTCAATCCCTTTACGGCACCTATTCTCTGCATCATGAATTTCCTCACATCCCTATTCACAACGGGGAAATCGTTCCGATCCATCAACGTAGTACGTTCGGCAATCTCGGCGGCCCATACGCCGACTCAAGGAACACCAATAGGCCAGAACCCGCTCATCTGTAGACTCCTATGCGGTATGTGCCTCCGGCGCCCCCCGGAACCCAAGTACTCTAGACTCTGGGATGTTGGCATAGTTCTGCAGTTTTTAAGGGAATGGCCTCCTAATGAAAATGTATCACTTTGCCAACTTACGGCGAAATTCACTTTTCTTCTCTGTCTAGTCTCCTTTCGTTGGGTCTCTGATGTACGTGCTTTCAACGCCGACGCATTTACCTTTTGTCCAGCGGGAGTAACCTTCCAGGTTTCTCGGCGCACGACGTCAGACTCTTCCTCCGTTTTTTATCCCTTTTTCCCCTCAGAACCCCAACTCTGTGTGGTCTCTACTCTCCGTCAATACGTGGAAGCTACCGCGACGTTGCGGAATACTTCCAATCGTCAACTTCTTATCTCCTACGTCCGCCCCTACGCTCCAGTCTCGGTCACGACGTTGGCCAGATGGGTTAGATGGCTATTGGCCCTTGCCGGGATAGACCAGGATTTCGGAGCACACTCGGTTCGAGGAGCCGCAGCCTCTTCCGCCTATGCGGCAGGGGCCTCCCTTCCAGATATCTTGCGAACGGCGGACTGGACTAGGGAATCCACCTTTCGGACGTTTTATTTCCGTCCTCCATCTAACCCAGCTTTTGCTCTACTTTCTCAGCGTTAAAATTGCAAAATACGAAGCCTCCTGTCATGTGATAAAATTGAAGATTATGCTAGCTTTAGTGTACAGATAATCTTAATTTTAATAATGACAGGAGGCGAGTATTTTCCCTCCCTACTCTATCTCGCTCTTCCCTCCCTCTGTTATCTGCTTATGTTCGATTGTTCATGTTTTGAGTTTTCATTGATGTTATTCTGCATTGTAACCTTGTGATGTTGCATGTTTTAAAGAGGAAATGATGGGGGCGTGGCCTAGACACCGACCGGGATGGCCGCATAATTCCGGAGCTCCGCCAAATCCACTCTTAATCCGGCACTAGCCATAAGCATCGAGACCCAAAAACCAGCCTAACACCCTCCACTATGCCTGGCAGACACTCCGGCTTGAAACCCGACCCGAAAAAGAAGGGTGACAGGAGAGAAACCGGCAGATCGGTGGCCGACATGCTAACTACGCCGCGAGGCAGACAGGCCTCACAAGATGGCCGCCAGCACAGCCCGCGTGGATCCCTCTCCCCGGCCTCTACCACAGGCAGCGATATGCCAGAAACGCAATCAGGGGACCCTGCACAAATACTGGCTAAACTTCAGGAGGTGAAAAGCTTCCTTGCCAAAGAAATCTCCAACAGCACGAGAGAGGTCAAGGCAGAAATCCAGGCGCTGGGAGCCCGGACTGCGGCCCTAGAGGAAAAGATGGATCTGGTCACACAGGCCCATAACAACGCCGCATCATATTCAAGAGCAATGGAACAGCGGATCTGTGAGTTGGAACTTACGGTGGAAGACCTCGCCAACCGCTCCAGACGCAATAATGTGAGACTCAGAGGTCTCCCTGAAACAGCCGCGGAAGGGAACCTGGTGAGCAAAATGGAGCACTATTTCAAGCACTTACTCCCAGATATCCCTGATACTTACTGGGCAATCGATCGAGCACACAGAGCGCTCAGAGCCCGTAGAACGGAGGGACAGGCACCGAGAGACATCATCATCCGCTTTCATTACTACTCCACAAAAGAAGCGGTGATGAAATATGCTAGGGCCAACGAGCTTAATTATCAAAACTCTATCATCACCTTATACCAGGACTTTTCCCCTACCACTCTGCAACGCAGGAGAAACTGGAGACCCCTGACAACTCTGCTTCAAGAGCGGGAAATCAAATACACATGGGGACACCCCTTCAAGTTGGTGGCTTTCAGGGCCGGGACTACCTACACCCTGCAGCCAGGAGGAGACCCACTAAGATTCCTTCGGAGCCTACAGATAGAACCACCAAGAAGCTTTGCTCTATCTGGGGAAACACCGCCAGAGCTTGAGGATCTACCCGCTGACTGGACAGTCGTCAAAGCAGCTAAAGCCTCGACGAACCGCCACACCTGAGACCCTCAGCGGTCACCTCACTCCCACCTATGACTCACCCTCCCAACCTGCCGAGACCCGGTCCCTAGGGAGAGAAAGACTCACCTGAACTGCTGTACACCTTATTGCAGACGGCTGATAGGTATCGTGCGCTGCCTCTGCCTAGTTGGGGATTTCTACGTGGGGAATGCCTGTGTACTGTATGTTGGGATATGATGACCCTTACACGGAGTACCCCAACATGCGGTGCACTACCAGTTCATTGGGGCACCCCTCCCCCCAAGACCTACCCGCAAACCGGACAATCATCAAAGCAGCGAAAGACTCGACGGACTGCCACACATGAGACTCTCAGCGGTCCCAGTACAACCACCTAAGGTTCACTCTCCCAACCTGACGGGACCCGGTCCCTAAGGAGAGAAAAACTCACTTGAACTGCCGTACACCTCACCGCTCTCAGCTGATTGGTATCGTATGCTGCCTCTGCCTAGTTAATATCTTCTATATGGGACTTAATTTTTTGCACCCAGCTCTGAAGGAGCGATCCGTGGAGGTGGGGTGTGCTTGTGTGCTGTATGTTGGGATATGATGACCCCCACACGGAGTACCCCAACATGCGGCACACTGCCAGCTCATGGGGGCACCCCCCCCTCCTTCCCCCCCCCTCCCCCCCCCCCCCAAGATAGCGACACCCTATCCATATCAGCAACCTGATAAACATAGTGACATGTGTTAGGTAAAAGGCAACACCAAAATGTTGAAAAAACTATATTACTTGGGAAAAAAAAAAAAATAAGGCCTTGTTACGTGTATAAATGTTACAAATGGGGTTATTACAATAACGTGTGTTGTACCATCCTTATAACTTCCCCGACATAACTACGGCAGATCAAACAGGTCCCTGGATCAATTAGAGACCCAGAGCGCCGTTAGTAGCAAGGGGTAACAGATTCACATTTAATGGGTAGACCTGATAAGCCATATGCCCCTGTATGCTCCCCCCCCCCCCGCCCCCCGCCCTTACCCCATTACGCTCAGAGGGCTTCAAGATATGGAGCTAGGCTCCACGACCCTGTTACAGTTTGAGAGGCCTCATACAGAGGCACAGTGGAATGGAGACTCCCCCCCCCCCCCCTCGCAGGAGAAAATTCGGACCTGCGAAGGAGAGGGGCACCCCCACCCGACACTGGCGAGTTGTAAGACCAGTGTGCGTAAATTGTTACATTACTATGTACCAAATGTTTACTGTTATTTTATGTTTTTGTTCATGTTTATATGTATGATTTTGGGTATGACTAACACGACTGGAGGCAGGAAACAGACATGGTTAAAGAGCCGAGACATGCAGTATGTTAAAGAGAGGGAGACTAATGGACAACGGACAGGTAGGGAAGACGCACACTCAGCAATCACACGCCACACGAGAGTAACGGGCACATGACACTAAAAATTTTATCCATTAACGCCAAAGGCCTAAACATACCCACCAAACGCAGAATACTCCTACGTGACCTCAAGGCTAAAAAAGCAGACATAGCGTTAGTACAGGAGACCCACATACCGAAGGCCTCGCCAACCAAAATAGGGGATAACATATACAACACTGTCCACGAAGCCAGGGCGCTACGTAAACACGCAGGCGTGGCTGTACTCATACACAAGAGATGCCCTTATACGGTCACACACACACAGAATGACTCTGAAGGCAGATACCTGGCTATCACCGGCAACTACTACAATACCAAACTGCACATAGTGAATCTGTACGCGCCCAACAAGCCAGACAGTGAATACTGGAATGCAATAACATCCCTACTCACCTCCCTCCAGGGAGGCATAATGGTGGTGGGAGGGGACCTAAACGCCGTACCCAGCCCGGCGACCGACCGTAGCTCTAAAACAGGGACTCAGCGTTCACAGGGGAGAGGGGGTCAAGACAAACTCCTCCATACCTTTCTACAACGCACTGGACTAATGGATGCGTGGAGACTTCAACACCCAGACACCTTAGACTATACATACTACTCCGCACCCCACACTACATACTCCAGAATAGACAACCTCCTCCTCAACGGAGCGGGCATGGCAAAACTTATACACTCAGAAATTAACAATATCACTTGGTCGGACCATGCAGATGTGACTATAACCTTAGGCATAGGTCAACATCGCAACACATGGACATGGAGACTCAACTCGGACCTACTCTCTGACAACGACATATCCGCCACTACCCGACTGAAAATATTAGACTACTTCACCACTAACGACACGGAGGACATCAACCCGACCGCATTGTGGGCAGCCCACAAAGCGGTGTTACGGGGACACCTCATACAGGCAGCCACACATAAAAAGCGAACCAAAACGAAACGCCTCCTAGAATTACAAACCACAATGAGAAAACTAGAGCAACGACATAAGCAGGCGCCCACAACCACCATATACACAAAACTACAAACCATACGTCACGCTATAAAAGAACTCGCCATAGCAGACATAGCACGCTCCTTAGTCTGGTCCAAGCGCTTTTTCTATGAAAAAGCCAACAAAATGGACACACTACTTGCAAGGACCCTCCGACCCAGACCAGGGCGTAAACCCATAACCACGCTGCGAACAGCTACCAATGACCTGGTACACACCCCGAAAGACATCAATAGCACGTTCACCGAATATTTCCAGAACCTATACAACCACACACCAAGAGAAGGGGAAGCACAGACACAATATACCACACGCATAACAGAATTCCTGACCCAATTAAACCTCCCCCAGGTGTCCACAGTGGAGACCAACATCCTAGAGAGCCCCATCACACAGGAGGAGGTAGAATCGGTGATAGCAACCCTTCAAGGTCGCAAGGCACCGGGCCCGGACGGGTACGACATGAGCTATTACAAAAGGTATAAATCGGAACTATCCCCCCACCTCACCAAATTATACAACCACTTCCTCCAAGGCGGCACCCCAGATCGCGACATGGCTACGGCCAACATAATTTTAATCCCCAAACCGGACAAAGACGGAACACTAGCCACTAATTACAGACCTATATCACTTATAAACGCGGACTTAAAAATATTCGCAAAGATACTGGCGAGGAGACTAACCCCATTACTCCCAAAATTAATACACCCAGACCAAGTAGGCTTTATGCCAGGGCGCCAATTATACGAGAACACACGCAGAGGAGCTGATCTGCTGTGGCTCATGTCTAACTCTAAGTCACCTGCCCTGGCACTGTCCCTTGACGCAGAGAAGGCCTTTGACAGGGTCCAATGGTCTTTCCTGTTCCAACTATTGCAATTACAAGGCTTCCCGGACACATACATCACTGCCATAAAAGCCCTATACACAGACCTACAGGCACAAACCATAATAACGGGCGCCCCGAGGACACCATTTCGAGTGAGCAATGGTACAAGACAGGGTTGTCCCTTGTCGCCACTGTTATTCGCGATAGTACTGGAGCCACTCATGCATCTCATCAGAACAGATCCAAATATTAAAGGGGTGCAAATTGGGGGGGAGCAATTTAAAACAGCAGCATATGCGGACGATATCCTCCTCACACTGACAGATCCGATTCCCTCAATGGCGAATCTGGAAAAACTACTTCAAATTTACGGGGAGTTATCCGGGTACAAAGTCAATCTCACCAAATCAATAGCGCTACCATTTCACATCCCCGAACAAGAGTTACAATACATTAGACGTACGCACCACATCAAAACATCTACGACCACACTCACATACCTAGGCGTCAGGCTAACCGCAGACCACAAAGCACTGTACCAACACAACTATACACCGCTGCTCAACAGACTTAAAACAGACCTAGACAACTGGACAGACAAACCGATTACATGGCTTGGCCGGTTACACTCAGTAAAAATGAATATAATGCCAAGACTACTATTCCTCTTCCAAGCACTTCCGATCCGGGTCACCAAAAACGACCTAGCAGACACACAAAAGGCAATAGACGCCTTCATATGGCAAAGAAAAAGACCCAGGATAGCCAAGGCAACTCTGTATAACCCTAAATGGAGGGGAGGTTTAGGTATGCCACACCTGCACCATTACTACAAGGCCGCACAATTAGCCCAAATAGCTCACTGGCACTGCCCGACTAATCAACGTAGGTGGGTGGACATAGAATCCCTCATGACAGGAGCTGACCTACCGCAATTCCTAATATGGGTGCCCAGAGAACATAGAGTAATCCTACGGACAGAATGCCCGGCGATCCTTAACTCCCTAAGCTTATGGGACAGAGTCGCAAAGAAACTTAAACTCACAGACTTACCGTCACCAATGACTCCGGTCTTGCGCAACAGAGCGTTCCCACCCGGACTGAGGGCACGAGAGTTTCAGGGCATAGAGGCCACAGGTCTACAACGCTACACACACCTATATTCAAACAACCAATTAGTTACGTACCAACATCTGCAATCCCTGGCCCCACTAAAAACGAGTGACTTCTTCAGATATCTCCAGGTACGGGACTTCGCACAGACCAGAGAAGTCAGAACGGCAATAGCCAAGCCGCTCACCTTCTATGAGAAATTTTGCTTGCAAGAGCGTATGCCAACCAAACTAATCTCGTTACTATACAATCATATATGCCTAGAATCAGGGACCTGGGGCAACCAGACATACACAGACAAATGGGAGACGGACTTAGGGGAGACATTAGACGGGACGGACTGGCAGGATATCTGGGAGGCCAATGCAAAAGTTTCCGTATGCACGGCCCTCCAGGAGCAATCTTACAAAATTCTACTCCGGTGGTATACGACCCCTGTTAAACAATGCCATATGCAACTAAGTCCCACAGACACCTGCTGGAGGCTCTGTGGAGAGAAGGGCACATATATCCACATGTGGTGGCACTGTGTCAAGGTTAAAGAATACTGGGGAAAAGTTACAGACCTAACCTCGAGCATTATGCAACGCAGGATGACACTTGACCCATGGGCTTGCCTACTATCACGACCAACGGAGGGGCTACATAAACACGACCAAAAACTGTTAAATATGCTTAACCTGGCAGCTCGTAGAGCATTAGCACAATATTGGATCAAACAAGAAGTACCCCCGATCTCCCTAGTCCTCTCCAAAATCAGGGATAATTACCTGATGGACAAGCTAACTGCACAGGTTCGCGATTCCAATACCTCCTTCCAAAAAACTTGGGCGCTCTGGGAACAATATGACATATAACAAATTAGCATAACCCCATAACCGATAGTCGTGAAGATACAACTTATAGCATGACATACCCAACGTTACTGGTTTCTCAGTTCCTGTCATATACTGTACATATATTACCCTATTTTATTTTTCTATTTTATTTTATTATATGTTATTTTGATAGATATTTTGTACTTGTATGTGTCTCACTGCACAATAGTCTTCAATGAATGTACATACCTACGAATTGAGACGAAATTTAAATTGAAATACATGTGGACTCGGCACAACACAAAGATATGGCTGAAAGGCTTCTGCGCAAGCCAATTGAGAAGTGTTTTCTATGCACTAACATACCCTTCCTTTCTGTATTGCAACTTTTAAGATGATCCTATTGATTGGGCCTCTGCGTAGGCCAAAAGAAATATGATGCAATGTGCCAGTCGACATTTAAATAAAGAGTTGAAAAAAAAAAAAATAAAGAGGAAATGATGTCATACGTTACACCTCTTATACTCTATACTGCATTGTGATTGGTTCTCAGTTATGTCACTCTTTTTCTTTGCTGCTATGGAGTTAGTAAAGAAAGATTATGCAAAATACTCGCCTCCTGTCATTATTAAAATTAAGATTATCTGTACACTAAAGCTAGCATAATCTTCAATTTCGTGATGCAATTGATGTCATTTTTGCTATCTTTATGCCTATCCGTCAAAGACCTGTCAGACTTTCTTTAGATGTCTCCTTTTTGTCCATAAAATTAGAATTTTGACACCACTGAACCCTTGTTCGCCTTTCCTTACAATGGAACTTTGTATCAATCCATAATATTTAAAGTTAAATTAACTTGGTGTTCTCTGTAGTCCTGTATCTGGTTTTCTTGTGTAAAGCTATATAGTAATGTGATATGCTGTCACATTACTATATATTAGCCCATGAAGTTGACAATGCTCTGGTAGAATGTGTTCTTATCTTCATTGGCGGAGATTGACCTTTAGAGATATACGCTTTCCTGATCATTAGCGCCTGATCATTAGCGAAATCCAACGTTTCAATGTAGATAAAGAGGCCGCCTCACCTTTCCTAACTCCTGAAGGTAAAATGAAGAGTTAGTCAGTCTTTCTGTATGATTCAGAATGAACTAGGTTCAGTTCATGACATCCAAACGTTGCCACCTAACTTCCTCTTGAGAAGTAGGATTGGGGTAGAATGATGGAAGGACCACTTCTTGAGAGAGATGAAACTGAGAAATCACCTTAGGAAGAAACCTTCAGACCTTGGAGATTTTTCATGGCCACCTTCATCAAGGGAGCTAGTTCCTTCAAGAGCAAGCTGCTTCTTGTGCCTCCTTGGTTGTTCACATACAAAGCAACTGCTTGGTTGTCCGTTTTGACTAGTACCCAAGATTTTTTCGATCATCGGGAGGAATACCAAGACGGCTTTGGAAATAGCTCTTAGTTCTCTTAGATTTGAGTGTAGGCGACTCTCTTCTCTGGTCCACTTCCTTTGTGTCCATGTGGAATTGAAGTGGGCACCCCATCCAGAGAAACTGGCATTTGTTGTAATAGCGTTCCAAGGAGGTTCCTCCAACGGGAAGCCTTTTGCCAAATTCTTCTTACCCATCCACCAGTCCAACTCTTTTCTTACTGGCAGGGGCAGAGCTATTCTTTGCTCCCAATCTGTTTCTACTTTGTCGAATTGAAGAAGGAAGCAATTCTGAACAGTGTGAAACTTCCATTGGGCCCATTTTACCAGCCCAATCGTTGAAGTCAAAGAAACAAGGAGGCTCATGACTTCTCTGGCTGAGCCAGTCTCGAAACCTTGTAGTTTTATTATTTTGTCTCAGATCCTCACAGCCCTCTCTGGAAACAGGAACACATGGGCGGAGATAGTGTTTATTATTGCTCTGAGGAATATGATCTTTTGTGAAGGAATTAGGAAACTTTTCTCTATGTTCAGAAGCCAACCGTGGTCTCAAAGAATGTTCATCGTAACCCAAGTATGATGAGCCACTATCCTTTGAGATAGTCCTATGATAAGGATATTGTCCAAGTAATGGAAGATTGCGATACCTCTCACTCTTATGAAGGCAATCAAGGTGACAAGAATTTTTGAGAACGTTCCTGGTGCCAAGCTGAGGCCAAATGTCAGTCCGCGTAATTGAAAATGCCTTCCTAGAGCCCAGAATCTGAGAAACCGCATATGATCATGGTTTGTAGAGATTTGGTAGTAGGCGTCCCTCAAGTCTATAGATGTCATCCAATCCCCTCTTTTGATGCTTTTTAAGATGATCTGTAAAGATTCCATCTTGAATGTTCTTACGTCGAGCATGGAGTTAACTCCTTTCAAGTTCAGGATGAGACGCCACTTTCCCTGGGGTTTTGGAGCCAAGAACACTGTGGAGTAAACCCCTTGGAACCTTTCCTGTTTTGGAACTTCTTCTATAACTTTTTGTTCCAGAAGAGTAGAAATGCAGGCCCTCGTGGCCCTTCGTTTGATGCCTGCCAACACCTTTGATTTCTTGAAGAAAGCAGATTTTAGGTAAGAGGCAAATTTTATCCTGTAACCCTCTCTTATGATGGAATTGCCCCACACGTCCGTAATATTTTACACAGCGGGTAAAAGAACTTCAGTCTTCCTCCCACAGTCCCCAAATGGGCAGTTCTTCCCAGAGGTTCAAGCTCCTCTTCCTCTGGAAGACTTATTGGTCAATAATGTGAGAAGATTTTCCAAGAAAAAATTCTGGAATACTCTCTTCCTGGTCTATAGCTTCTGCTGTCCCGAAAGGACCGATCCTTGAAGCGCTTAGTCTTCAAAGAGGAGTGCCTATCAGTCTAATTAATCTAATTAATTCCTGTCCTGTGACTGCTAAGGGAGGAGCTATCCATAAGTGATGCTGCCATGATTAGCCAGGAAAAGGGCAGATATGCAAACTCTCTGCTACGGCAATACAAAGCAAATCCCTGATTGCAGAAACATTGGTAGTAAAGGTCCAATGTTTCTGGCGAAATTCCATTGGAATAAAAGAAATATCTGACTAAAAGAAATCGCTGAAGGAAAATTCTCTGAAAAGACAAAAGATTGTAGATTATGGCGCTAGACCTATAGGATGAAGACATCTGACTTTTACTTCCCAGTGGGTAAAATGCCACTACAGGCAACTGGGTCCTTTACAAATAGCAAACAGAACTTCCTCTAAGAACATTCCTTTGTTCCGCAGTCCAGCCAACCCGAACTGCTTCAGATCTTTTTACAGAAGTCCATACACTTTGAAAGAAAACTTAATAGAGCTATCTTCCAGAAAGACTTTCATGAACTTATTAAAGCCTGTTTTTAGTCCAGAAGCCAGATGGTTAATTCAGGTTCCTCCTTGATTTAAAAGCAGTGAATGATTTTTTTTTTTTTTTTTAAGGAAAAAAACCTGTTTGCAGACTAAACTCTCAGCAATAGTGATGAATAGTTCCTGGCGAACATAGCGTTAGCGTTCGCGTTGGCCACAGCGGGTGAACATATGCGCGGTTCGATCCACCCTCTATTCGTCATCATTGAGTAAACTTTGACCCTGTGCCTCACAGTCAGCAGACACATTCCAGCCAATCAGCAGCACACCCTCCCTAGCAGACCCTCCCACCTACTGGACAGCATCCATTTTAGATTCATTCTGAAGCTGCATTCTTAGTGAGAGGAGGGAAAGTGTAGCTGCTGTTGATTTGATAGGGAAATGGATAGCTAGGCTAGTGTATTCAGTGTCCACTACAGTCCTGAAGGACTCATCTGATCTCTGCTGTAAGATCAGCACCCCAAAAAGCCCTTTTTAGGGCTAGAACATCAGTCTGCTTTTTTTTTTTCTGTGTAATGTAATTGCTGTTGCCTGCCTGCCAGCTTCTGTGTCAGGCTCACAGTGGATACTGTGCCAACTTGCCCAGTGCCACTACACATATCTGGTGTTACAATAGCTTAAGCTTGCATTTAAAAACAAAAAAAATGTTTCACTGTAATAGATTGAACAGCAGTTAGTTGTCTGCAAGCATCTGGGTGTCAGACCTTCAGCGTGTATTCTGCCAACCTCTGCCAGTGTACTTTGCCACTCATATCTGGTGTCTCTATAGCGTGCCTTTAAAAATAAAATAAAAATTTCACTGTAAGCTAATAACAGTTAGTTGTCTGCAAGCGTCTGGGTGTCAGGCGTTCAGCGTCTACTCTGCCAACCTCTGCAAGTGTACTTTGCCACTCATATCTGGTGTCTCTATAGCGTGCCTTTAAAAAGAAAAAAAGTTTTTCACTGTAAGCTAATAGCAGTCAGTGACCTTGAAGCTGTTGTAAGGCCTTCAGCGAGTGCTCTGCCAACCACTGCAAGTGTACTTTGCCACTCATATCTGGTGTCTCTATAGCGTGCATTTAAAAATAAAAAAAGGTTTTCACTGTAAGTCAATAGCAGTCAGTGTCCTTAAAGTGGGTGTCAGGCTTTCAGCGTGTGCTCTGCCAACCTCTGCAAGTGCACTTTGCCACTCATATCTGGTGTCACTATCTGGTGCATTTAAAAAGAAAAAAAGTTTTTCACTGTAAGCTAATAACAGTTAGTTGTCTGCAAGCATCTGGGTGTCAGGCCTTCAGCGCCTACTCTGCCAACCTCTGCCAGTGTACTTTGCCACTCATATCTGGTGTCACTATAGCGTGCCTTTAAAAAGAAGTGTACTTTGCCACTCATATCTGAGTGTACTCATAAGAAGTGTACTTTGCCACTCATATCTGGTGTCTCTATAGCGTGCCTTTAAAAATAAAAAAAGGTTTTCACTGTAAGCCAATAGCAGTCAGTGTCCTTAAAGCGGGTGTCAGGCTTTCAGCGTGTGCTCTGCCAACCTCTGCAAGTGCACTTTGCCACTCATATCTGGTGTCACTATCTGGTGCCTTTAAAAAGAAAAAAGTTTTTCACTGTAAGCTAATAACAGTTAGTTGTCTGCAAGCGTCTGGGTGTCAGGCCTTCAGCGTCTACTCTGCCAACCTCTGCCAGTGTACTTTGCCACTCATATCTGGGGTCACTATAGCGTGCCTTTAAAAAGAAGTGTACTTTGCCACTCATATCTGAGTGTACTCATAAGAAGTGTACTTTGCCACTCATATCTGGTGTCTCTATAGCGTGCCTTTAAAAATAAAAAAGGTTTTCACTGTAAGCCAATAGCAGTCAGTGTCCTTAAAGCGGGTGTCAGGCTTTCAGCGTGTGCTCTGCCAACCTCTGCAAGTGCACTTTGCCACTCATATCTGGTGTCACTATCTGGTGCCTTTAAAAAGAAAAAAAGTTTTTCACTGTAAGCTAATAACAGTTAGTTGTCTGCAATCGTCTGGGTGCCAGGCCTTCAGCGTCTACTCTGCCAACCTCTGCCAGTGTACTTTGCCACTCATATCTGTTGTCACTATAGCGTGCCTTTAAAAATAAAAAAGTTTTTCACTGTAAGCTAATAGCAGTCAGTGTCCTTAAAGTGGGTGTCAGGCCTTCAGCGTGTGCTCTGCCAACCTCAGCAAGTGTACTTTGCTACTCATATCTGGTGTCTCTATAGCGTGCCTTTACAAAGAAAAAAAGGTTTTCACTGTAAGCTAATAGCAGTCAGTGTCCTTAAAGCGGGTGTCAGTCCTTCAGCGTGTGCTCTGCCAACCTCTGCAAGTGCACTTTGCCACTCATATCTGGTGTCACTATAGCGTGCCTTTAAAAAGATAAAAAGGTTTTCACTGTAAGCTAAAAGCAGTCAGTGTCCTTAAAGCGGGTGTCAGGCCTTCATCGTGTGCTCTGCCAACCTCTGCAAGTGTACTTTGCCACTCATATCTGGTGTCTCTATAGCGTGCCTTTAAAAAGAAAAAAAGTTTTTCACTGTAAGCCAATAGCAGTCAGTGGCCTTGAAGCTGTTGTAAGGCCTTCATCGTGTGCTCTGCCAACCTCTGCAAGTGTACTTTGCCACTCATATCTGGTGTCACTATAGCGTGCCTTTAAAAAGAAAAAAAGTTTTTCACTGTAAGCCAATAGCAGTCAGTGGCCTTGAAGCTGTTGTAAGGCCTTCATCGTGTGCTCTGCCAACCTCTGCAAGTGTACTTTGCCACTCATATCTGGTGTCACTATAGCGTGCCTTTAAAAAGAAAAAAAGTTTTTCACTGTAAGCCAATAGCAGTCAGTGGCCTTGAAGCTGTTGTAAGGCCTTCATCGTGTGCTCTGCCAACCTCTGAAAGTGTACTTTGCCACTCATATCTGGTGTCTCTATAGCGTGCTTTTACAACCAAAATTTTGTTTCCACTGTAATAGAAGAGCAGTTGCCTGCCTGCCAGCTTCTGTGTGAGGTTCACATTGGATACTGTGCCTACTTGCCCAGTGCCACCACTCATATCTGTTTTAACAATTGGTTAAGCTTTACATTTAAAATAAATAATTTGTTTTCACTGTAATAGAAGAGCAGTTGCCTGCCTGCCAGCTTCTGTGTCAGGTTGGATGCCTTGCCCATTTGCACAGTCAGTGCCACCACTCATATCTGTTTTAACAATAGCTTAAGCTTTAGATTTTAAAGAAATCATTTTTTTTCACTGTAATAGAAGATCAGTTAGTTGTCTGCAAGCGTCTGGGTGTCAGGCCTACTTCAGCGTGTGCTCTGTAGACCTGATCCAGCGTGCTTTGACAGTTGCCAATCATATTTGGTGTCTCTATAGCGTGCTTTTAAAACCAAAATTTGTTTTTCACTGTTATAGATTGAATAGCAGTTACTTGTCTTCAAGCGGCTCTGTCAGTCCTTCCTTCAGCGTGTGCTCTGCAGAACTGTTCCAGTGCACATTGCCAATCATATCTGGTGTCTCTATAGCGTGCTTTTAAAACCAAAATTAGTTTTTCACTGTTATAGATTGAATAGCAGTTACTTGTCTTCAAGCGGGTGTCTCAGGCCTACAGTGTGTGCTCTGCAGAACTGTTCCAGTGCACATTGCCAATCATATCTGGTGTCTCTATAGCGTGCTTTTAAAACCAAAATTTGTTTTTCACTGTTATAGATTGAATAGCAGTTACTTGTCTTCAAGCGGGTGTCTCAGGCCTACAGTGTGTGCTCTGCAGAACTGTTCCAGTGCACATTGCCAATCATATCTGGTGTCTCTATAGCGTGCTTTTAAAACCAAAATTAGTTTTTCACTGTTATAGATTGAATAGCAGTTACTTGTCTTCAAGCGGGTGTCTCAGGCCTACAGTGTGTGCTCTGCAGAACTGTTCCAGTGCACATTGCCAATCATATCTGGTGTCATTATAGCGTGCTTTTAAAACCAAAATTAGTTTTTCACTGTTATAGATTGAATAGCAGTTACTTGTCTTCAAGCGGGTGTCTCAGGCCTACAGTGTGTGCTCTGCAGAACTGTTCCAGTGCACATTGCCAATCATATCTGGTGTCTCTATAGCGTGCTTTTAAAACCAAAATTTGTTTTTCACTGTTATAGATTGAATAGCAGTTACTTGTCTTCAAGCGGGTGTCTCAGGCCTACAGTGTGTGCTCTGCAGAACTGTTCCAGTGCACATTGCCAATCATATCTGGTGTCTCTATGTGGTGGAATCTCGGTAAAAATAAATTTAGTAGGCCGAGATTACCACGTGGCATGTGTACGTGCATATGCTGACGTATCGATCAGTTGGTTGCACGAGGCAAGATACGATCAGTAGTGTACGGAGCATGTGCAAGAATACAGGATGTAGTATTCCCCCTCCTCCATTGTGCTGGACAAGCCATGCGGTCAAGCAGGAAGTTAATTCTCAATTGTATTGATTGGTCAAGAGAATGTGCGGGTGGAGCTTAATATGGGAGGAGTTATGTGCCTATATAAGGAGCCTGCACTATTGTCCGGGGCTCAGAACTTGTGGTATTTTGGTGACGCTAGTCCCTCTGAGTCCCGATCAGTGATCCAATAAAGAATCTCTTCCTTCCTGAAGAAACCTGTGTCCATCTCTCTGTGCTTCGCTTCCGTCAGTTTCTCCGGTATCATTTGGTGCATTGGCCGGGAAGCTCATCGTTCAACGGTAGCTGAGAGGCAGAGGCGTGAGACGGTCTATCTTTGCCCACGTTCTCTACGGCTGCACCCCTGAACTTCTGCGTGGACCTCCCTTCGTCTCGGCGCCACTGGTCTGTTGTCCAGGAGATCATCGGCCTCTACGTGAGAAGTGCTGGGGTGTCCCCGTCGATGAGTGTGAACTCAGGTTCAGGAACGAGGAGGTAAGACAACTGCTGTTTTAGACGGCAGACCCACTAGGGGTATACCGATTGTGCGGTAGGCCCATAAGGGGTTATTTGTGTATGGAATCTGCCCCCTCTGTCGGAGGGAAGGAGCGAAGGCGCACCGCTCGATCGAACGCTCTTTAGTCAGACCGTTTGATTTTGTTAGTCAGGCGGGGCTCTGGTGTAAAAAGCCCTAGCCGGACACCGGTGTCTTGTCTAGACTAGCGTTCTAGGGTGTATATTTTGTTCGCTAGGTCGGAGGGACCGGGAGACTAAGCGGCGTCTGTGTAAATTCGGTTCGCTAGCTCTCAACCTATCTTGGCTAAGTGGGAAGGCGTGTAAATTTGGAACCCACTAGATTTTTGATAGTAATCGACTAAGAGGCGTCTGTGTAAATTCGGTCCTCTAGCTCGCTATATGTGGTGCTTGGGCAGTGTGGCTAACCAAAACGTATGTAGATTGTTTTTAGGTAGTCCATTCAAGGTACTGGCCAATAGTTTAGTTGGGAATTGTAAATGTGATAAAGATTGTTTAGTAAAGTGTATATCTTGTTAGATAGCGCGAGCTCAGCCGTCTAGCGAGAGTGTTAATAGTGTGTTGCTGTATTATAGTGCACGGTACCATAACCCTGTATATTTACTGACACTGTATATAAGTACTAATCATTGTCGTCCATTGCATGTTTAACACCATAACCACTAATAATTGTATTGTGACCTTAACTTGTGCTTTGACCTATGCTAACCGTACTGTAACCGCTTTTGTAAAAGACGATGTTACTGGGGTGTGTTATAGACGGGTAATTCGTATATAGAGAATTATAGCGTGGGTGACTGTATAGTTTCGCCAAAGGGCATAATATTGATTATCTAGTGACTGGTGTAACAGCTGTGTGTGTACGGGAATTCCCTGAGTGTTTATTGTGTTATTGTGTACGTTTCACTTGGTAACCGTACCACGTGGTGCTGTTGCCAGAGGAAACGGGTGTGACTGTTGAATAGAACGCGTGCATAGTATTCGTTGTCAACGACGTTCCATTGATAAGTATGGGCGCGTCGGAGTCAACGATTTTGGATCCCTTAGGTTGTATGGTAAAGCATTTTAAAAAGGGATTTAAAACATGTGATTTTGGGGTTAAAATGTCTCCTGTACGTTTGGTCACTTTGTGCACTAGGGAGTGGCCTACTTTGGTTGCGGCATGGCCGCCACGTGGCAGTTTGGATCCAACTCTGGTACAGCGCGTACACGTGGCTGTGTCAGGTAGGCCTGAACTTTACGGGCAGTTTCCATATATTGATTGTTGGAGACAGGCCGTAAACGACTCGCCAAAATGGATTCAGATATGCCACGAGGAGCAATGTCGCCTCATGGTGGCCAGGACTTGTTTGTCCACTAGGACTGTGGTTAGGCCCATTTTGGACACGCCCCCTGAGTCCGAGATCCCTTTGCCGCCCCCTTACTTCCCTTTAGGAGGAAGAGGTGACGCGAGTGCAGGAAGTTCTATACCCCTCCCCTCATTGCCCCCATCCATTTCCGCTTCCTCCTCCAGTACAGAATCCACCCCCCCTCGTATTAAACCTCCCCTTCCGGAACCAGAACCAACCCCCGTTAGATCTGAATATCCTGATTTGGCGCCACTTCAAACTTCCGGTCAAGCTTCTTCTAGCTCGGCTGGGAGTATTCTATTTACTAGCTTTTCCCAACATCAAGCTCCCACATCCTCATGCCTTACCACCCCCCCCCCGACTGGAACCTATAACCGACGCCTCTTCACGTAGCCCTATACTAACCAGACAACTGACCGGTACCCAACAACTCAAACATTATCAGATGCCTCTTCGTCTGAATCCTGGGTCAGCCTATCTCAATGCCGCAGGTCAAATGGCACATGCTGACCCAGTCTTCGTATATGTCCCGTTCACGACTACCGATCTCTTGAATTGGAAGACCCACAATTCCTCGTACACTGAGAAACCACAAGCTATGACCGATCTGTTCACCTCGATAGTTCAGACACATAATCCGACATGGGCTGATTGTCAGCAGTTATTAATGACATTGTTTAATAATGAGGAAAGGACAAGGATTAACCAAGCGGCCATTAAAGCGCTAGAGGATAGAGCCCGTGCTTTAAACCAAGCCAATCCAGCAGCATGGGCCGCAACACATTATCCTAACACCGATCCCGACTGGAATGTTAATGGCGCAGATATGGTCCAACTTAAAGCCTATAGAGACGCTATAATTGCTGGCATGAAAGCCGGAGGAAAGAAAGCTATTAATATGTCGAAGACAGTTGAGGTGATTCAGAAAAGTGATGAAGCGCCCAGTGTCTTTTATGACCGATTATTGGAAGCATACCGCTTGTATACCCCCTTTAATCCGGAAGACGCAGATAATTCCCGAATGGTAAACTCCGCCTTTGTCAGCCAAGCTTACGGAGATATTAAGCGCAAGCTACAGAAGTTAGAAGGGTTTGCAGGTATGTCTATCACCCAACTAATGGAGGTAGCGAATAAAGTGTACATGAACAGGGAAACAGAGACGAAGAAAGAGGAAGAGCGCAAGATGCGTAAAAAGGCTGATATGCTAGCGCTAGCGGTAGCGATCGCAGGCGTAGATAGACGGGGCCCAGATAGAGGCGATAGTAGATGGAATAGGGAGCCTTTGAGTAGGAATCAGTGCGCGTATTGCAAGGAAGAAGGGCATTGGAGAAACGAGTGTCCGCAAAGAGAGCAGTACGAGAGAGACCTACCCAGGGCAGGTTACGGAAACTTTAGAGGCAGAGCGAGAGGTAGAGGAGGCCCCGGAGGGAGCAATGGTAATAGAGGGAGTAATGGGAACAGAGGAAGTGTAAGGGAAGATAGGTACTATCCAGCAGCGCAAAGGTCCCGCGATAGAGAAGGTAGGGACTTTGTAGGATTGGCTGACACGGTCATGGAGGACTATTGATACCGACCGGGCTCCATCCCCCTTGGTCGAGCGGAGCCTATGGTCGATGTATCAATAGGGGGAAAAAGGAGTGCATTCATGATCGACACTGGTGCTGAACATTCGGTGGTGACTGACCTAGTTGCTCCTCCATCTGGAAGAACTATTACTGTAATAGGAGCAACTGGAAGAAGTGCTGCAAAACCGGTTCTTAAAAGTCGACTCTGTACATTGGGAGGCCACGTAGTAAAACATCAATTCCTTTATATGCCTGAATGTCCAGTCCAATTGCTGGGACGTGATATGCTATCTAAGTTACAAGCGCAGATTACGTTCCTACCAAATGGAACAACATCCTTAAAGTTTAATGGACCTTCAGGTATTATGACATTATCCGTACCAAAGGAAGAAGAGTGGCGACTTTATACAGCGTTGACTAGCCAAAACCCTAGGAGTGATGAGTCCTTATTCAACATACCAGGAGTTTGGGCAGAGAACAACCCACCAGGACTGGCCCGCAATATTCCACCTATTAAAATCGAACTAAAACTTGGGGTTTATCCAGTGAGCCTAAGACAATATCACATCCCGCAGAAGGCTAAGAAGAACATCCAATCTTATCTGGATAAGTTCATACGGTATGGTATCCTAAAATTCTGTACTTCCCCCTGGAACACCCCATTGCTGCCTGTTCAAAAGCCCGGTACAGATGAGTATCGACCTGTACAGGACTTGAGAGCAGTCAATGATGCGGTTGTTAGTATACATCCAGTTGTGCCCAATCCATATAACCTGCTTGCTTTAATTCCGGGCGGGGCTACTTACTTTACAGTCCTAGACCTCAAAGATGCCTTCTTTTGCCTCCGAATTGCCGCAGAAAGCCAATGTATCTTTGCTTTCCAATGGGAAAACGCTGTGACGGGCTCGAAACGCCAAATGACCTGGACAAGACTGCCCCAAGGGTTTAAAAATTCACCTACCCTATTTGGTTCAGCTCTAAGTCAAGATCTACTGGATTTCGAGTCCATCCCAGGAGAGTGTGTATTGTTACAATATGTAGATGACTTGTTGATAGCAGCAGTTACAAAGGAAATATGTCAGCAAGCAACGCACGATCTACTACACATTCTCTGGAAGGCAGGATACAAGGTGTCTAGAAAGAAGGCTCAGTTGTGTTTGCCAACTGTCAAATATCTGGGATTCCATATCTCTGAAGGTCAAAGAATTATGGGGCCAGAGAGAAAAGAAGCTGTGTGCCAAATACCGATACCCAAGAATAGAAGACAAGTGCGAGAATTCTTGGGGGCAGCAGGCTTCTGTAGGATATGGATTCCCAGCTACGCGATACTGGCAAAACCTCTGTATGCAGCTATCAAAGGTACAGAGCACGACCCCTTCTTATGGACTCAAGAACAGCAAACAGCATTTGAAGATGTGAAGAAGGCTTTGATGAGTGCCCCAGCATTAGGTCTGCCTGATCACACACGACCATTCTACCTGTATGTACATGAGCAAAGAAGAATGGCTGTGGGAGTATTGACACAGTACTTGGGATCATGGCAAAGACCTGTCGCCTACATGTCTAAGCAACTGGATGCAGTGGCCAGCGGACTTCCACCTTGTCTAAGAGCCGTAGCTGCAGCCGCCCTGCTAGTAGCTGAAGCCGATAAACTCACTCTGGGTCAAGAACTTTATGTACGAGTCCCACATGCAGTACAGACGTTGTTGGATTACAAAGGAAATCATTGGTTTAGTAACAGCCGTATGACCAAGTATCAAGCAATGTTGTGTGAAAACCCAAGAGTGCATTTAGAGACTGTAAATACCTTAAATCCAGCTACCCTTTTGCCACAACCTACTGAAAGTCAACATGATTGTCTGGAAGTAATGGATGAAGTATTTTCAAGTAGACCAGATCTTCGTGATTTTCCCATCCAGAACCCCGATGTTCAATATTACACCGACGGCAGTAGTTATGTGAAAGAAGGGATCCGCTATGCAGGATATGCAGTAACAACGATAGACAAGGTGATAGAAGCTCGGCCACTGGCAAAAGGAACATCAGCACAAAAGGCAGAATTGATAGCACTGACACGAGCGTTACAATTGGCTGAAGGTTTAAGAGTGAACATCTACACGGACTCCAAGTATGCGTTTTTAACCACTCATGCCCACGGAGCTTTGTATAAAGAAAGAGGACTATTGAATTCAGAAGGCAAAGAAATCAAGTACGCAGCCGAAATCCTACAACTATTGGAAGCAGTGTGGGAGCCGAGAGAAGTCGGTATTATACATTGTCGAGCGCATCTGAGAGGAGATGGTGATGTAACCAAAAGAAATCGGATGGCAGATAGTGCAGCTAAGCGTTCCGCTGAATCGGGAAGACAGGAGTATGTGGGGCATATAGCTGCTCTTATACCAACTCCACTGTCTCAATGGACTCCAGTTTATACAGCTCAAGAAGAGGAGTGGTTAAAGACTGAACCTGGAAAGTATTTGGAGAACAAATGGTATCAGTTAGAAGATGGAAGAATAGTCATTCCAGCATCACTAGCGGTAGAAATTGTCCAAAACTATCACAACGGGACACATTCTGGGAGAGATAGTACAGAAGAATCTCTCAGAAAACATTTCTACATACCAAGATTGTCCAACTTGACTCAGGCCATTGTACGAAGATGTGTAACATGTGCTAAAAATAATGCAAGGCAAGGACCAGTAAAGCCACCAGGAGTCCAGTTTATGGGGGGGCTCCCCATGTCCGATCTACAAATTGATTATACAGTAATGCCTAAATTTGGTGGACATCGCTACCTACTGGTAGTTGTGTGTACCTATTCAGGCTGGGTAGAAGCATGTCCTACTCGTACGGAGAAAGCAGGAGAAGTTGTGAGATTCCTGCTACGAGAAATAATACCCCGATATGGACTACCCTGCTCTATAGGATCGGACAATGGTCCAGCTTTTGTTCATCAGTGCCTACAACAACTGACTCATATGCTTGGTATAAAGTGGAGGCTTCATACGGCATATAGACCCCAGAGTTCTGGTAAGGTAGAGAGAATGAATAGAACTATTAAGAATCAGTTGGCTAAAATGTGTCAGGAAACCCAACTTAAGTGGAACGTTCTCTTGCCCATAGCTCTATTGCGAATCCGCAGTACACCTACCAGAAGGATGGGCCTCTCTCCTTTTGAAATCATGTATGGGCGACCACCTCCCGTACTTGGTAACTTAAGGGGGGATTTGAGTCAGTTGGGAGAAGGAATTACCCGGCAGCAGGTTGTAGAGTTGGGTAAGACTATGGAGGAGGTACAGAAATGGGTACAAGATAGATTACCTGTGAATATTTATCCCCCAGGAGACCAGGAGACCAAGTGTGGATTAAAGTGTGGATTAAAGAGTGGAATAATGTACCGTTAGGGCCCAAGTGGAGAGGTCCTTATGTTGTTCTTTTGTCTACCCCTACAGCGATAAAAGTAGCCGAAGTGACTCCGTGGATACATCACTCCAGGGTTAAACCAGCAGCAGTCGATTCTTGGCAAGTTACAGCAGATCCAGAGAATCCCTGCAAGATCCGGTTAAAGTGCACGACTCAGTCGGAGTGACGAGGAACTTTGTGGATTACAAAATTTTATTGTTTCAGAGATTTGGTAAGTGAGTGAGAAGGCCATAATAAAGCCTGTCCGCTCACCAACGAGTGTATAAGTCAGGAAAAGTCTCGAAGGGACCCCTGTGAAGACGAGCAGAACTCCATTCCCTGCAGCCCTTACATCCTGGAAGTTGAGGTGCCTTCGCACGGACGAAGACTGAGGATGACGACGAAAGATGTGTTTCTGATAATGTTTTTATATGTGTATTTTTATATTCAGGAAGGTAGAGGTACCGACACTCCTAGCTGTGAGGTATGCATTAAGACTACAAGAACAGGTAACCATATTTCCCAAACCCTAATTTGGCATTCACAATACGAGTGTAAAGGAGATGTATCAAGATGTAGATACCTAAATATAGAATATAGTGTGTGCCATTTAGGAGTAGGAGAACCTAAGTGCTTCAGTCCAGAGTATCAACCTCGTACAATTTGGTTGACTCTCAGGAATGGAGATCCTCAGGGGACCCTAATTAATAAGACGGTATTAGAATCCGTACATTCTTCGGGTGTTCTGCTATTTGATGCGTGTAAGGCAAGTGGTAGAAAGCCGTGGAATGTATGTGGGGATCTTAGATGGGAGAGGACGTATGGGTCTAACGATAAATATATTTGTCCCAGTAGTAAAAATAAATATGTGAGTCCTAGATGCCCAAATAGAGATTATAACTTTTGCCCATATTGGTCTTGTGTGGGGTGGGCAACTTGGGGACAGACAGTAGACAAGGACATGATTGTGACTAAGTTGCCTACCAGCCCATATTGTAAGTCTATGGAATGCAATCCAGTCCATATACTTATAAATAACCCCGACAAGTTCTTAGATAAATATGGTAATTTATTTGGGTTTCAAATATATGGGACGGGTTTAGATCCTGGGACAGTATTGTTTATAGGGATAGAGACTGATACGGTATCCTCCCAGACTCATCAAGTATACCATTCCTATTATGAAGAGATGAGCATAGATAATAAGATCCCCCATAATGCTAAAAACCTGTTTATTGATTTAGCTGAAAGTATTGCCGGTAGTCTTAATGTTACCAACTGCTATGTGTGTGGAGGTACTAACATGGGAGACCAATGGCCTTGGGAAGCAAAGGAGGTAATGTCCGGTTCTGAGGCAGTTGACCAATTAATATCTTCACAAGCCGATTATCATATGAGTGTTAGAGGTAAATGTGAGTGGAGATTAAAGACCTCCATCATAGGTTATGTTTGCATAGCGAGGAAAGGAATGATGTATAATACTTCTGTAGGAGAATTAACTTGTCTAGGGCAAAAAGCTTATGATGATGATACAAAGAATACAACTTGGTGGTCGGCTTCAAATGTCTCAGAACCATCTAACCCGTTTGCTAGATACGCCAATTTAAAGGATGTGTGGTTTGATCTATCCATCACATCTACCTGGAGAGCCCCAGCAAATTTGTACTGGATCTGTGGTAAGAAAGCCTATTCAGAGTTGCCACAGGACTGGGAAGGGGCATGTGTGTTGGGTATGCTCAAACCATCCTTCTTCTTGTTACCTATTGAAACAGGTGAGACTTTAGGTGTTAAAGTGTATGATGTGAATCATAGGAAGAAAAGAGGACCCATAGAGATAGGCACCTGGGAAGATAATGAATGGCCTCCCCAGCGTATTATAGATTACTATGGGCCAGCCACGTGGGCAGAGGATGGTACCTTTGGTTATAGAACCCCAATTTACATGCTCAACCGTATTATAAGATTACAGGCAGTGGTTGAGATCATTACTAACGAGACATCACAAGCGCTCAATCTTCTAGCGAAGCATAATACCAGGATGAGGACGGCAGTATACCAAAATAGATTAGCTTTGGATTACCTTTTGGCAGTAGAGGGAGGTGTATGTGGGAAGTTTAACCTGAGCAATTGCTGTCTTCAAATAGATGACGAAGGGCAAGCAATAGCTGAGCTTACTAGCCATATGGTTAAACTAGCGCATGTGCCTAAACAGGTATGGAAAGGGTATAATCCAAGTAGTTGGTTTGGTAGCTGGTATGAGTGGTTTGGAGGGCTTAAGGCAGTGGTAGGTGGAGTCCTACTAATTTTAATGTTGTGTCTACTCCTGTCGTGTCTTATACCCTTAGTAGTTAGGTCTGTGCAAAGCCTGATAGAAAATATAGCAGAGAGGAAGGCTGCTGCACAGATAATGGCAATTTATAAATATAAGGCTCTAGATCAGGGAGAACCAATGCAGGAAGATGAGTGTTGAAGATTCACATCATAAGATAAGTCTGGTCTGGTTCAAGGTAACTTGCGGTGTATGCAAACCAAGGTTAAGTGATGCCTCAAGTAATTGTGAAATCTCAAGAGGCATCAAAGGGGGGAATGTGGTGGAATCTCGGTAAAAATAAATTTAGTAGGCCGAGATTACCACGTGGCATGTGTACGTGCATATGCTGACGTATCGATCACACCACTTCACCCTAGCCCACAACAGTGATCCCACCCAATTACTCTTTATGGGTATACAAAAGGTTAAGGGGAATTGGCGGGGAGGCGACCTCAATAAATTATTGGGACAGAGTGAGATGAGGTGGATATTCAACCTCGGGACTTTGAAGCCCCGGGGTTTGAATATAGACTTTGAACTCTGCCATTTCATTTAAATGGGTATCCCCCCTTTTTTGGGTTCAATGGAATTTATCCATTGTAATCCATTCTACCCTTTTTATACCCCTTGTTTTTCTTTCATACATTTTTCTTATTCATATTCAATCAGTGGCATATTATGTATGCCCGAACACTATAAACACTGTGAATACCACTTAAAGAATATTGATTTAAATACCCAATAAGGATATCTATTCTAGCACATATGTATGTAATATCACCTTTTTAATGTTTAAAAATATAAGTACCACCAGCACAGTATGCACCTTTAACAATGTGAATGTATTAGTCTATATGCACCACTATTTACATTATATCAATATTTGACATTATGCAATTTTACTGTCATTTCAATTCTGCAGCTCTATTTGCTTTTTTCAGCTGTTTTTTTTTTTGGAATGGCTGGATGGCGATCACATGATTACGTGATGTCACTTCCGCCAACCACCCGGTTGAAAACAAGCACTTCCGCCAACCATTGTTAGTATCATGTCCTTTTTTTTTTTTTTTTTTTTGGAGTGGCTGAATGGCGATCACATGATTACGTGATGTCACTTCCGCCAACCACCCGGTTGAAAACAAGCACTTCCGCCAACCAACGCTGCCCACCAATGAAAAAATAGACAAATAAAGGCGTTAACATCATTAACCTATTAAAGGTACACACACACACACACATTATGTGAAATTGAATCTGATTGGACAGAATGAACTTAACTCATTAAAGGGGAAGACCCAGATGACATTTAAAATGGAGGATTCAGAGGACTAACATTACAGCTGACTGAAGAAGCTCTATTTGAGAGTGAAACGCGTATTGGCCATTTTTAAAGGACTTTTATTTGAGGACTTTTATCATCTTTGTTTTTATGTTTATTTTAAACCAATAAATTCACCATTTTCATTCAAAACCTCATCCAAGTCCTTTTTGGAGCCTCCAAGGAATCCTCACAGGGGAAGTGCCATCCCCATTCAAATTGGCACAAAACCTACACACCTAGAGCCGGGATTCGTAGGCTCAGGACCAGGTGAGCACCCCATTTATTGAACACATACCTGTGTCATTTATCACCATAAGTCTACACATTGGTCTGCTTTCTTCCCTTTTTTTCGTGTTCCTGAGAAATTCTTCAAGCCGAAGTAGGAGGGTGGTGCTACCATAACAGCACACAAGCCTTGATACGGAGCCAGTGTTTTCTATATACAGGCTCCTTGAAATGTGAGTGTAATATTCAGCACGATATCATTATAATCACTGTGAAGCCATTTTTCAGTACCATCTACACTATATTGTATTTTCTGTATTTTACTTTGACATGTACCCCATATTTTACCATTGAATGAGACTACGTTTTGGTAAGATTTATCTGTGTTTGAGCGCTCCACTTATAGGTGTAGGTCCTTGTCACTTACACCGCACCAATATCTGTGCAAAGCCTGATAGAAAATATAGCAGAGAGGAAGGCTGCTGCACAGATAATGGCAATTTATAAATATAAGGCTCTAGATCAGGGAGAACCAATGCAGGAAGATGAGTGTTGAAGATTCACATCATAAGATAAGTCTGGTCTGGTTCAAGGTAACTTGCGGTGTATGCCAACTAAGGTTAAGTGATCCCTCAAGTAATTGTGAAATCTCAAGAGGCATCAAAGGGGGGAATGTGGTGGAATCTCGGTAAAAATAAATTTAGTAGGCCGAGATTACCACGTGGCATGTGTACGTGCATATGCTGACGTATCGATCAGTTGGTTGCACGAGGCAAGATACGATCAGTAGTGTACGGAGCATGTGCAAGAATACAGGATGTAGTATTCCCCTCCTCCATTGTGCTGGACAGGCCATGCGGTCAAGCAGGAAGTTAATTTTTATTTGTATTGATTGGTCAAGAGAATGTGCGGGTGGAGCTTAATATGGGAGGAGTTATGTGTCTATATAAGGAGCCTGCACTATTGTCCGGGGCTCAGAACTTGCTGTATTTTGGTGACATTAGTCCCTCTGAGTCCCAATCGGTGATCCAATAAAGAATCTCTTCCTTCCTGAAGAAACCTGTGTCCATCTCTCTGTGCTTGGCTTCCGTCAGTTTCTCCATACCGGAGAAACTGACGGAAGCCAAGCACAGAGAGATGGGATAGGTCTCAGGCAGGCAGCATTAAACACATGGAGGTACGGTGTGATGATGATGATGTTGTACCCGCTGCTGCTTCCTTTTCTGAGTTGTCAGATACAAGCGAAGCGGTTGATGATGACGATGCGTCCATGGATGTCACGTGGGTGCCCGCTCAGCAAGAAGAAGAACAGGGCGAAAGTTCAGATGGGGAGACAGAGAGGAGGAGGAGACGAGTTGGAAGCAGGGGGGGGTCGTCGCAAGGAGCTAGTGGCAAAGTCAGACAGCATGTAACGGCACCCGGGGTCAGCCCGACAGCACGCCAATCAACGCATGCTGTGTCCACCACCAGAATGCCGTCATTGCAGAGCTCAGCAGTGTGGCATTTTTTTTGTGTGTCTGCCTCTGACAACAGCGATGCCATTTGCAACCTGTGCCAAAGGAAACTGAGTCGTGGGAGGTCCAACACCCACCTAGGTACAACTGCTTTGCGTAGGCACATGATCTCACATCACAAACGCCTATGGGATCAACACATGAGTACAAGCAGCACGCCTACTCTAAGCCGCCATCCTCCTCCTGGTCCAGCATCTTCAGCCACGTCAACCACTGCTGTCCTTCTAGCCCCCTCTCAACCATCCGCCACTCTGTCTCCCGCCTTGAGCAGTTCCCGTTCATCTGCCCACAGTCATGTGTCTGTCAAGGACATGTTTGAGCGTAAGAAGCCAATGTCACCAAGTCACCCCCTTGCCCAGCGTCTGACAGCTGGCTTGTCCGAACTATTAGCCCGCCAGCTTTTACCATACAATCTGGTTGAGTCTGAGGCATTCAAAAAATTTGTAGCTATTGGGACACCGCAGTGGAAGGTACCCGGCCGGAATTTCTTTTCACAAAAGGCAATCCCCAACTTGTACTCGATTGTGCAAAAGGAAGTCATGGCATGTCTGGCACACAGTGTTGGGGCAAGGGTCCATCTGACCACTGATACCTGGTCTGCAAAGCATGGTCAGGGCAGGTATATAGTGGTTTGTGACAACGGAAAAAATTTGATAGCGGCATTGAAGTTGGGCAAGTTGACACATGTGCCGTGCATGGCACATGTGTGTAATCTGATCGTACAACGCTTTGTGCATAAGTACACAGGCTTACAGGACGTCCTGAAGCAGGCCAGGAAGGTGTGTGGCCATTTCAGGCGTTCCTACACGGCCATGGCTCACTTTGCCGATATCCAGCAGCGAAACAACATGCCAGTGAGGCGCTTGATTTGCGACAGCCCTACACGTTGGAATTCAACACTCCTAATGTTCGACCGCCTGCTCCAACAAGAAAAAGCTGTTAATGAATATTTGTATGACCGGGGTGCTAGGACAGCCTCTGGGGAGCTGGGAATTTTTTTGCCACGTTACTGGACGCTCATGCGCAATGTGTCAGGGTACCTGTTGTCTCTACCTCAGAGGAGGTGAGACACTTAGAATTCCGCCCTCTCAGAGGGGCTGACTCACTCGTTCCTCGCAGTACTCTCGGCCGTTTACATGCCGGACGCCTCTGATCCGCCTCCTTTTATGACGCGGCTCTAGTAGCCGACATCATGACGACTATCCATTCCGACCTGTCAATCAAGTCCTGAGCACGAATCAGGACTCGTCGGGGGCGTGATCATCTATTTAGAACCAGGGTATAAAATAAGGTTTTGTGTATTGGTTCATTGCCCTGTCGTGGTTCTAGCTAGTCTAGTCACTCAGCGCTCTTATTTCCATTTTTCTCTTTGGTTCTGACCCGGCTCGTATTATTTCTACCCTGCTTACCTCTATTACCTTTTTGACCCGGCTTGTCTCTCGTTTACCTGCTCTCTCGTTCCCTCGACCTCGGCTTGTCTCTAGACCATTCTTTGCTTACTCCTTACGTTAGTCCGGCCATTCTAAGGTCCGGTATACGTAACTTCTCCTGTTTGTACTCTGCGTGTTGGATCCCTGTCCCGATCCTGACACAATGCCTGTAGGCTCATGCGTCCTTTTGAGGAGGTGACAAACCTAGTCAGTCGCAACGAAGGCACCATCAGCGACATCATACCATTTGTTTTCTTCATGGAGCGTGCCCTGCAAAGAGTGCTGGATCAGGCTGTAGATGAGCGTGAAGAGGAAGAGGAAGAGTTGTGGTCACCATCACCACCAGAAACAGCCTTATCAGCATCGCTTGCTGGACCTGCGGCAACGCTGGAAGAGGATTGTGAGGAAGAGGAGTCAGAGGAGGATTGTAGCTTTGAGGAGGAGGAGGAGGAGCAAGACCAAACACAACAGGCATCCCAGGGTGCTCGTTGTCACCTATCTGGTACCCGTGGTGTTGTACGTGGCTGGGGGGAAGAACATACCTTCAATGACATCAGTGAGGAGGAGGAACGGGAAATGAGTAGCTCGGCATCCAACCTTGTGCAAATGGGGTCTTTCATGCTGTCCTGCCTGTTGAGGGACCCTCGTATAAAAAGGCTGAAAGAGAACGACCTGTACTGGGTGTCCACGCTACTAGACCCCCGGTATAAGCAGAAAGTGGCGGAAATGTTACCGAATTACAACAAGTCGGAAAGGATGCAGCATTTGCAAAATAAATTAAAAAGTATGCTTTACACAGCGTATAAGGGTGATGTCACAGCACAACGGGAATCTAACAGGGGGAGAGGTGGAAGTCATCCTCCTCCTCCTCCTCCCACGACCACGCCGGCAAGGACAGGACGCTTTAAAGACGTGTTGTTGATGGAGGACATGCGGACCTTTTTAAGTCCTATGCATCGCCACAGCCCTTCGGGATCCACCCTCAGAGAGCGACTCGACCGACAGGTAGCAGACTACCTCGCCTTATCTGCAGATATCGACACTCTGAGGAGCGATGAACCCCTTGACTACTGGGTGTGCAGGCTTGACCTGTGGCCTGAGCTATCCCAATTTGCGATAGAACTTCTGGCCTGCCCCGCTTCAAGTGTCCTGTCAGAAAGGACCTTCAGTGCAGCAGGAGGTATTGTCACTGAGAAGAGAAGTCGCCTAGGTCAAAAAAGTCTAGATTACCTCACCTTTATTAAGATGAATGAGGGATGGATCCCGAAGGGACTGACACTGGGCGATACATTCGCTTAAAAAAGGCCTGATGAGATGAGCTGCCTTGAGCTAAAAATGGTCCACACGCTGCAGTATTTTAGCTCTGAATGACGTTTGACTTGCGTGACTTATCCGCCACCAACTAGGGTTCAAGCCGCCATGTTTTAGGACACTTTCTGCCTGTGAAACAAACATCAATTTTTCTGGCCGCTGCTACAGCTGCGGCTGCAACAATACCAAATTTTTCAGGCATGTGTACATGCCTAATTTTTAGGCCCACTGGTGCAGCACTGTGGCTTCAAAAACCAAACCAAAAATTAAAATCCTCCAAGATGGCACCAATATACCAGTGGTCTAAGCATCTTCCCACTTTGGCCTAAAAAGGGGAGGTGATTCAACAATTAAAAATCTCTGCCATTTACACGTCCACTGATAGGAGACGCGGAAGGTATTAAACTGATATGAACAATACTCCACTCCTATCAGTAGGTCCGTCCCATTGTGATTTATGCCCCCCACCCACCGCGCAGGGATGGGGGCCGGGGGGGAGGAAAGTTGGCCCCCCCATTGTGATTTATGCCCCCCACCCACCGTGCAGGGGTTGGGGAGGACAGTAGCTCCCCCCAGTGTGTATCAGGGGCTTTGAGGACAGGTGTCAATCCATACCTGCCAAGTGACCCTATGTAGGGGGAACAGTCTCTATTCTGCTCTGTGTCAGTGTGTATCATGGTCTCTGTGGACGGGGAACAGTCTCTATTCTGCTCTGTGTCAGTGTGTATCATGGTCTCTGTGGACAGGGAACAGTCCCTATTCTGCTCTGTGTCAGTGTGTATCATGGTCTCTGTGGACGGGGAACAGTCTCTATTGTGCTCTGTGTCAGTGTGTATCATGGACTCTGTGGACAGGGAACAGTCCCTATTCTGCTCTGTGTCAGTGTGTATCAGGGGTTTTGAGGACAGGTGTCAATCCATATCTGCCAAGTGACCCTATGTAGGGGTAACAGTCCCTATTCTGCTCTGTGTCAGTGTGTATCATGGTCTCTGTGGACAGGGAACAGTCTCTATTCTGCTCTGTGTAAGTGTGTATCAGGGGTTTTGAGGACAGGTGTCAATCCATATCTGCCAAGTGACCCTATGTAGGGGGAACAGTCCCTATTCTGCTCTGTGTCAGTGTGTATCAGGGGTTTTGAGGAAAATTTCATATCTGGTGTCTCTATAGCGTGCCTTTAAAAAGATAAAAAGGTTTTCACTGTAAGCTAATAGCAGTCAGTGTCCTTAAAGCGGGTGTCAGGCCTTCATCGTGTGCTCTGCCAACCTCTGCAAGTGTACTTTGCCACTCATATCTGGTGTCTCTATAGTGTGCCTTTAAAAAGAAAAAAAGGTTTTCACTGTAAGCTAATAGCAGTCAGTTGCCTTGAAGCTTTTGTAAGGCCTTCAGCGTGTGCTCTGCCAAACACTTCAAGTGTACTTTGCCACTCATATCTGGTGTCTCTATAGCGTGCCTTTAAAAATAAAAAAAGGTTTTCACTGTAAGCTAATAGCAGTCAGTGTCCTTAAAGCGGGTGTCAGGCCTTCAGCGTGTGCTCTGCCAACCTCAGCACGTGTACTTTGCCACTCATATCTGGTGTTTCTATAGCGTGCCTTTACAAAGAAAAAAGGTTTTTCACTTTAAGCTAATAGCACTCAGTGTTCTTAAAGCGGGTGTCAGGCCTTCAGCGTGTGCTCTGCCAACCTCTGCAAGTGTACTTTGCCACTCATATCTGGTGTCTCCATAGCGTGCCTTTACAAAGAAAAAAAGTTTTTCACTGTAAGCTAATAGCAGTCAGTGTCCTTAAAGCAGGTGTCAGGCCTTCAGCGTGTGCTCTGCCAACCTCTGCAAGTGTACTTTGCCACTCATATCTGGTGTCTCTATAGCGTGCCTTTACAAAGAAAAAAAGGTTTTCACTGTAAGCTAATAACAGTTAGTTGTCTGCAAGCGTATGGGTGTCAGACCTTCAGTGTGTGCTCTGCCAACCTCTGCCAGTGTACTTTGCCACTCATATCTGGTGTCACTATAGCGTGCCTTTAAAAGGAAAAAAAGCTTTTCACTGCAAGCTAATAGCAGTCAGTGTCCTTAAAGTGGGTGTCAGGCCCTCAGCGTGTGCTCTGCCAACCTCTGCAAATTTACTTTGCCACTCATATCTGGTGTCTCTATAGCGTGCCTTTACAAAGAAAAAAAGTTTTTCACTGTAAGCTAATAGCAGTCAGTGTCCTTAAAGCGGGTGTCAGGCCTTCAGCCTGTGCTCTGCGAACCTCAGCAAGTGTAGTTTGCCACTCATATCTGGTGTCTCTATAGCGTGCCTTTACTAAGAAAAAAAGTTTTTCACTGTAAGCTAATAGCAGTCAGTGTCCTTAAAGCGGGTGTCAGGCCTTCAGCGTGTGCTCTGCCAACCTCTGAAAGTGTACTTTGCCACTCATATCTGGTGTCTCTATAGCGTGCCTTTACAAAGAAAAAAAGTTTTTCACTTTAAGCTAATAGCAGTCAGTGTCCTTAAAGCGGGTGTCTGGCCTTCAGCGTGTGCTCTGCCAACCTCTGCAAGTGTACTTTGCCACTCATATCTGGTGTCTCCATAGCGTGCCTTTAAAAAGAAAAAAAGTTTTTCACTGTAAGCTAATAACAGTTAGTTGTCTGCAAGCGTATGGATGTCAGACCTTCAGTGTGTGCTATGCCAACCTCTGCCAGTGTACTTTGCCACTCATATCTGGTGTCACTATAGCGTGCCTTTAAAAAGAAAAAAAGCTTTTCACTGCAAGCTAATAGCAGTCAGTGTCCTTAAAGTGGGTGTCAGGCCCTCAGCGTGTGCTCTGCCAACCTCTGCAAATTTACTTTGCCACTCATATCTGGTGTCTCTATAGCGTGCCTTTACAAAGAAAAAAAGTTTTTCACTGTAAGCTAATAGCAGTCAGTGTCCTTAAAGTGGGTGTCAGGCCCTCAGCGTGTGCTCTGCCAACCTCTGCAAATTTACTTTGCCACTCATATCTGGTGTCTCTATAGCGTGCCTTTACAAAGAAAAAAAGTTTTTCACTGTAAGCTAATAGCAGTCAGTGTCCTTAAAGCGGGTGTCAGGCCTTCAGCCTGTGCTCTGCGAACCTCAGCAAGTGTAGTTTGCCACTCATATCTGGTGTCTCTATAGCGTGCCTTTACTAAGAAAAAAAGTTTTTCACTGTAAGCTAATAGCAGTCAGTGTCCTTAAAGCGGGTGTCAGGCCTTCAGCGTGTGCTCTGCCAACCTCTGAAAGTGTACTTTGCCACTCATATCTGGTGTCTCTATAGCGTGCCTTTACAAAGAAAAAAAGTTTTTCACTTTAAGCTAATAGCAGTCAGTGTCCTTAAAGCGGGTGTCTGGCCTTCAGCGTGTGCTCTGCCAACCTCTGCAAGTGTACTTTGCCACTCATATCTGGTGTCTCCATAGCGTGCCTTTAAAAAGAAAAAAAGTTTTTCACTGTAAGCTAATAACAGTTAGTTGTCTGCAAGCGTATGGATGTCAGACCTTCAGTGTGTGCTATGCCAACCTCTGCCAGTGTACTTTGCCACTCATATCTGGTGTCACTATAGCGTGCCTTTAAAAAGAAAAAAAGCTTTTCACTGCAAGCTAATAGCAGTCAGTGTCCTTAAAGTGGGTGTCAGGCCCTCAGCGTGTGCTCTGCCAACCTCAGCAAGTGTACTTTGCCACTCATATCTGGTGTCTCTATAGCGTGCCTTTACAAAGAAAAAACGTTTTTCACTTTAAGCTAATAGCAGTCAGTGTCCTTAAAGCGGGTGTTAGGCCTTCAGCCTGTGCTCTGCCAACCTCAGCAAGTGTACTTTGCCACTCATACCTGGTGTCTCTATAGCGTGCCTTTACAAAGAAAAAAAGTTTTTCACTGTAAGTCAATAGCAGTCAGTATCCTTAAAGCGGGTGTCAGGCCTTCAGCGTGTGCTCTGCCAACCTCTGCAAGTGTACTTTGCCACTCATATCTTGTGTCTCTATAGCGTACCTTTACAAAGAAAAAAAGTTTTTCACTTTAAGCTAATAGCAGTCAATGTTCTTAAAGCGGGTGTCAGGCCTTAAGCGTGTGCTCTGCCAACCTCTGCAAGTGTACTTTGCCACTAATATCTGGTGTCTCTATAGTGTGCCTTTAAAAAGAAAAAAAGGTTTTCACTGTAATTTAATAGCAGTCAGTTGCCTTGAAGCTTTTGTAAGGCCTTCAGCGTGTGCTCTGCCAACCTCTGCAAGTGTACTTTGCCACTCATATCTGGTGTCTCTATAGCGTGCCTTTACAAAGAAAAAAAGGTTTTCACTGTAAGCTAATAGCAGTCAGTGTCCTTAAAGCGGGTGTCAGGCCTTCAGCGTGTGCTCTGCCAACCTCTGCAAGTGTACTTTGCCACTCATATCTGGTGTCTCTATAGCGTACCTTTACAAAGAAAAAAGTTTTTCACTTTAAGCTAATAGCAGTCAGTGTTCTTAAAGTGGGTGTCAGGCCCTCAGCGTGTGCTCTGCCAACCTCTGCAAGTGTACTTTGCCACTCATATCTGGTGTCTCTATAGCGTACCTTTACAAAGAAAAAAAGTTTTTCACTGTAAGCTAATAACAGTTAGTTGTCTGCAAGCGTATGGGAGTCAGACCTTCAGTGTGTGCTCTGCCAACCTCTTCCAGTGTACGTTGCCACTCATATCTGGTGTCACTATAGCGTGCCTTTAAAAAGAAAAAAAGTTTTTCACTGTAAGTCAATAGCAGTCAGTGTCCTTAAAGCTGGTGTCAGGCCTTCAGCGTGTGCTCTGCCAACCTCTGCAAGTGTACTTTGCCACTCATATCTGGTGTCTCTATAGCGTGCCTTTACAAAGAAAAAAAGGTTTTCACTGTAAGCTAATAGCAGTCAGTGTCCTTAAAGCGGGTGTCAGGCCTTCAGCGTGTGCTCTGCCAACCTCTGCAAGTGTACTTTGCCACTCATACCTGGTGTCTCTATAGCGTGCCTTTACAAAGAAAAAAAGTTTTTCACTGTAAGCTAATAGCAGTCAGTGTCCTTAAAGCGGGTGTCAGGCCTTCAGCGTGTGCTCTGCCAACCTCTGCAAGTGTACTTTGCCACTCATATCTGTTGTCTCTATAGCGTACCTTTACAAAGAAAAAAAGTTTTTCACTTTAAGCTAACAGCAGTCAGTGTTCTTAAAGCGGGTGTCAGGCCTTCAGCGTGTGCTCTGCCAACCTCTGCAAGTGTACTTTGCCACTCATATCTGGTGTCACTATAGCGTGCCTTTAAAAAGAAAAAAAGCTTTTCACTGCAAGCTAATAGCAGTCAGTGTCCTTAAAGTGGGTGTCAGGCCCTCAGCGTGTGCTCTGCCAACCTCTGCAAGTGTACTTTGCCACTCATATCTGGTGTCACTATAGCGTGCCTTTAAAAAGAAAAAAAGCTTTTCACTGCAAGCTAATAGCAGTCAGTGTCCTTAAAGTGGGTGTCCGGCCCTCAGCGTGTGCTCTGCCAACCTCTGAAAGTGTACTTTGCCACTCATATCTGGTGTCTCTATAGCGTACCTTTACAAAGAAAAAAAGTTTTTCACTGTAAGCTAATAACAGTTAGTTGTCTGCAAGCGTATGGGTGTCAGACCTTCAGTGTGTGCTCTGCCAACCTCTTCCAGTGTACTTTGCCACTCATATCTGGTGTCACTATAGCGTGCCTTTAAAAAGAAAAAAAAATTTTCTCTGTAAGTCAATAGCAGTCAGTGTCCTTAAAGCTGGTGTCAGGCCTTCAGCGTGTGCTCTGCCAACCTCTGCAAGTGTACTTTGCCACTCATATCTGGTGTCTCTATAGCGTGCCTTTACAAAGAAAAAAAGGTTTTCACTGTAAGCTAATAGCAGTCAGTGTCCTTAAAGCGGGTGTCAGGCCTTCAGCGTGTGCTCTGCCAACCTCTGCAAGTGTACTTTGCCACTCATACCTGGTGTCTCTATAGCGTGCCTTTACAAAGAAAAAAAGTTTTTCACTGTAAGCTAATAGCAGTCAGTGTCCTTAAAGCGGGTGTCAGGCCTTCAGCGTGTGCTCTGCCAACCTCTGCAAGTGCACTTTGCCACTCATATCTGGTGTCTCTATAGCGTACCTTTACAAAGAAAAAAGGTTTTTCACTGTAAGCTAATAACAGTTAGTTGTCTGAGAGCGTATGGGTGTCAGGCCTGCAGCGTGTACTCTGCCAACCTCTGCCAGTGCTTTGCCACTCATATCTGGTGTCTCTATAGCGTGCCTTTACAAAGAAAAAAAGTTTTTCACTGTAATTCAATAGCAGTCAGTGTCCTTAAAGCTGGTGTCAGGCCTTCAGTGTGTGCTCTGCCAACCTCTGCAAGTGTACTTTGCCACTCATATCTGGTGTCTCTATAGCCTGCCTTTACAAAGAAAAAAAGTTTTTCACTGTAAGCTAATAGCAGTCCGGTCAGTGGCCTTAAAGCGGGTGTCAGGCCTTCAGCGTGTGCTCTGCCAACCTCAGCAAGTGCACTTTGCCACTCATATCTGGTGTCTCTATAGCGTGCCTTTTCAAAGAAAAAAAGTTTTTCACTTTAAGCTAATAGCAGTCAGTGTCCTTAAAGCGGGTGTTAGGCCATCAGCCTGTGCTCTGCCAACCTCTGCAAGTGTACTTTGCCACTCATACCTGGTGTCTCTATAGCGTGCCTTTACGAAGAAAAAAAGTTTTTCACTGTAAGCTAATAACAGTTAGTTGTCTGCAAGAGTCTGGGTGTCAGGCCTGCAGCGTGTACTCTGCCAACCTCTTCCAGTGTACTTTGCCACTCATATCTGGTGTCTCTATAGCGTGCCTTTACAAAGAAAAAAAGTTTTTCACTGTAAGCTAATAGCAGTCAGTGGCCTTAAAGCGGGTGTCAGGCCTTCAGCGTGTGCTCTGCCAACCTCAGCAAGTGCACTTTGCCACTCATATCTGGTGTCTCTATAGCGTGCCTTTACAAAGAAAAAAGTTTTTCACTTTAAGCTAATAGCAGTCAGTGGCCTTAAAGCGGGTGTCAGGCCTTCAGCGTGTGCTCTGCCAACCTCTGCAAATTTACATTGCCACTCATATCTGATGTCTCTATAGCGTGCCTTTACAAAGAAAAAAAGTTTTTCACTGTAAGCTAATAGCAGTCAGTGGCCTTAAAGCGGGTGTCAGGCCTTCAGCGTGTGCTCTGCCAACCTCAGCAAGTGCACTTTGCCACTCATATCTGGTGTCTCTATAGCGTGCCTTTACAAAGAAAAAAGTTTTTCACTTTAAGCTAATAGCAGTCAGTGGCCTTAAAGCGGGTGTCAGGCCTTCAGCGTGTGCTCTGCCAACCTCTGCAAATTTACATTGCCACTCATATCTGGTGTCTCTATAGCGTGCCTTTACAAAGAAAAAAAGTTTTTCACTGTAAGCTAATAGCAGTCAGTGGCCTTAAAGCGGGTGTCAGGCCTTCAGCGTGTGCTCTGCCAACCTCAGCAAGTGCACTTTGCCACTCATATCTGGTGTCTCTATAGCGTGCCTTTAAAAAGAACAAAAGTTTTTCACTGTAAGCTAATAACAGTTAGTTGTCTGCAAGAGTCTGGGTGTCAGGCCTGCAGCGTGTACTCTGCCAACCTCTTCCAGTGTACTTTGCCACTCATATCTGGTGTCTCTATAGCATGCCTTTACAAAGAAAAAAAGTTTTTCACTGTAAGCCAATAGCAGTCAGTGTCCTTAAAGCTGGTGTCAGGCCTTCAGCGTGTGCTCTGCCAAACTCTGCAAGTGCACTTTGCCACTCATATCTGGTGTCACTATAGCGTGCCTTTAGAAAGAAAAAAGGTTTTTCACTGTAAGCTAATAACAGTTAGTTGTCTGCAAGAGTCTGGGTGTCAGGCCTGCAGCGTGTACTCTGCCAACCTCTGCCAGTGCTTTGCCACTCATACCTGGTGTCTCTATAGCGTGCCTTTACAAAGAAAAAAAGTTTTTCACTGTAAGTCAATAGCAGTCAGTGTCCTTAAAGTGGGTGTCAGGCCTTCATCGTGTGCTCTGCCAACCTCTGCAAGTGTACTTTGCCACTCATACCTGGTGTCTCTATAGCGTGCCTTTACAAAGAAAAAAAGTTTTTCACTGTAAGCTAATAGCAGTCAGTGTCCTTAATGCGGGTGTCAGGCCTTCAGCGTGTGCTCTGTCAACCTCTGCAAGTGTACTTTGCCACTCATATCTGGTGTCTCTATAGCGTACCTTTACAAAGAAAAAAAGTTTTTCACTTTAAGCTAATAGCAGTCAGTGTCCTTAAAGTGGGTGTCAGGACCTCAGCGTGTGCTCTGCCAACCTCTGCAAGTGTACTTTGACACTCATATCTGGTGTCTCTATAGCGTACCTTTACAAAGAAAAAAAGTTTTTCACTGTAAGCTAATAACAGTTAGTTGTCTGCAAGCGTATGGGTGTCAGACCTTCAGTGTGTGCTCTGCCAACCTCTGCAAGTGTACTTTGCCACTCATATCTGGTGTCTCTATAGCCTGCCTTTACAAAAAAAAAAAAGTTTTTCACTTTAAGCTAATAGCAGTCAGTGTCCTTAAAGTGGGTGTCAGGCCTTCATCGTGTGCTCTGCCAACCTCTGCAAGTGTACTTTGCCACTAATATCTGGTGTCTCTATAGTGTGCCTTTAAAAAGAAAAAAAGGTTTTTACTGTAAGCTAATAGCAGTCAGTTGCCTTGAAGCTTTTGTAAGGCCTTCAGCGTGTGCTCTGCCAACCTCTGCAAGTGTACTTTGCCACTCATATCTGGTGTCTCTATAGCGTGCCTTTACAAAGAAAAAAAGTTTTTCACTGTAAGCTAATAGCAGTCATTGTCCTTAACGCGGGTGTCAGGCCTTCAGTGTGTGTTCTGCCAACCTCTGCAAGTGTACTTTGCCACTCATATCTGGTGTCTCTATAGCGTACCTTTTCAAAGAAAAAAAGTTTTTCACTGTAAGCTAATAGCAGTCAGTGTTCTTAAAGCGGGTGTCAGGCCTTCAGCGTGTGCTCTGCCAACCTCTGCAAGTGTACTTTGCCACTCATATCTGGTGTCTCTATAGCGTACCTTTACAAAGAAAAAAAGTTTTTCACTGTAAGCTAATAACAGTTAGTTGTCTGCAAGCGTATGGGTGTCAGACCTTCAGTGTGTGCTCTGCCAACCTCTGCCAGTGTACTTTGCCACTCATATCTGGTGTCACTATAGCGTGCCTTTAATTAATAGAAAAAAAGCTTTTCACTGCAAGCTAATAGCAGTCAGTGTCCTTAAAGTGGGTGTCAGGCCCTCAGTGTGTGCTCTGCCAACCTCAGCAAGTGTAAAATTTTCTCTGTAAGTCAATAGCAGTCAGTGTCCTTAAAGCTGGTGTCAGGCCTTCAGCGTGTGCTCTGCCAACCTCTGCAAGTGTACTTTGCCACTCATATCTGGTGTCTCTATAGCGTGCCTTTACAAAGAAAAAAAGGTTTTCACTGTAAGCTAATAGCAGTCAGTGTCCTTAAAGCGGGTGTCAGGCCTTCAGCGTGTGCTCTGCCAACCTCTGCAAGTGTACTTTGCCACTCATACCTGGTGTCTCTATAGCGTGCCTTTACAAAGAAAAAAAGTTTTTCACTGTAAGCTAATAGCAGTCAGTGTCCTTAAAGCGGGTGTCAGGCCTTCAGCGTGTGCTCTGCCAACCTCTGCAAGTGCACTTTGCCACTCATATCTGGTGTCTCTATAGCGTACCTTTACAAAGAAAAAAGGTTTTTCACTGTAAGCTAATAACAGTTAGTTGTCTGAGAGCGTATGGGTGTCAGGCCTGCAGCGTGTACTCTGCCAACCTCTGCCAGTGCTTTGCCACTCATATCTGGTGTCTCTATAGCGTGCCTTTACAAAGAAAAAAAGTTTTTCACTGTAATTCAATAGCAGTCAGTGTCCTTAAAGCTGGTGTCAGGCCTTCAGTGTGTGCTCTGCCAACCTCTGCAAGTGTACTTTGCCACTCATATCTGGTGTCTCTATAGCCTGCCTTTACAAAGAAAAAAAGTTTTTCACTGTAAGCTAATAGCAGTCAGGTCAGTGGCCTTAAAGCGGGTGTCAGGCCTTCAGCGTGTGCTCTGCCAACCTCAGCAAGTGCACTTTGCCACTCATATCTGGTGTCTCTATAGCGTGCCTTTTCAAAGAAAAAAAGTTTTTCACTTTAAGCTAATAGCAGTCAGTGTCCTTAAAGCGGGTGTTAGGCCATCAGCCTGTGCTCTGCCAACCTCTGCAAGTGTACTTTGCCACTCATACCTGGTGTCTCTATAGCGTGCCTTTACGAAGAAAAAAAGTTTTTCACTGTAAGCTAATAACAGTTAGTTGTCTGCAAGAGTCTGGGTGTCAGGCCTGCAGCGTGTACTCTGCCAACCTCTTCCAGTGTACTTTGCCACTCATATCTGGTGTCTCTATAGCGTGCCTTTACAAAGAAAAAAAGTTTTTCACTGTAAGCTAATAGCAGTCAGTGGCCTTAAAGCGGGTGTCAGGCCTTCAGCGTGTGCTCTGCCAACCTCAGCAAGTGCACTTTGCCACTCATATCTGGTGTCTCTATAGCGTGCCTTTACAAAGAAAAAAGTTTTTCACTTTAAGCTAATAGCAGTCAGTGGCCTTAAAGCGGGTGTCAGGCCTTCAGCGTGTGCTCTGCCAACCTCTGCAAATTTACATTGCCACTCATATCTGATGTCTCTATAGCGTGCCTTTACAAAGAAAAAAAGTTTTTCACTGTAAGCTAATAGCAGTCAGTGGCCTTAAAGCGGGTGTCAGGCCTTCAGCGTGTGCTCTGCCAACCTCAGCAAGTGCACTTTGCCACTCATATCTGGTGTCTCTATAGCGTGCCTTTACAAAGAAAAAAGTTTTTCACTTTAAGCTAATAGCAGTCAGTGGCCTTAAAGCGGGTGTCAGGCCTTCAGCGTGTGCTCTGCCAACCTCTGCAAATTTACATTGCCACTCATATCTGGTGTCTCTATAGCGTGCCTTTACAAAGAAAAAAAGTTTTTCACTGTAAGCTAATAGCAGTCAGTGGCCTTAAAGCGGGTGTCAGGCCTTCAGCGTGTGCTCTGCCAACCTCAGCAAGTGCACTTTGCCACTCATATCTGGTGTCTCTATAGCGTGCCTTTAAAAAGAACAAAAGTTTTTCACTGTAAGCTAATAACAGTTAGTTGTCTGCAAGAGTCTGGGTGTCAGGCCTGCAGCGTGTACTCTGCCAACCTCTTCCAGTGTACTTTGCCACTCATATCTGGTGTCTCTATAGCATGCCTTTACAAAGAAAAAAAGTTTTTCACTGTAAGCCAATAGCAGTCAGTGTCCTTAAAGCTGGTGTCAGGCCTTCAGCGTGTGCTCTGCCAAACTCTGCAAGTGCACTTTGCCACTCATATCTGGTGTCACTATAGCGTGCCTTTAGAAAGAAAAAAGGTTTTTCACTGTAAGCTAATAACAGTTAGTTGTCTGCAAGAGTCTGGGTGTCAGGCCTGCAGCGTGTACTCTGCCAACCTCTGCCAGTGCTTTGCCACTCATACCTGGTGTCTCTATAGCGTGCCTTTACAAAGAAAAAAAGTTTTTCACTGTAAGTCAATAGCAGTCAGTGTCCTTAAAGTGGGTGTCAGGCCTTCATCGTGTGCTCTGCCAACCTCTGCAAGTGTACTTTGCCACTCATACCTGGTGTCTCTATAGCGTGCCTTTACAAAGAAAAAAAGTTTTTCACTGTAAGCTAATAGCAGTCAGTGTCCTTAATGCGGGTGTCAGGCCTTCAGCGTGTGCTCTGTCAACCTCTGCAAGTGTACTTTGCCACTCATATCTGGTGTCTCTATAGCGTACCTTTACAAAGAAAAAAAGTTTTTCACTTTAAGCTAATAGCAGTCAGTGTCCTTAAAGTGGGTGTCAGGACCTCAGCGTGTGCTCTGCCAACCTCTGCAAGTGTACTTTGACACTCATATCTGGTGTCTCTATAGCGTACCTTTACAAAGAAAAAAAGTTTTTCACTGTAAGCTAATAACAGTTAGTTGTCTGCAAGCGTATGGGTGTCAGACCTTCAGTGTGTGCTCTGCCAACCTCTGCAAGTGTACTTTGCCACTCATATCTGGTGTCTCTATAGCCTGCCTTTACAAAAAAAAAAAAGTTTTTCACTTTAAGCTAATAGCAGTCAGTGTCCTTAAAGTGGGTGTCAGGCCTTCATCGTGTGCTCTGCCAACCTCTGCAAGTGTACTTTGCCACTAATATCTGGTGTCTCTATAGTGTGCCTTTAAAAAGAAAAAAAGGTTTTTACTGTAAGCTAATAGCAGTCAGTTGCCTTGAAGCTTTTGTAAGGCCTTCAGCGTGTGCTCTGCCAACCTCTGCAAGTGTACTTTGCCACTCATATCTGGTGTCTCTATAGCGTGCCTTTACAAAGAAAAAAAGTTTTTCACTGTAAGCTAATAGCAGTCATTGTCCTTAACGCGGGTGTCAGGCCTTCAGTGTGTGTTCTGCCAACCTCTGCAAGTGTACTTTGCCACTCATATCTGGTGTCTCTATAGCGTACCTTTACAAAGAAAAAAAGTTTTTCACTGTAAGCTAATAGCAGTCAGTGTTCTTAAAGCGGGTGTCAGGCCTTCAGCGTGTGCTCTGCCAACCTCTGCAAGTGTACTTTGCCACTCATATCTGGTGTCTCTATAGCGTACCTTTACAAAGAAAAAAAGTTTTTCACTGTAAGCTAATAACAGTTAGTTGTCTGCAAGCGTATGGGTGTCAGACCTTCAGTGTGTGCTCTGCCAACCTCTGCCAGTGTACTTTGCCACTCATATCTGGTGTCACTATAGCGTGCCTTTAATTAATAGAAAAAAAGCTTTTCACTGCAAGCTAATAGCAGTCAGTGTCCTTAAAGTGGGTGTCAGGCCCTCAGTGTGTGCTCTGCCAACCTCAGCAAGTGTACTTTGCCACTCATATCTGGTGTCTCTATAGCGTGCCTTTACAAAGAAAAAAAGTTTTTCACTGTAAGCTAATAGCAGTCAGTGGCCTTAAAGCGGGTGTCAGGCCTTCAGCGTGTGCTCTGCCAACCTCTGCAAATTTACATTGCCACTCATTTCTGGTGTCTCTATAACGTGCCTTTACAAAGAAAAAAAGTTTTTCACTGTAAGCTAATAGCAGTCAGTGGCCTTAAAGCGGGTGTCAGGCCTTCAGCGTGTGCTCTATCAACCTCTGCAAGTGTACTTTGCCACTCATATCTGGTGTCTCTATAGCGTGCCTTTACAAAGAAAAAAAGGTTTTCACTGTAAGCTAATAGCAGTCAGTTGCCTTGAAGCTTTTGTAAGGCCTTCAGCGTGTGCTCTGCCAACCTCTGCAAGTGTACTTTGCCATTCATACCTGGTGTCTCTATAGCGTGCCTTTACAAAGAAAAAAAGTTTTTCACTTTAAGCTAATAGCAGTCAGTGTTCTTAAAGCGGGTGTCAGGCCTTCAGCGTGTGCTCTGCCAACCTCTGCAAGTGTACTTTGCCACTCATATCTGGTGTCACTATAGCGTGCCTTTAAAAAGAAAAAAAGCTTTTCACTGCAAGCTAATAGCAGTCAGTGTTCTTAAAGTGGGTGTCAGGACCTCAGCGTGTGCTTTGCCAACCTCTGCAAGTGTACTTTGACACTCATATCTGGTGTCTCTATAGCGTACCTTTACAAAGAAAAAAAGTTTTTCACTGTAAGCTAATAACAGTTAGTTGTCTGCAAGCGTATGGGTGTCAGACCTTCAGTGTGTGCTCTGCCAACCTCTGCCAGTGTACTTTGCCACTCATATCTGGTGTCACTATAGCGTGCCTTTAAATAGAAAAAAAGCTTTTCACTGCAAGCTAATAGCAGTCAGTGTCCTTAAAGTGGGTGTCAGGCCCTCAGTGTGTGCTCTGCCAACCTCAGCAAGTGTACTTTGCCACTCATATCTGGTGTCTCTATAGCGTGCCTTTACAAAGAAAAAAAGTTTTTCACTGTAAGCTAATAGCAGTCAGTGGCCTTAAAGCGGGTGTCAGGCCTTCAGCGTGTGCTCTGCCAACCTCTGCAAATTTACATTGCCACTCATATCTGGTGTCTCTATAGCGTGCCTTTACAAAGAAAAAAAGTTTTTCACTGTAAGCTAATAGCAGTCAGTGGCCTTAAAGCGGGTGTCAGGCCTTCAGCGTGTGCTCTGCCAACCTCTGCAAGTGTACTTTGCCACTCATATCTGGTGTCTCTATAGCGTGCCTTTACAAAGAAAAAAAGGTTTTCACTGTAAGCTAATAGCAGTCAGTTGCCTTGAAGCTTTTGTAAGGCCTTCAGCGTGTGCTCTGCCAACCTCTGCAAGTGTACTTTGCCATTCATACCTGGTGTCTCTATAGCGTGCCTTTACAAAGAAAAAAAGTTTTTCACTTTAAGCTAATAGCAGTATGTGTTCTTAAAGCGGGTGTCAGGCCTTCAGCGTGTGCTCTGCCAACCTCTGCAAGTGTACTTTGCCACTCATATCTGGTGTCACTATAGCGTGCCTTTAAAAAGAAAAAAAGCTTTTCACTGCAAGCTAATAGCAGTCAGTGTTATTAAAGTGGGTGTCAGGACCTCAGCGTGTGCTCTGCCAACCTCTGCAAGTGTACTTTGACACTCATATCTGGTGTCTCTATAGCGTACCTTTACAAAGAAAAAAAGTTTTTCACTGTAAGCTAATAACAGTTAGTTGTCTGCAAGCGTATGGGTGTCAGACCTTCAGTGTGTGCTCTGCCAACCTCTGCCAGTGTACTTTGCCACTCATATCTGGTGTCACTATAGCGTGCCTTTAAAAAGAAAAAAAGTTTTTCACTGTAAGTCAATAGCAGTCAGTGTCCTTAAAGCTGGTGTCAGGCCTTCAGCGTGTGCTCTGCCAACCTCTGCAAGTGTACTTTGCCACTCATATCTGGTGTCTCTATAGCCTGCCTTTACAAAGAAAAAAAGTTTTTCACTTTAAGCTAATAGCAGTCAGTGTCCTTAAAGTGGGTGTCAGGCCTTCATCGTGTGCTCTGCCAACCTCTGCAAGTGTACTTTGCCACTAATATCTGGTGTCTCTATGGTGTGCCTTTAAAAAGAAAAAAAGGTTTTCACTGTAAGCTAATAGCAGTCAGTTGCCTTGAAGCTTTTGTAAGGCCTTCAGCGTGTGCTCTGCCAACCTCTGCAAGTGTACTTTGCCACTCATATCTGGTGTCTCTATAGCGTGCCTTTACAAAGAAAAAAAGTTTTTCACTGTAAGCTAATAGCAGTCATTGTCCTTAAAGCGGGTGTCAGGCCTTCAGCGTGTGCTCTGCCAACCTCTGCAAGTGTACTTTGCCACTCATATCTGGTGTCTCTATAGCGTACCTTTACAAAGAAAAAAAGTTTTTCACTGTAAGCTAATAGCAGTCAGTGTTCTTAAAGTGGGTGTCAGGCCTTCAGCGTGTGCTCTGCCAACCTCTGCAAGTGTACTTTGCCACTCATATCTGGTGTCTCTATAGCGTACCTTTACAAAGAAAAAAAGTTTTTCACTGTAAGCTAATAACAGTTAGTTGTCTGCAAGCGTATGGGTGTCAGACCTTCAGTGTGTGCTCTGCCAACCTCTGCCAGTGTACTTTGCCACTCATATCTGGTGTCACTATAGCGTGCCTTTAAATAGAAAAAAAGCTTTTCACTGCAAGCTAATAGCAGTCAGTGTCCTTAAAGTGGGTGTCAGGCCCTCAGTGTGTGCTCTGCCAACCTCAGCAAGTGTACTTTGCCACTCATATTTGGTGTCTCTATAGCGTGCCTTTACAAAGAAAAAAAGTTTTTCACTGTAAGCTAATAGCAGTCAGTGGCCTTAAAGCGGGTGTCAGGCCTTCAGCGTGTGCTCTGCCAACCTCTGCAAGTGTACTTTGCCACTCATATCTGGTGTCTCTATAGCGTGCCTTTACAAAGAAAAAAAGTTTTTCACTGTAAGCTAATAGCAGTCAGTGGCCTTAAAGCGGGTGTCAGGCCTTCAGCGTGTGCTCTGCCAACCTCTGCAAGTGTACTTTGCCACTCATATCTGGTGTCTCTATAGCGTGCCTTTACAAAGAAAAAAAGGTTTTCACTGTAAGCTAATAGCAGTCAGTTGCCTTGAAGCTTTTGTAAGGCCTTCAGCGTGTGCTCTGCCAACCTCTGCAAGTGTACTTTGCCACTCATACCTGGTGTCTCTATAGCGTGCCTTTACAAAGAAAAAAAGGTTTTCACTGTAAGCTAATAGCAGTCAGTGTCCTTAAAGCGGGTGTAAGGCCTTCAGCGTGTGCTCTGCCAACCTCTGCAAGTGTACTTTGCCACTCATATCTGGTGTCTCTATAGCGTACCTTTACAAAGAAAATTTTTTTTTCACTTTAAGCTAATAGCAGTCAGTGTTCTTAAAGCGGGTGTCAGGCCTTCAGCGTGTGCTCTTAACCTCTGCAAGTGTACTTTGCCACTCATATCTGGTGTCACTATAGCGTGCCTTTAAAAAGAAAAAAAGTTTTTCACTGTAAGTCAATAGCAGTCAGTGTCCTTAAAGCTGGTGTCAGGCCTTCAGCGTGTGCTCTGCCAACCTCTGCAAGTGTACTTTGCCACTCATATCTGGTGTCTCTATAGCCTGCCTTTACAAAGAAAAAAAGTTTTTCACTGTAAGCAAATAACAGTTAGTTGTCTGCAAGAGTCTGGGTGTCAGGCCTGCAGCGTGTACTCTGCCACCTCTTCCAGTGTACTTTGCCACTCATATCTGGTGTCTCTATAGCGTGCCTTTACAAAGAAAAAAAGTTTTTCACTGTAAGCTAATAGCAGTCAGTGTCCTTAAAGCGGGTGTAAGGCCTTCAGCGTGTGCTCTGCCAACCTCTGCAAGTGTACTTTGCCACTCATATCTGGTGTCACTATAGCGTGCCTTTAAAAAGAAAAAAAGCTTTTCACTGCAAGCTAATAGCAGTCAGTGTCCTTAAAGTGGGTGTCAGGCCCTCAGCGTGTGCTCTGCCAGCCTCTGCAAGTGTACTTTGCCACTCATATCTGGTGTCTCTATAGCGTGCCTTTACAAAGAAAAAAAGTTTTTCAATTTAAGCTAATAGCAGTCAGTGGCCTTAAAGCGGGTGTCAGGCCTTCACAGTGTGCTCTGCCAACCTCTGCAAATTTACATTGCCACTCATATCTGGTGTCTCTATAGCGTGCCTTTACAAAGAACAAAAGTTTTTCACTGTAAGCTAATAACAGTTAGTTGTCTGCAAGAGTCTGGGTGTCAGGCCTGCAGCGTGTACTCTGCCAACCTCTTCCAGTGTACTTTGCCACTCATATCTGGTGTCTCTATAGCGTGCCTTTACAAAGAAAAAAAGTTTTTCACTGTAAGCCAATAGCAGTCAGGGTCCTTAAAGCTGGTGTCAGGCCTTCAGCGTGTGCTCTGCCAAACTCTGCAAGTGCACTTTGCCACTCATATCTGGTGTCACTATAGCGTGCCTTTAGAAAGAAAAAAGGTTTTTCACTGTAAGCTAATAACAGTTAGTTGTCTGCAAGAGTCCGGGTGTCAGGCCTGCAGCGTGTACTCTGCCAACCTCTGCCAGTGCTTTGCCACTCATATCTGGTGTCTCTATAGCGTGCCTTTACAAAGAAAAAAAGTTTTTCACTGTAAGTCAATAGCAGTCAGTGTCCTTAAAGCTGGTGTCAGGCCTTCAGTGTGTGCTCTGCCAACCTCTGCAAGTGTACTTTGCCACTCATATCTGGTGTCTCTATAGCCTGCCTTCACAAAGAAAAAAAGTTTTTCACTGTAAGCTAATAGCAGTCAGGTCAGTGGCCTTAAAGCGGGTGTCAGGCCTTCAGGGTGTGCTCTGCCAACCTCAGCAAGTGCACTTTGCCACTCATATCTGGTGTCTCTATTGCGTGCCTTTACAAAGAAAAAAAGTTTTTCACTTTAAGCTAATAGCAGTCAGTGTCCTTAAAGCGGGTGTTAGGCCATCAGCCTGTGCTCTGCCAACCTCTGCAAGTGTACTTTGCCACTCATACCTGGTGTCTCTTTAGCGTGCCTTTACAAAGAAAAAAAGTTTTTCACTGTAAGCTAATAGCAGTCAGTGTCCTTAAAGCGGGTGTCAGGCCTTCAGCGTGTGCTCTGCCAACCTCTGAAAGTGTACTTTGCTACTCATATCTGGTGTCTCTATAGCGTGCCTTTACAAAGAAAAAAAGTTTTTCACTGTAAGCAAATAACAGTTAGTTGTCTGCAAGAGTCTGGGTGTCAGGCCTGCAGCGTGTACTCTGCCACCTCTTCCAGTGTACTTTGCCACTCATATCTGGTGTCTCTATAGCGTGCCTTTACAAAGAAAAAAAGTTTTTCACTGTAAGCTAATAGCAGTCAGTGTCCTTAAAGCGGGTGTAAGGCCTTCAGCGTGTGCTCTGCCAACCTCTGCAAGTGTACTTTGCCACTCATATCTGGTGTCTCTATAGCCTGCCTTTACAAAGAAAAAAAGTTTTTCACTGTAAGCAAATAACAGTTAGTTGTCTGCAAGAGTCTGGGTGTCAGGCCTGCAGCGTGTACTCTGCCACCTCTTCCAGTGTACTTTGCCACTCATATCTGGTGTCTCTATAGCGTGCCTTTACAAAGAAAAAAAGTTTTTCACTGTAAGCTAATAGCAGTCAGTGTCCTTAAAGCGGGTGTAAGGCCTTCAGCGTGTGCTCTGCCAACCTCTGCAAGTGTACTTTGCCACTCATATCTGGTGTCACTATAGCGTGCCTTTAAAAAGAAAAAAAGCTTTTCACTGCAAGCTAATAGCAGTCAGTGTCCTTAAAGTGGGTGTCAGGCCCTCAGCGTGTGCTCTGCCAGCCTCTGCAAGTGTACTTTGCCACTCATATCTGGTGTCTCTATAGCGTGCCTTTACAAAGAAAAAAAGTTTTTCAATTTAAGCTAATAGCAGTCAGTGGCCTTAAAGCGGGTGTCAGGCCTTCACAGTGTGCTCTGCCAACCTCTGCAAATTTACATTGCCACTCATATCTGGTGTCTCTATAGCGTGCCTTTACAAAGAAAAAAAGTTTTTCACTGTAAGCTAATAGCAGTCAGTGTCCTTAAAGCGGGTGTCAGGCCTTCAGCGTGTGCTCTGCCAACCTCTGAAAGTGTACTTTGCCACTCATATCTGGTGTCTCTATAGCGTGCCTTTACAAAGAACAAAAGTTTTTCACTGTAAGCTAATAACAGTTAGTTGTCTGCAAGAGTCTGGGTGTCAGGCCTGCAGCGTGTACTCTGCCAACCTCTTCCAGTGTACTTTGCCACTCATATCTGGTGTCTCTATAGCGTGCCTTTACAAAGAAAAAAAGTTTTTCACTGTAAGCCAATAGCAGTCAGGGTCCTTAAAGCTGGTGTCAGGCCTTCAGCGTGTGCTCTGCCAAACTCTGCAAGTGCACTTTGCCACTCATATCTGGTGTCACTATAGCGTGCCTTTAGAAAGAAAAAAGGTTTTTCACTGTAAGCTAATAACAGTTAGTTGTCTGCAAGAGTCCGGGTGTCAGGCCTGCAGCGTGTACTCTGCCAACCTCTGCCAGTGCTTTGCCACTCATATCTGGTGTCTCTATAGCGTGCCTTTACAAAGAAAAAAAGTTTTTCACTGTAAGTCAATAGCAGTCAGTGTCCTTAAAGCTGGTGTCAGGCCTTCAGTGTGTGCTCTGCCAACCTCTGCAAGTGTACTTTGCCACTCATATCTGGTGTCTCTATAGCCTGCCTTCACAAAGAAAAAAAGTTTTTCACTGTAAGCTAATAGCAGTCAGGTCAGTGGCCTTAAAGCGGGTGTCAGGCCTTCAGGGTGTGCTCTGCCAACCTCAGCAAGTGCACTTTGCCACTCATATCTGGTGTCTCTATTGCGTGCCTTTACAAAGAAAAAAAGTTTTTCACTTTAAGCTAATAGCAGTCAGTGTCCTTAAAGCGGGTGTTAGGCCATCAGCCTGTGCTCTGCCAACCTCTGCAAGTGTACTTTGCCACTCATACCTGGTGTCTCTTTAGCGTGCCTTTACAAAGAAAAAAAGTTTTTCACTGTAAGCTAATAGCAGTCAGTGTCCTTAAAGCGGGTGTCAGGCCTTCAGCGTGTGCTCTGCCAACCTCTGAAAGTGTACTTTGCTACTCATATCTGGTGTCTCTATAGCGTGCCTTTACAAAGAAAAAAAGTTTTTCACTGTAAGCAAATAACAGTTAGTTGTCTGCAAGAGTCTGGGTGTCAGGCCTGCAGCGTGTACTCTGCCACCTCTTCCAGTGTACTTTGCCACTCATATCTGGTGTCTCTATAGCGTGCCTTTACAAAGAAAAAAAGTTTTTCACTGTAAGCTAATAGCAGTCAGTGTCCTTAAAGCGGGTGTAAGGCCTTCAGCGTGTGCTCTGCCAACCTCTGCAAGTGTACTTTGCCACTCATATCTGGTGTCTCTATAGCCTGCCTTTACAAAGAAAAAAAGTTTTTCACTGTAAGCAAATAACAGTTAGTTGTCTGCAAGAGTCTGGGTGTCAGGCCTGCAGCGTGTACTCTGCCACCTCTTCCAGTGTACTTTGCCACTCATATCTGGTGTCTCTATAGCGTGCCTTTACAAAGAAAAAAAGTTTTTCACTGTAAGCTAATAGCAGTCAGTGTCCTTAAAGCGGGTGTAAGGCCTTCAGCGTGTGCTCTGCCAACCTCTGCAAGTGTACTTTGCCACTCATATCTGGTGTCACTATAGCGTGCCTTTAAAAAGAAAAAAAGCTTTTCACTGCAAGCTAATAGCAGTCAGTGTCCTTAAAGTGGGTGTCAGGCCCTCAGCGTGTGCTCTGCCAGCCTCTGCAAGTGTACTTTGCCACTCATATCTGGTGTCTCTATAGCGTGCCTTTACAAAGAAAAAAAGTTTTTCAATTTAAGCTAATAGCAGTCAGTGGCCTTAAAGCGGGTGTCAGGCCTTCACAGTGTGCTCTGCCAACCTCTGCAAATTTACATTGCCACTCATATCTGGTGTCTCTATAGCGTGCCTTTACAAAGAAAAAAAGTTTTTCACTGTAAGCTAATAGCAGTCAGTGTCCTTAAAGCGGGTGTCAGGCCTTCAGCGTGTGCTCTGCCAACCTCTGAAAGTGTACTTTGCCACTCATATCTGGTGTCTCTATAGCGTGCCTTTACAAAGAACAAAAGTTTTTCACTGTAAGCTAATAACAGTTAGTTGTCTGCAAGAGTCTGGGTGTCAGGCCTGCAGCGTGTACTCTGCCAACCTCTTCCAGTGTACTTTGCCACTCATATCTGGTGTCTCTATAGCGTGCCTTTACAAAGAAAAAAAGTTTTTCACTGTAAGCCAATAGCAGTCAGGGTCCTTAAAGCTGGTGTCAGGCCTTCAGCGTGTGCTCTGCCAAACTCTGCAAGTGCACTTTGCCACTCATATCTGGTGTCACTATAGCGTGCCTTTAGAAAGAAAAAAGGTTTTTCACTGTAAGCTAATAACAGTTAGTTGTCTGCAAGAGTCCGGGTGTCAGGCCTGCAGCGTGTACTCTGCCAACCTCTGCCAGTGCTTTGCCACTCATATCTGGTGTCTCTATAGCGTGCCTTTACAAAGAAAAAAAGTTTTTCACTGTAAGTCAATAGCAGTCAGTGTCCTTAAAGCTGGTGTCAGGCCTTCAGTGTGTGCTCTGCCAACCTCTGCAAGTGTACTTTGCCACTCATATCTGGTGTCTCTATAGCCTGCCTTCACAAAGAAAAAAAGTTTTTCACTGTAAGCTAATAGCAGTCAGGTCAGTGGCCTTAAAGCGGGTGTCAGGCCTTCAGGGTGTGCTCTGCCAACCTCAGCAAGTGCACTTTGCCACTCATATCTGGTGTCTCTATTGCGTGCCTTTACAAAGAAAAAAAGTTTTTCACTTTAAGCTAATAGCAGTCAGTGTCCTTAAAGCGGGTGTTAGGCCATCAGCCTGTGCTCTGCCAACCTCTGCAAGTGTACTTTGCCACTCATACCTGGTGTCTCTTTAGCGTGCCTTTACAAAGAAAAAAAGTTTTTCACTGTAAGCTAATAGCAGTCAGTGTCCTTAAAGCGGGTGTCAGGCCTTCAGCGTGTGCTCTGCCAACCTCTGAAAGTGTACTTTGCTACTCATATCTGGTGTCTCTATAGCGTGCCTTTACAAAGAAAAAAAGTTTTTCACTGTAAGCCAATAGCAGTCAGTGTCCTTAAAACTGGTGTCAGGCCTTCAGCGTGTGCACTGCCAACCTCTGCAAGTGCACTTTGCCACTCATATCTGGTGTCACTATAGCGTGCCTTTAAAAAGAAAAAAAGTTTTTCACTGTAAGCTAATAACAGTTAGTTGTCTGCAAGAGTCTGGGTGTCAGGCCTGCAGCGTGTACTCTGCCAACCTCTTCCAGTGTACTTTGCCACTCATATCTGGTGTCTCTATAGCGTGCCTTTACAAAGAAAAAAAGTTTTTCACTGTAAGCTAATAGCAGTCAGTGGCCTTAAAGCGGGTGTCAGGCCTTCAGCGTGTGCTCTGCCTACCTCAGCAAGTGCACTTTGCCACTCATATCTGGTGTCTCTATAGCGTGCCTTTACAAAGAAAAAAAGTTTTTCACTTTAAGCTAATAGCAGTCAGTGGCCTTAAAGCGGGTGTCAGGCCTTCAGCGTGTGCTCTGCCAACCTCTGCAAATTTACATTGCCACTCATATCTGGTGTCTCTATAGCGTGCCTTTACAAAGAAAAAAAGTTTTTCACTGTAAGCTAATAGCAGTCAGTGGCCTTAAAGCGGGTGTTAGGCCTTCAGCCTGTGCTCTGCCAACCTCTGCAAGTGTACTTTGCCACTCATACCTGGTGTCTCTATAGCGTGCCTTTACAAAGAAAAAAAGTTTTTCACTGTAAGCCAATAGCAGTCAGTGTCCTTAAAACGGGTGTCAGGCCTTCAGCGTGTGCACTGCCAACCTCTGCAAGTGCACTTTGCCACTCATATCTGGTGTCACTATAGCGTGCCTTTAAAAAGAAAAAAAGTTTTTCACTGTAAGCTAATAACAGTTAGTTGTCTGCAAGAGTCTGGGTGTCAGGCCTGCAGCGTGTACTCTGCCAACCTCTTCCAGTGTACTTTGCCACTCATATCTGGTGTCTCTATAGCGTGCCTTTACAAAGAAAAAAAGTTTTTCACTGTAAGCTAATAGCAGTCAGTGGCCTTAAAGCGGGTGTCAGGCCTTCAGCGTGTGCTCTGCCAACCTCAGCAAGTGCACTTTGCCACTCATATCTGGTGTCTCTATAGCGTGCCTTTACAAAGAAAAAAGTTTTTCACTTTAAGCTAATAGCAGTCAGTGGCCTTAAAGCGGGTGTCAGGCCTTCAGCGTGTGCTCTGCCAACCTCTGCAAATTTACATTGCCACTCATATCTGGTGTCTCTATAGCGTGCCTTTACAAAGAAAAAAAGTTTTTCACTGTAAGCTAATAGCAGTCAGTGGCCTTAAAGCGGGTGTCAGGCCTTCAGCGTGTGCTCTGCCAACCTCAGCAAGTGCACTTTGCCACTCATATCTGGTGTCTCTATAGCGTGCCTTTAAAAAGAACAAAAGTTTTTCACTGTAAGCTAATAACAGTTAGTTGTCTGCAAGAGTCTGGGTGTCAGGCCTGCAGCGTGTACTCTGCCAACCTCTTCCAGTGTACTTTGCCACTCATATCTGGTGTCTCTATAGCATGCCTTTACAAAGAAAAAAAGTTTTTCACTGTAAGCCAATAGCAGTCAGTGTCCTTAAAGCTGGTGTCAGGCCTTCAGCGTGTGCTCTGCCAAACTCTGCAAGTGCACTTTGCCACTCATATCTGGTGTCACTATAGCGTGCCTTTAGAAAGAAAAAAGGTTTTTCACTGTAAGCTAATAACAGTTAGTTGTCTGCAAGAGTCTGGGTGTCAGGCCTGCAGCGTGTACTCTGCCAACCTCTGCCAGTGCTTTGCCACTCATATCTGGTGTCTCTATAGCGTGCCTTTACAAAGAAAAAAAGTTTTTCACTGTAAGTCAATTGCAGTCAGTGTCCTTAAAGTGGGTGTCAGGCCTTCATCGTGTGCTCTGCCAACCTCTGCAAGTGTACTTTGCCACTCATACCTGGTGTCTCTATAGCGTGCCTTTACAAAGAAAAAAAGTTTTTCACTGTAAGCTAATAGCAGTCAGTGTCCTTAAAGCGGGTGTCAGGCCTTCAGCGTGTGCTCTGTCAACCTCTGCAAGTGTACTTTGCCACTCATATCTGGTGTCTCTATAGCGTACCTTTACAAAGAAAAAAGGTTTTTCACTGTAAGCTAATAACAGTTAGTTGTCTGCAAGAGTCTGGGTGTCAGGCCTGCAGCGTGTACTCTGCCAACCTCTGCCAGTGCTTTGCCACTCATATCTGGTGTCTCTATAGCGTGCCTTTACAAAGAAAAAAAGTTTTTCACTGTAAGTCAATTGCAGTCAGTGTCCTTAAAGTGGGTGTCAGGCCTTCATCGTGTGCTCTGCCAACCTCTGCAAGTGTACTTTGCCACTCATACCTGGTGTCTCTATAGCGTGCCTTTACAAAGAAAAAAAGTTTTTCACTGTAAGCTAATAGCAGTCAGTGTCCTTAAAGCGGGTGTCAGGCCTTCAGCGTGTGCTCTGTCAACCTCTGCAAGTGTACTTTGCCACTCATATCTGGTGTCTCTATAGCGTACCTTTACAAAGAAAAAAGGTTTTTCACTGTAAGCTAATAACAGTTAGTTGTCTGCAAGAGTCTGGGTGTCAGGCCTGCAGCGTGTACTCTGCCAACCTCTGCCAGTGCTTTGCCACTCATATCTGGTGTCTCTATAGCGTGCCTTTACAAAGAAAAAAAGTTTTTCACTGTAAGTCAATAGCAGTCAGTGTCCTTAAAGTGGGTGTCAGGCCTTCATCGTGTGCTCTGCCAACCTCTGCAAGTGTACTTTGCCACTCATACCTGGTGTCTCTATAGCGTGCCTTTACAAAGAAAAAAAGTTTTTCACTGTAAGCTAATAGCAGTCAGTGTCCTTAAAGCGGGTGTCAGGCCTTCAGCGTGTGCTCTGTCAACCTCTGCAAGTGTACTTTGCCACTCATATCTGGTGTCTCTATAGCGTACCTTTACAAAGAAAAAAAGTTTTTCACTGTAAGCTAATAACAGTTAGTTGTCTGCAAGCGTATGGGTGTCAGACCTTCAGTGTGTGCTCTGCCAACCTCTGCCAGTGTACTTTGCCACTCATATCTGGTGTCACTATAGCGTGCCTTTAAAAAGAAAAAAAGTTTTTCACTGTAAGCTAATAGCAGTCATTGTCCTTAACGCGGGTGTCAGGCCTTCAGCGTGTGCTCTGCCAACCTCTGCAAGTGTACTTTGCCACTCATATCTGGTGTCTCTATAGCGTACCTTTACAAAGAAAAAAAGTTTTTCACTGTAAGCTAATAGCAGTCAGTGTTCTTAAAGCGGGTGTCAGGCCTTCAGCGTGTGCTCTGCCAACCTCTGCAAATTTACATTGCCACTCATATCTGGTGTCACTATAGCGTGCCTTTAAAAAGAAAAAAAGCTTTTCACTGCAAGCTAATAGCAGTCAGTGTCCTTAAAGTGGGTGTCAGGACCTCAGCGTGTGCTCTGCCAACCTCTGCAAGTGTACTTTGACACTCATATCTGGTGTCTCTATAGCGTGCCTTTACAAAGAAAAAAAGTTTTTCACTGTAAGCTAATAGCAGTCATTGTCCTTAACGCGGGTGTCAGGCCTTCAGCGTGTGCTCTGCCAACCTCTGCAAGTGTACTTTGCCACTCATATCTGGTGTCTCTATAGCGTACCTTTACAAAGAAAAAAAGTTTTTCACTGTAAGCTAATAGCAGTCAGTGTTCTTAAAGCGGGTGTCAGGCCTTCAGCGTGTGCTCTGCCAACCTCTGCAAATTTACATTGCCACTCATATCTGGTGTCACTATAGCGTGCCTTTAAAAAGAAAAAAAGCTTTTCACTGCAAGCTAATAGCAGTCAGTGTCCTTAAAGTGGGTGTCAGGACCTCAGCGTGTGCTCTGCTAACCTCTGCAAGTGTACTTTGACACTCATATCTGGTGTCTCTATAGCGTACCTTTACAAAGAAAAAAAGTTTTTCACTGTAAGCTAATAGCAGTCAGTGTTCTTAAAGCGGGTGTCAGGCCTTCAGCGTGTGCTCTGCCAACCTCTGCAAGTGTACTTTGCCACTCATATCTGGTGTCTCTATGGCGTACCTTTACAAAGAAAAAAAGTTTTTCACTGTAAGCTAATAACAGTTAGTTGTCTGCAAGCGTATGGGTGTCAGACCTTCAGTGTGTGCTCTGCCAACCTTTGCCAGTGTACTTTGCCACTCATATCTGGTGTCACTATAGCGTGCCTTTAAATAGAAAAAAAGCTTTTCACTGCAAGCTAATAGCAGTCAGTGTCCTTAAAGTGGGTGTCAGGCCCTCAGTGTGTGCTCTGCCAACCTCAGCAAGTGTACTTTGCCACTCATATCTGGTGTCTCTATGGCGTACCTTTACAAAGAAAAAAAGTTTTTCACTGTAAGCTAATAACAGTTAGTTGTCTGCAAGCGTATGGGTGTCAGACCTTCAGTGTGTGCTCTGCCAACCTCTGCCAGTGTACTTTGCCACTCATATCTGGTGTCACTATAGCGTGCCTTTAAATAGAAAAAAAGCTTTTCACTGCAAGCTAATAGCAGTCAGTGTCCTTAAAGTGGGTGTCAGGCCCTCAGTGTGTGCTCTGCCAACCTCAGCAAGTGTACTTTGCCACTCACATCTGGTGTCTCTATAGCGTGCCTTTACAAAGAAAAAAAGTTTTTCACTGTAAGCTAATAGCAGTCAGTGGCCTTAAAGCGGGTGTCAGGCCTTCAGCGTGTGCTCTGCCAACCTCTGCAAATTTACATTGCCACTCATATCTGGTGTCTCTATAGCGTGCCTTTACAAAGAAAAAAAGTTTTTCACTGTAAGCTAATAGCAGTCAGTGGCCTTAAAGCGGGTGTCAGGCCTTCAGCGTGTGCTCTGCCAACCTCTGCAAGTGTACTTTGCCACTCATATCTGGTGTCTCTATAGCGTGCCTTTACAAAGAAAAAAAGGTTTTCACTGTAAGCTAATAGCAGTCAGTTGCCTTGAAGCTTTTGTAAGGCCTTCAGCGTGTGCTCTGCCAACCTCTGCAAGTGTACTTTGCCACTCATACCTGGTGTCTCTATAGCGTGCCTTTACAAAGAAAAAAAGGTTTTCACTTTAAGCTAATAGCAGTCAGTGTTCTTAAAGCGGGTGTCAGGCCTTCAGCGTGTGCTCTGCCAACCTCTGCAAGTGTACTTTGCCACTCATATATGGTGTCACTATAGCGTGCCTTTAAAAAGAAAAAAAGCTTTTCACTGCAAGCTAATAGCAGTCAGTGTCCTTAAAGTGGGTGTCAGGACCTCAGCGTGTGCTCTGCCAACCTCTGCAAGTGTACTTTGACACTCATATCTGGTGTCTCTATAGCGTACCTTTACAAAGAAAAAAAGTTTTTCACTGTAAGCTAATAACAGTTAGTTGTCTGCAAGCGTATGGGTGTCAGACCTTCAGTGTGTGCTCTGCCAACCTCTGCCAGTGTACTTTGCCACTCATATCTGGTGTCACTATAGCGTGCCTTTAAAAAGAAAAAAAGTTTTTCACTGTAAGTCAATAGCAGTCAGTGTCCTTAAAGCTGGTGTCAGGCCTTCAGCGTGTGCTCTGCCAACCTCTGCAAGTGTACTTTGCCACTCATATCTGGTGTCTCTATAGCCTGCCTTTACAAAGAAAAAAAGTTTTTCACTTTAAGCTAATAGCAGTCAGTGTCCTTAAAGTGGGTGTCAGGCCTTCATCGTGTGCTCTGCCAACCTCTGCAAGTGTACTTTGCCACTAATATCTGGTGTCTCTATAGTGTGCCTTTAAAAAGAAAAAAAGGTTTTCACTGTAAGCTAATAGCAGTCAGTTGCCTTGAAGCTTTTGTAAGGCCTTCAGCGTGTGCTCTGCCAACCTCTGCAAGTGTACTTTGCCACTAATATCTGGTGTCTCTATAGTGTGCCTTTAAAAAGAAAAAAAGGTTTTCACTGTAAGCTAATAGCAGTCAGTTGCCTTGAAGCTTTTGTAAGGCCTTCAGCGTGTGCTCTGCCAACCTCTGCAAGTGTACTTTGCCACTCATATCTGGTGTCTCTATAGCGTGCCTTTACAAAGAAAAAAAGTTTTTCACTGTAAGCTAATAGCAGTCATTGTCCTTAAAGCGGGTGTCAGGCCTTCAGCGTGTGCTCTGCCAACCTCTGCAAGTGTACTTTGCCACTCATATCTGGTGTCTCTATAGCCTGCCTTCACAAAGAAAAAAAGTTTTTCACTGTAAGCTAATAGCAGTCAGGTCAGTGGCCTTAAAGCGGGTGTCAGGCCTTCAGGGTGTGCTCTGCCAACCTCAGCAAGTGCACTTTGCCACTCATATCTGGTGTCTCTATTGCGTGCCTTTACAAAGAAAAAAAGTTTTTCACTTTAAGCTAATAGCAGTCAGTGTCCTTAAAGCGGGTGTTAGGCCATCAGCCTGTGCTCTGCCAACCTCTGCAAGTGTACTTTGCCACTCATACCTGGTGTCTCTTTAGCGTGCCTTTACAAAGAAAAAAAGTTTTTCACTGTAAGCTAATAGCAGTCAGTGTCCTTAAAGCGGGTGTCAGGCCTTCAGCGTGTGCTCTGCCAACCTCTGAAAGTGTACTTTGCTACTCATATCTGGTGTCTCTATAGCGTGCCTTTACAAAGAAAAAAAGTTTTTCACTGTAAGCCAATAGCAGTCAGTGTCCTTAAAACTGGTGTCAGGCCTTCAGCGTGTGCACTGCCAACCTCTGCAAGTGCACTTTGCCACTCATATCTGGTGTCACTATAGCGTGCCTTTAAAAAGAAAAAAAGTTTTTCACTGTAAGCTAATAACAGTTAGTTGTCTGCAAGAGTCTGGGTGTCAGGCCTGCAGCGTGTACTCTGCCAACCTCTTCCAGTGTACTTTGCCACTCATATCTGGTGTCTCTATAGCGTGCCTTTACAAAGAAAAAAAGTTTTTCACTGTAAGCTAATAGCAGTCAGTGGCCTTAAAGCGGGTGTCAGGCCTTCAGCGTGTGCTCTGCCTACCTCAGCAAGTGCACTTTGCCACTCATATCTGGTGTCTCTATAGCGTGCCTTTACAAAGAAAAAAAGTTTTTCACTTTAAGCTAATAGCAGTCAGTGGCCTTAAAGCGGGTGTCAGGCCTTCAGCGTGTGCTCTGCCAACCTCTGCAAATTTACATTGCCACTCATATCTGGTGTCTCTATAGCGTGCCTTTACAAAGAAAAAAAGTTTTTCACTGTAAGCTAATAGCAGTCAGTGGCCTTAAAGCGGGTGTTAGGCCTTCAGCCTGTGCTCTGCCAACCTCTGCAAGTGTACTTTGCCACTCATACCTGGTGTCTCTATAGCGTGCCTTTACAAAGAAAAAAAGTTTTTCACTGTAAGCCAATAGCAGTCAGTGTCCTTAAAACGGGTGTCAGGCCTTCAGCGTGTGCACTGCCAACCTCTGCAAGTGCACTTTGCCACTCATATCTGGTGTCACTATAGCGTGCCTTTAAAAAGAAAAAAAGTTTTTCACTGTAAGCTAATAACAGTTAGTTGTCTGCAAGAGTCTGGGTGTCAGGCCTGCAGCGTGTACTCTGCCAACCTCTTCCAGTGTACTTTGCCACTCATATCTGGTGTCTCTATAGCGTGCCTTTACAAAGAAAAAAAGTTTTTCACTGTAAGCTAATAGCAGTCAGTGGCCTTAAAGCGGGTGTCAGGCCTTCAGCGTGTGCTCTGCCAACCTCAGCAAGTGCACTTTGCCACTCATATCTGGTGTCTCTATAGCGTGCCTTTACAAAGAAAAAAGTTTTTCACTTTAAGCTAATAGCAGTCAGTGGCCTTAAAGCGGGTGTCAGGCCTTCAGCGTGTGCTCTGCCAACCTCTGCAAATTTACATTGCCACTCATATCTGGTGTCTCTATAGCGTGCCTTTAAAAAGAACAAAAGTTTTTCACTGTAAGCTAATAACAGTTAGTTGTCTGCAAGAGTCTGGGTGTCAGGCCTGCAGCGTGTACTCTGCCAACCTCTTCCAGTGTACTTTGCCACTCATATCTGGTGTCTCTATAGCATGCCTTTACAAAGAAAAAAAGTTTTTCACTGTAAGCCAATAGCAGTCAGTGTCCTTAAAGCTGGTGTCAGGCCTTCAGCGTGTGCTCTGCCAAACTCTGCAAGTGCACTTTGCCACTCATATCTGGTGTCACTATAGCGTGCCTTTAGAAAGAAAAAAGGTTTTTCACTGTAAGCTAATAACAGTTAGTTGTCTGCAAGAGTCTGGGTGTCAGGCCTGCAGCGTGTACTCTGCCAACCTCTGCCAGTGCTTTGCCACTCATATCTGGTGTCTCTATAGCGTGCCTTTACAAAGAAAAAAAGTTTTTCACTGTAAGTCAATTGCAGTCAGTGTCCTTAAAGTGGGTGTCAGGCCTTCATCGTGTGCTCTGCCAACCTCTGCAAGTGTACTTTGCCACTCATACCTGGTGTCTCTATAGCGTGCCTTTACAAAGAAAAAAAGTTTTTCACTGTAAGCTAATAGCAGTCAGTGTCCTTAAAGCGGGTGTCAGGCCTTCAGCGTGTGCTCTGTCAACCTCTGCAAGTGTACTTTGCCACTCATATCTGGTGTCTCTATAGCGTACCTTTACAAAGAAAAAAGGTTTTTCACTGTAAGCTAATAACAGTTAGTTGTCTGCAAGAGTCTGGGTGTCAGGCCTGCAGCGTGTACTCTGCCAACCTCTGCCAGTGCTTTGCCACTCATATCTGGTGTCTCTATAGCGTGCCTTTACAAAGAAAAAAAGTTTTTCACTGTAAGTCAATTGCAGTCAGTGTCCTTAAAGTGGGTGTCAGGCCTTCATCGTGTGCTCTGCCAACCTCTGCAAGTGTACTTTGCCACTCATACCTGGTGTCTCTATAGCGTGCCTTTACAAAGAAAAAAAGTTTTTCACTGTAAGCTAATAGCAGTCAGTGTCCTTAAAGCGGGTGTCAGGCCTTCAGCGTGTGCTCTGTCAACCTCTGCAAGTGTACTTTGCCACTCATATCTGGTGTCTCTATAGCGTACCTTTACAAAGAAAAAAGGTTTTTCACTGTAAGCTAATAACAGTTAGTTGTCTGCAAGAGTCTGGGTGTCAGGCCTGCAGCGTGTACTCTGCCAACCTCTGCCAGTGCTTTGCCACTCATATCTGGTGTCTCTATAGCGTGCCTTTACAAAGAAAAAAAGTTTTTCACTGTAAGTCAATAGCAGTCAGTGTCCTTAAAGTGGGTGTCAGGCCTTCATCGTGTGCTCTGCCAACCTCTGCAAGTGTACTTTGCCACTCATACCTGGTGTCTCTATAGCGTGCCTTTACAAAGAAAAAAAGTTTTTCACTGTAAGCTAATAGCAGTCAGTGTCCTTAAAGCGGGTGTCAGGCCTTCAGCGTGTGCTCTGTCAACCTCTGCAAGTGTACTTTGCCACTCATATCTGGTGTCTCTATAGCGTACCTTTACAAAGAAAAAAAGTTTTTCACTGTAAGCTAATAACAGTTAGTTGTCTGCAAGCGTATGGGTGTCAGACCTTCAGTGTGTGCTCTGCCAACCTCTGCCAGTGTACTTTGCCACTCATATCTGGTGTCACTATAGCGTGCCTTTAAAAAGAAAAAAAGTTTTTCACTGTAAGCTAATAGCAGTCATTGTCCTTAACGCGGGTGTCAGGCCTTCAGCGTGTGCTCTGCCAACCTCTGCAAGTGTACTTTGCCACTCATATCTGGTGTCTCTATAGCGTACCTTTACAAAGAAAAAAAGTTTTTCACTGTAAGCTAATAGCAGTCAGTGTTCTTAAAGCGGGTGTCAGGCCTTCAGCGTGTGCTCTGCCAACCTCTGCAAATTTACATTGCCACTCATATCTGGTGTCACTATAGCGTGCCTTTAAAAAGAAAAAAAGCTTTTCACTGCAAGCTAATAGCAGTCAGTGTCCTTAAAGTGGGTGTCAGGACCTCAGCGTGTGCTCTGCCAACCTCTGCAAGTGTACTTTGACACTCATATCTGGTGTCTCTATAGCGTGCCTTTACAAAGAAAAAAAGTTTTTCACTGTAAGCTAATAGCAGTCATTGTCCTTAACGCGGGTGTCAGGCCTTCAGCGTGTGCTCTGCCAACCTCTGCAAGTGTACTTTGCCACTCATATCTGGTGTCTCTATAGCGTACCTTTACAAAGAAAAAAAGTTTTTCACTGTAAGCTAATAGCAGTCAGTGTTCTTAAAGCGGGTGTCAGGCCTTCAGCGTGTGCTCTGCCAACCTCTGCAAATTTACATTGCCACTCATATCTGGTGTCACTATAGCGTGCCTTTAAAAAGAAAAAAAGCTTTTCACTGCAAGCTAATAGCAGTCAGTGTCCTTAAAGTGGGTGTCAGGACCTCAGCGTGTGCTCTGCTAACCTCTGCAAGTGTACTTTGACACTCATATCTGGTGTCTCTATAGCGTACCTTTACAAAGAAAAAAAGTTTTTCACTGTAAGCTAATAGCAGTCAGTGTTCTTAAAGCGGGTGTCAGGCCTTCAGCGTGTGCTCTGCCAACCTCTGCAAGTGTACTTTGCCACTCATATCTGGTGTCTCTATGGCGTACCTTTACAAAGAAAAAAAGTTTTTCACTGTAAGCTAATAACAGTTAGTTGTCTGCAAGCGTATGGGTGTCAGACCTTCAGTGTGTGCTCTGCCAACCTTTGCCAGTGTACTTTGCCACTCATATCTGGTGTCACTATAGCGTGCCTTTAAATAGAAAAAAAGCTTTTCACTGCAAGCTAATAGCAGTCAGTGTCCTTAAAGTGGGTGTCAGGCCCTCAGTGTGTGCTCTGCCAACCTCAGCAAGTGTACTTTGCCACTCATACCTGGTGTCTCTATAGCGTGCCTTTACAAAGAAAAAAAGTTTTTCACTTTAAGCTAATAGCAGTCAGTGTTCTTAAAGCGGGTGTCAGGCCTTCAGCGTGTGCTCTGCCAACCTCTGCAAGTGTACTTTGCCACTCATATCTGGTGTCACTATAGCGTGCCTTTAAAAAGAAAAAAAGCTTTTCACTGCAAGCTAATAGCAGTCAGTGTCCTTAAAGTGGGTGTCAGGACCTCAGCGTGTGCTCTGCCAACCTCTGCAAGTGTACTTTGACACTCATATCTGGTGTCTCTATAGCGTGCCTTTACAAAGAAAAAAAGTTTTTCACTGTAAGCTAATAGCAGTCATTGTCCTTAACGCGGGTGTCAGGCCTTCAGCGTGTGCTCTGCCAACCTCTGCAAGTGTACTTTGCCACTCATATCTGGTGTCTCTATAGCGTACCTTTACAAAGAAAAAAAGTTTTTCACTGTAAGCTAATAGCAGTCAGTGTTCTTAAAGCGGGTGTCAGGCCTTCAGCGTGTGCTCTGCCAACCTCTGCAAATTTACATTGCCACTCATATCTGGTGTCACTATAGCGTGCCTTTAAAAAGAAAAAAAGCTTTTCACTGCAAGCTAATAGCAGTCAGTGTCCTTAAAGTGGGTGTCAGGACCTCAGCGTGTGCTCTGCTAACCTCTGCAAGTGTACTTTGACACTCATATCTGGTGTCTCTATAGCGTACCTTTACAAAGAAAAAAAGTTTTTCACTGTAAGCTAATAGCAGTCAGTGTTCTTAAAGCGGGTGTCAGGCCTTCAGCGTGTGCTCTGCCAACCTCTGCAAGTGTACTTTGCCACTCATATCTGGTGTCTCTATGGCGTACCTTTACAAAGAAAAAAAGTTTTTCACTGTAAGCTAATAACAGTTAGTTGTCTGCAAGCGTATGGGTGTCAGACCTTCAGTGTGTGCTCTGCCAACCTCTGCCAGTGTACTTTGCCACTCATATCTGGTGTCACTATAGCGTGCCTTTAAATAGAAAAAAAGCTTTTCACTGCAAGCTAATAGCAGTCAGTGTCCTTAAAGTGGGTGTCAGGCCCTCAGTGTGTGCTCTGCCAACCTCAGCAAGTGTACTTTGCCACTCACATCTGGTGTCTCTATAGCGTGCCTTTACAAAGAAAAAAAGTTTTTCACTGTAAGCTAATAGCAGTCAGTGGCCTTAAAGCGGGTGTCAGGCCTTCAGCGTGTGCTCTGCCAACCTCTGCAAATTTACATTGCCACTCATATCTGGTGTCTCTATAGCGTGCCTTTACAAAGAAAAAAAGTTTTTCACTGTAAGCTAATAGCAGTCAGTGGCCTTAAAGCGGGTGTCAGGCCTTCAGCGTGTGCTCTGCCAACCTCTGCAAGTGTACTTTGCCACTCATATCTGGTGTCTCTATAGCGTGCCTTTACAAAGAAAAAAAGGTTTTCACTGTAAGCTAATAGCAGTCAGTTGCCTTGAAGCTTTTGTAAGGCCTTCAGCGTGTGCTCTGCCAACCTCTGCAAGTGTACTTTGCCACTCATACCTGGTGTCTCTATAGCGTGCCTTTACAAAGAAAAAAAGGTTTTCACTTTAAGCTAATAGCAGTCAGTGTTCTTAAAGCGGGTGTCAGGCCTTCAGCGTGTGCTCTGCCAACCTCTGCAAGTGTACTTTGCCACTCATATATGGTGTCACTATAGCGTGCCTTTAAAAAGAAAAAAAGCTTTTCACTGCAAGCTAATAGCAGTCAGTGTCCTTAAAGTGGGTGTCAGGACCTCAGCGTGTGCTCTGCCAACCTCTGCAAGTGTACTTTGACACTCATATCTGGTGTCTCTATAGCGTACCTTTACAAAGAAAAAAAGTTTTTCACTGTAAGCTAATAACAGTTAGTTGTCTGCAAGCGTATGGGTGTCAGACCTTCAGTGTGTGCTCTGCCAACCTCTGCCAGTGTACTTTGCCACTCATATCTGGTGTCACTATAGCGTGCCTTTAAAAAGAAAAAAAGTTTTTCACTGTAAGTCAATAGCAGTCAGTGTCCTTAAAGCTGGTGTCAGGCCTTCAGCGTGTGCTCTGCCAACCTCTGCAAGTGTACTTTGCCACTCATATCTGGTGTCTCTATAGCCTGCCTTTACAAAGAAAAAAAGTTTTTCACTTTAAGCTAATAGCAGTCAGTGTCCTTAAAGTGGGTGTCAGGCCTTCATCGTGTGCTCTGCCAACCTCTGCAAGTGTACTTTGCCACTAATATCTGGTGTCTCTATAGTGTGCCTTTAAAAAGAAAAAAAGGTTTTCACTGTAAGCTAATAGCAGTCAGTTGCCTTGAAGCTTTTGTAAGGCCTTCAGCGTGTGCTCTGCCAACCTCTGCAAGTGTACTTTGCCACTCATATCTGGTGTCTCTATAGCGTGCCTTTACAAAGAAAAAAAGTTTTTCACTGTAAGCTAATAGCAGTCATTGTCCTTAAAGCGGGTGTCAGGCCTTCAGCGTGTGCTCTGCCAACCTCTGCCAGTGTACTTTGCCACTCATATCTGGTGTCACTATAGCGTGCCTTTAAATAGAAAAAAAGCTTTTCACTGCAAGCTAATAGCAGTCAGTGTCCTTAAAGTGGGTGTCAGGCCCTCAGTGTGTGCTCTGCCAACCTCAGCAAGTGTACTTTGCCACTCACATCTGGTGTCTCTATAGCGTGCCTTTACAAAGAAAAAAAGTTTTTCACTGTAAGCTAATAGCAGTCAGTGGCCTTAAAGCGGGTGTCAGGCCTTCAGCGTGTGCTCTGCCAACCTCTGCAAATTTACATTGCCACTCATATCTGGTGTCTCTATAGCGTGCCTTTACAAAGAAAAAAAGTTTTTCACTGTAAGCTAATAGCAGTCAGTGGCCTTAAAGCGGGTGTCAGGCCTTCAGCGTGTGCTCTGCAAACCTCTGCAAGTGTACTTTGCCACTCATATCTGGTGTCTCTATAGCGTGCCTTTACAAAGAAAAAAAGGTTTTCACTGTAAGCTAATAGCAGTCAGTTGCCTTGAAGCTTTTGTAAGGCCTTCAGCGTGTGCTCTGCCAACCTCTGCAAGTGTACTTTGCCACTCATACCTGGTGTCTCTATAGCGTGCCTTTACAAAGAAAAAAAGGTTTTCACTTTAAGCTAATAGCAGTCAGTGTTCTTAAAGCGGGTGTCAGGCCTTCAGCGTGTGCTCTGCCAACCTCTGCAAGTGTACTTTGCCACTCATATCTGGTGTCACTATAGCGTGCCTTTAAAAAGAAAAAAAGCTTTTCACTGCAAGCTAATAGCAGTCAGTGTCCTTAAAGTGGGTGTCAGGACCTCAGCGTGTGCTCTGCCAACCTCTGCAAGTGTACTTTGACACTCATATCTGGTGTCTCTATAGCGTACCTTTACAAAGAAAAAAAGTTTTTCACTGTAAGCTAATAACAGTTAGTTGTCTGCAAGCGTATGGGTGTCAGACCTTCAGTGTGTGCTCTGCCAACCTCTGCCAGTGTACTTTGCCACTCATATCTGGTGTCACTATAGCGTGCCTTTAAAAAGAAAAAAAGTTTTTCACTGTAAGTCAATAGCAGTCAGTGTCCTTAAAGCTGGTGTCAGGCCTTCAGCGTGTGCTCTGCCAACCTCTGCAAGTGTACTTTGCCACTCATATCTGGTGTCTCTATAGCCTGCCTTTACAAAGAAAAAAAGTTTTTCACTTTAAGCTAATAGCAGTCAGTGTCCTTAAAGTGGGTGTCAGGCCTTCATCGTGTGCTCTGCCAACCTCTGCAAGTGTACTTTGCCACTAATATCTGGTGTCTCTATAGTGTGCCTTTAAAAAGAAAAAAAGGTTTTCACTGTAAGCTAATAGCAGTCAGTTGCCTTGAAGCTTTTGTAAGGCCTTCAGCGTGTGCTCTGCCAACCTCTGCAAGTGTACTTTGCCACTCATATCTGGTGTCTCTATAGCGTGCCTTTACAAAGAAAAAAAGTTTTTCACTGTAAGCTAATAGCAGTCATTGTCCTTAAAGCGGGTGTCAGGCCTTCAGCGTGTGCTCTGCCAACCTCTGCAAGTGTACTTTGCCACTCATATCTGGTGTCTCTATAGCGTACCTTTACAAAGAAAAAAAGTTTTTCACTGTAAGCTAATAGCAGTCAGTGTTCTTAAAGTGGGTGTCAGGCCTTCAGCGTGTGCTCTGCCAACCTCTGCAAGTGTACTTTGCCACTCATATCTGGTGTCTCTATAGCGTACCTTTACAAAGAAAAAAAGTTTTTCACTGTAAGCTAATAACAGTTAGTTGTCTGCAAGCGTATGGGTGTCAGACCTTCAGTGTGTGCTCTGCCAACCTCTGCCAGTGTACTTTGCCACTCATATCTGGTGTCACTATAGCGTGCCTTTACAAAGAAAAAAAGTTTTTCACTGTAAGCTAATAGCAGTCAGTGGCCTTAAAGCGGGTGTTAGGCCTTCAGCCTGTGCTCTGCCAACCTCTGCAAGTGTACTTTGCCACTCATACCTGGTGTCTCTATAGCGTGCCTTTACAAAGAAAAAAAGTTTTTCACTTTAAGCTAATAGCAGTCAGTGTCCTTAAAGTGGGTGTCAGGCCTTCATCGTGTGCTCTGCCAACCTCTGCAAGTGTACTTTGCCACTAATATCTGGTGTCTCTATAGTGTGCCTTTAAAAAGAAAAAAAGGTTTTCACTGTAAGCTAATAGCAGTCAGTTGCCTTGAAGCTTTTGTAAGGCCTTCAGCGTGTGCTCTGCCAACCTCTGCAAGTGTACTTTGCCACTCATATCTGGTGTCTCTATAGCGTGCCTTTACAAAGAAAAAAAGTTTTTCACTGTAAGCTAATAGCAGTCATTGTCCTTAAAGCGGGTGTCAGGCCTTCAGCGTGTGCTCTGCCAACCTCTGCAAGTGTACTTTGCCACTCATATCTGGTGTCTCTATAGCGTACCTTTACAAAGAAAAAAAGTTTTTCACTGTAAGCTAATAGCAGTCAGTGTTCTTAAAGTGGGTGTCAGGCCTTCAGCGTGTGCTCTGCCAACCTCTGCAAGTGTACTTTGCCACTCATATCTGGTGTCTCTATAGCGTACCTTTACAAAGAAAAAAAGTTTTTCACTGTAAGCTAATAACAGTTAGTTGTCTGCAAGCGTATGGGTGTCAGACCTTCAGTGTGTGCTCTGCCAACCTCTGCCAGTGTACTTTGCCACTCATATCTGGTGTCACTATAGCGTGCCTTTACAAAGAAAAAAAGTTTTTCACTGTAAGCTAATAGCAGTCAGTGGCCTTAAAGCGGGTGTTAGGCCTTCAGCCTGTGCTCTGCCAACCTCTGCAAGTGTACTTTGCCACTCATACCTGGTGTCTCTATAGCGTGCCTTTACAAAGAAAAAAAGTTTTTCACTGTAAGCTAATAGCAGTCAGTGTCCTTAAAGCGGGTGTCAGGCCTTCAGCGTGTGCTCTGCCAACCTCTGAAAGTGTACTTTGCCACTCATATCTGGTGTCTCTATAGCGTGCCTTTACAAAGAAAAGTTTTTCACTGTAAGCTAATAGCAGTCAGTGTCCTTAAAGCGGGTGTCAGGCCTTCAGCGTGTGCTCTGCCATCCTCTGCAAGTGTACTTTGCCACTCATATCTGGTGTCTCTATAGCGTACCTTTACAAAGAAAAAAAGTTTTTCACTGTAAGCCAATAGCAGTCAGTGTCCTTAAAACTGGTGTCAGGCCTTCAGCGTGTGCACTGCCAACCTCTGCAAGTGCACTTTGCCACTCATATCTGGTGTCACTATAGCGTGCCTTTAAAAAGAACAAAAGTTTTTCACTGTAAGCTAATAACAGTTAGTTGTCTGCAAGAGTCTGGGTGTCAGGCCTTCAGCGTGTGCTCTGCCAACCTCTTCCAGTGTACTTTGCCACTCATATCTGGTGTCTCTATAGCGTGCCTTTACAAAGAAAAAAAGGTTTTCACTGTAAGCCAATAGCAGTCAGGGTCCTTAAAGCTGGTGTCAGGCCTTCAGCGTGTGCTCTGCCAAACTCTGCAAGTGCACTTTGCCACTCATATCTGGTGTCACTATAGCGTGCCTTTAGAAAGAAAAAAGGTTTTTCACTGTAAGCTAATAACAGTTAGTTGTCTGCAAGAGTCTGGGTGTCAGGCCTGCAGCGTGTACTCTGCCAACCTCTGCCAGTGCATTGCCACTCATATCTGGTGTCTCTATAGCGTGCCTTTACAAAGAAAAAAAGTTTTTCACTGTAAGTCAATAGCAGTCAGTGTCCTTAAAGTGGGTGTCAGGCCTTCAGCGTGTGCTCTGCCAACCTCAGCAAGTGCACTTTGCCACTCATATCTGGTGTCTCTATAGCGTGCCTTTACAAAGAAAAAAAGTTTTTCACTGTAAGCTAATAGCAGTCAGTGGCCTTAAAGCGGGTGTTAGGCCTTCAGCCTGTGCTCTGCCAACCTCTGCAAGTGTACTTTGCCACTCATACCTGGTGTCTCTATAGCGTGCCTTTACAAAGAAAAAAAGTTTTTCACTGTAAGCTAATAGCAGTCAGTGTCCTTAAAGCGGGTGTCAGGCCTTCAGCGTGTGCTCTGCCAACCTCTGAAAGTGTACTTTGCCACTCATATCTGGTGTCTCTATAGCGTGCCTTTACAAAGAAAAGTTTTTCACTGTAAGCTAATAGCAGTCAGTGTCCTTAAAGCGGGTGTCAGGCCTTCAGCGTGTGCTCTGCCAACCTCTGCAAGTGTACTTTGCCACTCATATCTGGTGTCTCTATAGCGTACCTTTACAAAGAAAAAAAGTTTTTCACTGTAAGCCAATAGCAGTCAGTGTCCTTAAAACTGGTGTCAGGCCTTCAGCGTGTGCACTGCCAACCTCTGCAAGTGCACTTTGCCACTCATATCTGGTGTCACTATAGCGTGCCTTTAAAAAGAACAAAAGTTTTTCACTGTAAGCTAATAACAGTTAGTTGTCTGCAAGAGTCTGGGTGTCAGGCCTTCAGCGTGTGCTCTGCCAACCTCTGCAAGTGTACTTTGCCACTCATATCTGGTGTCTCTATAGCCTGCCTTTACAAAGAAAAAAAGTTTTTCACTTTAAGCTAATAGCAGTCAGTGTCCTTAAAGTGGGTGTCAGGCCTTCATCGTGTGCTCTGCCAACCTCTGCAAGTGTACTTTGCCACTAATATCTGGTGTCTCTATAGTGTGCCTTTAAAAAGAAAAAAAGGTTTTCACTGTAAGCTAATAGCAGTCAGTTGCCTTGAAGCTTTTGTAAGGCCTTCAGCGTGTGCTCTGCCAACCTCTGCAAGTGTACTTTGCCACTCATATCTGGTGTCTCTATAGCGTGCCTTTACAAAGAAAAAAAGGTTTTCACTGTAAGCTAATAGCAGTCAGTGTCCTTGAAGCTTTTGTAAGGCCTTCAGCGTGTGCTCTGCAAACCTCTGCAAGTGTACTTTGCCACTCATATCTGGTGTCTCTATAGCGTACCTTTACAAAGAAAAAAAGTTTTTCACTTTAAGCTAATAGCAGTCAGTGTTCTTAAAGTGGGTGTCAGGCCTTCAGCGTGTGCTCTGCCAACCTCTGCAAGTGTACTTTGCCACTCATATCTGGTGTCACTATAGCGTGCCTTTAAAAAGAAAAAAAGCTTTTCACTGCAAGCTAATAGCAGTCAGTGTCCTTAAAGTGGGTGTCAGGACCTCAGCGTGTGCTCTGCCAACCTCTGCAAGAGTACTTTGCCACTCATATCTGGTGTCTCTATAGCGTACCTTTACAAAGAAAAAAAGTTTTTCACTGTAAGCTAATAACAGTTAGTTGTCTGCAAGCGTATGGGTGTCAGACCTTCAGTGTGTGCTCTGCCAACCTCTGCCAGTGTACTTTGCCACTCATATCTGGTGTCACTATAGCATGCCTTTAAAAAGAAAAAAAGTTTTTCACTGTAAGTCAATAGCAGTCAGTGTCCTTAAAGCTGGTGTCAGGCCTTCAGCGTGTGCTCTGCCAACCTCTGCAAGTGTACTTTGCCACTCATATCTGGTGTCTCTATAGCCTGCCTTTACAAAGAAAAAAAGTTTTTCACTTTAAGCTAATAGCAGTCAGTGTCCTTAAAGTGGGTGTCAGGCCTTCATCGTGTGCTCTGCCAACCTCTGCAAGTGTACTTTGCCACTAATATCTGGTCTCTCTATAGTGTGCCTTTAAAAAGAAAAAAAGGTTTTCACTGTAAGCTAATAGCAGTCAGTTGCCTTGAAGCTTTTGTAAGGCCTTCAGCGTGTGCTCTGCCAACCTCTGCAAGTGTACTTTGCCACTCATATCTGGTGTCTCTATAGCATGCCTTTACAAAGAAAAGGTTTTCACTGTAAGCTAATAGCAGTCAGTGTCCTTAAAGCGGGTGTCAGGCCTTCAGCGTGTGCTCTGCCAACCTCTGCAAGTGTACTTTGCCACTCATATCTGGTGTCTCTATAGCGTACCTTTACAAAGAAAAAAAGTTTTTCACTGTAAGCCAATAGCAGTCAGTGTCCTTAAAACTGGTGTCAGGCCTTCAGCGTGTGCACTGCCAACCTCTGCAAGTGCACTTTGCCACTCATATCTGGTGTCACTATAGCGTGCCTTTAAAAAGAACAAAAGTTTTTCACTGTAAGCTAATAACAGTTAGTTGTCTGCAAGAGTCTGGGTGTCAGGCCTTCAGCGTGTGCTCTGCCAACCTCTGCAAGTGTACTTTGCCACTCATATCTGGTGTCTCTATAGCCTGCCTTTACAAAGAAAAAAAGTTTTTCACTTTAAGCTAATAGCAGTCAGTGTCCTTAAAGTGGGTGTCAGGCCTTCATCGTGTGCTCTGCCAACCTCTGCAAGTGTACTTTGCCACTAATATCTGGTGTCTCTATAGTGTGCCTTTAAAAAGAAAAAAAGGTTTTCACTGTAAGCTAATAGCAGTCAGTTGCCTTGAAGCTTTTGTAAGGCCTTCAGCGTGTGCTCTGCCAACCTCTGCAAGTGTACTTTGCCACTCATATCTGGTGTCTCTATAGCGTGCCTTTACAAAGAAAAAAAGGTTTTCACTGTAAGCTAATAGCAGTCAGTGTCCTTGAAGCTTTTGTAAGGCCTTCAGCGTGTGCTCTGCAAACCTCTGCAAGTGTACTTTGCCACTCATATCTGGTGTCTCTATAGCGTACCTTTACAAAGAAAAAAAGTTTTTCACTTTAAGCTAATAGCAGTCAGTGTTCTTAAAGTGGGTGTCAGGCCTTCAGCGTGTGCTCTGCCAACCTCTGCAAGTGTACTTTGCCACTCATATCTGGTGTCACTATAGCGTGCCTTTAAAAAGAAAAAAAGCTTTTCACTGCAAGCTAATAGCAGTCAGTGTCCTTAAAGTGGGTGTCAGGACCTCAGCGTGTGCTCTGCCAACCTCTGCAAGAGTACTTTGCCACTCATATCTGGTGTCTCTATAGCGTACCTTTACAAAGAAAAAAAGTTTTTCACTGTAAGCTAATAACAGTTAGTTGTCTGCAAGCGTATGGGTGTCAGACCTTCAGTGTGTGCTCTGCCAACCTCTGCCAGTGTACTTTGCCACTCATATCTGGTGTCACTATAGCATGCCTTTAAAAAGAAAAAAAGTTTTTCACTGTAAGTCAATAGCAGTCAGTGTCCTTAAAGCTGGTGTCAGGCCTTCAGCGTGTGCTCTGCCAACCTCTGCAAGTGTACTTTGCCACTCATATCTGGTGTCTCTATAGCCTGCCTTTACAAAGAAAAAAAGTTTTTCACTTTAAGCTAATAGCAGTCAGTGTCCTTAAAGTGGGTGTCAGGCCTTCATCGTGTGCTCTGCCAACCTCTGCAAGTGTACTTTGCCACTAATATCTGGTCTCTCTATAGTGTGCCTTTAAAAAGAAAAAAAGGTTTTCACTGTAAGCTAATAGCAGTCAGTTGCCTTGAAGCTTTTGTAAGGCCTTCAGCGTGTGCTCTGCCAACCTCTGCAAGTGTACTTTGCCACTCATATCTGGTGTCTCTATAGCATGCCTTTACAAAGAAAAAAAGGTTTTCACTGTAAGCTAATAGCAGTCAGTGTCCTTAAAGCGGGTGTCAGGCCTTCAGCGTGTGCTCTGCCAACCTCTGCAAGTGTACTTTGCCACTCATATCTGGTGTCTCTATAGCGTACCTTTACAAAGAAAAAAAGTTTTTCACTGTAAGCTAATAGCAGTCAGTGTTCTTAAAGCGGGTGTCAGGCCTTCAGCGTGTGCTCTGCCAACCTCTGCAAGTGTACTTTGCCACTCATATCTGGTGTCTCTATAGCTAATAACAGTTAGTTGTCTGCAAGCGTATGGGTGTCAGACCTTCAGTGTGTGCTCTGCCAACCTCTGCCAGTGTACTTTGCCACTCATATCTGGTGTCACTATAGCGTGCCTTTAAATAGAAAAAAAGCTTTTCACTGCAAGCTAATAGCAGTCAGTATCCTTAAAGTGGGTGTCAGGCCCTCAGTGTGTGCTCTGCCAACCTCAGCAAGTGTACTTTGCCACTCATATCTGGTGTCTCTATAGCGTGCCTTTACAAAGAAAAAAAGTTTTTCACTTTAAGCTAATAGCAGTCAGTGTCCTTAAAGTGGGTGTCAGGCCTTCATCGTGTGCTCTGCCAACCTCTGCAAGTGTACTTTGCCACTAATATCTGGTGTCTCTATAGTGTGCCTTTAAAAAGAAAAAAAGGTTTTCACTGTAAGCTAATAGCAGTCAGTTGCCTTGAAGCTTTTGTAAGGCCTTCAGCGTGTGCTCTGCCAACTTCTGCAAGTGTACTTTGCCACTCATATCTGGTGTCTCTATAGCGTGCCTTTACAAAGAAAAAAAGGTTTTCACTGTAAGCTAATAGCAGTCAGTGTCCTTGAAGCTTTTGTAAGGCCTTCAGCGTGTGCTCTGCCAACCTCTGCAAGTGTACTTTGCCACTCATATCTGGTGTCTCTATAGCATACCTTTACAAAGAAAAAAAGTTTTTCACTTTAAGCTAATAGCAGTCAGTGTTCTTAAAGCGGGTGTCAGGCCTTCAGCGTGTGCTCTGCCAACCTCTGCAAGTGTACTTTGCCACTCATATCTGGTGTCACTATAGCGTGCCTTTAAAAAGAAAAAAAGCTTTTCACTGCAAGCTAATAGCAGTCAGTGTCCTTAAAGTGGGTGTCAGGACCTCAGCGTGTGCTCTGCCAACCTCTGCAAGTGTACTTTGCCACTCATATCTGGTGTCTCTATAGCGTACCTTTACAAAGAAAAAAAGTTTTTCACTGTAAGCTAATAACATTTAGTTGTCTGCAAGCGTATGGGTGTCAGACCTTCAGTGTGTGCTCTGCCAACCTCTGCCAGTGTACTTTGCCACTCATATCTGGTGTCACTATAGCGTGCCTTTAAAAAGAAAAAAGGTTTTTCACTGTAAGTCAATAGCAGTCAGTGTCCTTAAAGCTGGTGTCAGGCCTTCAGCGTGTGCTCTGCCAACCTCTGCAAGTGTACTTTGCCACTCATATCTGGTGTCTCTATAGCCTGCCTTTACAAAGAAAAAAAGTTTTTCACTTTAAGCTAATAGCAGTCAGTGTCCTTAAAGTGGGTGTCAGGCCTTCATCGTGTGCTCTGCCAACCTCTGCAAGTGTACTTTGCCACTCATATCTGGTCTCTCTATAGTGTGCCTTTACAAAGAAAAAAAGGTTTTCACTGTAAGCTAATAGCAGTCAGTGTCCTTAAAGCGGGTGTCAGGCCTTCAGCGTGTGCTCTGCCAACCTCTGCAAGTGTACTTTGCCACTCATATCTGGTGTCTCTATAGCGTGCCTTTACAAAGAAAAAAAGTTTTTCACTGTAAGCTAATAGCAGTCAGTGTCCTTAAAGCGGGTGTCAGGCCTTCAGCGTGTGCTCTGCCAACCTCTGCAAATTTACATTGCCCATCATATCTGGTGTCTCTATAGCGTGCCTTTACAAAGAAAAAAAGTTTTTCACTGTAAGCTAATAGCAGTCAGTGGCCTTAAAGCGGGTGTCAGGCCTTCAGCGTGTGCTCTGCCAACCTCTGCAAGTGTACTTTGCCACTCATATCTGGTGTCTCTATAGCGTGCCTTTACAAAGAAAAAAAGGTTTTCACTGTAAGCTAATAGCAGTCAGTTGCCTTGAAGCTTTTGTAAGGCCTTCAGCGTGTGCTCTGCCAACCTCTGCAAGTGTACTTTGCCACTCATACCTGGTGTCTCTATAGCGTGCCTTTACAAAGAAAAAAATGTTTTCACTGTAAGCTAATAGCAGTCAGTGTCCTTGAAGCTTTTGTAAGGCCTTCAGCGTGTGCTCTGCCAACCTCTGCAAGTGTACTTTGCCACTCATACCTGGTGTCTCTATAGCGTGCCTTTACAAAGAAAAAAAGTTTTTCACTGTAAGCTAATAGCAGTCAGTGTCCTTAAAGCGGGTGTAAGGCCTTCAGCGTGTGCTCTGCCAACCTCTGCAAGTGTACTTTGCCACTCATATCTGGTGTCTCTATAGCGTACCTTTACAAAGAAAAAAGTTTTTCACTTTAAGCTAATAGCAGTCAGTGTTCTTAAAGCGGGTGTCAGGCCTTCAGCGTGTGCTCTGCCAACCTCTGCAAGTGTACTTTGCCACTCATATCTGGTGTCACTATAGCGTGCCTTTAAAAAGAAAAAAAGCTTTTCACTGCAAGCTAATAGCAGTCAGTGTCCTTAAAGTGGGTGTCAGGCCCTCAGCGTGTGCTCTGCCAGCCTCTGCAAGTGTACTTTGCCACTCATATCTGGTGTCTCTATAGCGTACCTTTACAAAGAAAAAAAAGTTTTTCACTGTAAGCTAATAACAGTTAGTTGTCTGCAAGCGTATGGGTGTCAGACCTTCAGTGTGTGCTCTGCCAACCTCTGCCAGTGTACTTTGCCACTCATATCTGGTGTCACTATAGCGTGCCTTTAAAAAGAAAAAAAGTTTTTCACTGTAAGTCAATAGCAGTCAGTGTCCTTAAAGCTGGTGTCAGGCCTTCAGCGTGTGCTCTGCCAACCTCTGCAAGTGTACTTTGCCACTCCTATCTGGTGTCTCTATAGCCTGCCTTTACAAAGAAAAAAGTTTTTCACTTTAAGCTAATAGCAGTCAGTGTCCTTAAAGTGGGTGTCAGGCCTTCATCGTGTGCTCTGCCAACCTCTGCAAGTGTACTTTGCCACTCATATCTGGTGTCTCTATAGCGTACCTTTACAAAGAAAAAAAGTTTTTCACTGTAAGCTAATAGCAGTCAGTGTTCTTAAAGCGGGTGTCAGGCCTTCAGCGTGTGCTCTGCCAACCTCTGCAAGTGTACTTTGCCACTCATATCTGGTGTCTCTATAGCGTACCTTTACAAAGAAAAAAAGTTTTTCACTGTAAGCTAATAACAGTTAGTTGTCTGCAAGCGTATGGGTGTCAGACCTTCAGTGTGTGCTCTGCCAACCTCTGCCAGTGTACTTTGCCACTCATATCTGGTGTCACTATAGCGTGCCTTTAAATAGAAAAAAAGCTTTTCACTGCAAGCTAATAGCAGTCAGTGTCCTTAAAGTGGGTGTCAGGCCCTCAGTGTGTGCTCTGCCAACCTCAGCAAGTGTACTTTGCCACTCATATCTGGTGTCTCTATAGCGTGCCTTTACAAAGAAAAAAAGTTTTTCACTGTAAGCTAATAGCAGTCAGTGTCCTTAAAGCGGGTGTCAGGCCTTCAGCGTGTGCTCTGCCAACCTCTGCAAATTTACATTGCCCATCATATCTGGTGTCTCTATAGCGTGCCTTTACAAAGAAAAAAAGTTTTTCACTGTAAGCTAATAGCAGTCAGTGGCCTTAAAGCGGGTGTCAGGCCTTCAGCGTGTGCTCTGCCAACCTCTGCAAGTGTACTTTGCCACTCATATCTGGTGTCTCTATAGCGTGCCTTTACAAAGAAAAAAAGGTTTTCACTGTAAGCTAATAGCAGTCAGTTGCCTTGAAGCTTTTGTAAGGCCTTCAGCGTGTGCTCTGCCAACCTCTGCAAGTGTACTTTGCCACTCATACCTGGTGTCTCTATAGCGTGCCTTTACAAAGAAAAAAATGTTTTCACTGTAAGCTAATAGCCGTCAGTGTCCTTGAAGCTTTTGTAAGGCCTTCAGCGTGTGCTCTGCCAACCTCTGCAAGTGTACTTTGCCACTCATACCTGGTGTCTCTATAGCGTGCCTTTACAAAGAAAAAAAGTTTTTCACTGTAAGCTAATAGCAGTCAGTGTCCTTAAAGCGGGTGTAAGGCCTTCAGCGTGTGCTCTGCCAACCTCTGCAAGTGTACTTTGCCACTCATATCTGGTGTCTCTATAGCGTACCTTTACAAAGAAAAAAGTTTTTCACTTTAAGCTAATAGCAGTCAGTGTTCTTAAAGCGGGTGTCAGGCCTTCAGCGTGTGCTCTGCCAACCTCTGCAAGTGTACTTTGCCACTCATATCTGGTGTCACTATAGCGTGCCTTTAAAAAGAAAAAAAGCTTTTCACTGCAAGCTAATAGCAGTCAGTGTCCTTAAAGTGGGTGTCAGGCCCTCAGCGTGTGCTCTGCCAGCCTCTGCAAGTGTACTTTGCCACTCATATCTGGTGTCTCTATAGCGTACCTTTACAAAGAAAAAAAAGTTTTTCACTGTAAGCTAATAACAGTTAGTTGTCTGCAAGCGTATGGGTGTCAGACCTTCAGTGTGTGCTCTGCCAACCTCTGCCAGTGTACTTTGCCACTCATATCTGGTGTCACTATAGCGTGCCTTTAAAAAGAAAAAAAGTTTTTCACTGTAAGTCAATAGCAGTCAGTGTCCTTAAAGCTGGTGTCAGGCCTTCAGCGTGTGCTCTGCCAACCTCTGCAAGTGTACTTTGCCACTCCTATCTGGTGTCTCTATAGCCTGCCTTTACAAAGAAAAAAAGTTTTTCACTTTAAGCTAATAGCAGTCAGTGTCCTTAAAGTGGGTGTCAGGCCTTCATCGTGTGCTCTGCCAACCTCTGCAAGTGTACTTTGCCACTAATATCTGGTGTCTCTATAGTGTGCCTTTAAAAAGAAAAAAAGGTTTTCACTGTAAGCTAATAGCAGTCAGTTGCCTTGAAGCTTTTGTAAGGCCTTCAGCGTGTGCTCTGCCAACCTCTGCAAGTGTACTTTGCCACTCATATCTGGTGTCTCTATAGCGTACCTTTACAAAGAAAAAAAGTTTTTCACTGTAAGCTAATAACAGTTAGTTGTCTGCAAGCGTATGGGTGTCAGACCTTCAGTGTGTGCTCTGCCAACCTCTGCCAGTGTACTTTGCCACTCATATCTGGTGTCACTATAGCGTGCCTTTAAAAAGAAAAAAAGCTTTTCACTGCAAGCTAATAGCAGTCAGTGTCCTTAAAGTGGGTGTCAGGCCCTCAGCGTGTGCTCTGCCAACCTCAGCAAGTGTACTTTGCCACTCATATCTGGTGTCTCTATAGCGTGCCTTTACAAAGAAAAAAAGTTTTTCACTGTAAGCTAATAGCAGTCAGTGGCCTTAAAGCGGGTGTCAGGCCTTCAGCGTGTGCTCTGCCAACCTCTGCAAATTTACATTGCCACTCATATCTGGTGTCTCTATAGCGTGCCTTTACAAAGAAAAAAAGTTTTTCACTGTAAGCTAATAGCAGTCAGTGGCCTTAAAGCGGGTGTCAGGCCTTCAGCGTGTGCTCTGCCAACCTTAGCAAGTGCACTTTGCCACTCATATCTGGTGTCTCTATAGCGTACCTTTACAAAGAAAAAAAGTTTTTCACTTTAAGCTAATAGCAGTCAGTGTTCTTAAAGCGGGTGTCAGGCCTTCAGCGTGTGCTCTGCCAACCTCTGCAAGTGTACTTTGCTACTCATATCTGGTGTCTCTATAGCGTGCCTTTACAAAGAAAAAAGTTTTTCACTGTAAGCCAATAGCAGTCAGTGGCCTTAAAGCGGGTGTCAGGCCTTCAGCGTTTGCTCTGCCAACCTCTGCAAGTGCACTTTGCCACTCATATCTAGTGTCACTATAGCGTGCCTTTAGAAAGAAAAAAGGTTTTTCACTGTAAGCTAATAACAGTTAGTTGTCTGCAAGAGTCTGGGTGTCAGGCCTGCAGCGTGTACTCTGCCAACCTCTGCCAGTGTACTTTGCCACTCATATCTGGTGTCTCTATAGCGTGCCTTTACAAAGAAAAAAAGTTTTTCACTTTAAGTCAATAGCAGTCAGTGTCCTTAAAGCTGGTGTCAGGCCTTCAGCGTGTGCTCTGCCAACCTCTGCAAGTGTACTTTGCCACTAATATCTGGTGTCTCTATAGTGTGCCTTTAAAAAGAAAAAAAGGTTTTCACTGTAAGCTAATAGCAGTCAGTTGCCTTGAAGCTTTTGTAAGGCCTTCAGCGTGTGCTCTGCCAACCTCTGCAAGTGTACTTTGCCACTCATATCTGGTGTCTCTATAGCGTACCTTTACAAAGAAAAAAAGTTTTTCATTGTAAGCTAATAACAGTTAGTTGTCTGCAAGCTTATGGGTGTCAGACCTTAAGTGTGTGCTCTGCCAACCTCTGCCAGTGTACTTTGCCACTCATATCTGGTGTCACTATAGCGTGCCTTTAAAAATGAAAAAAGCTTTTCACTGCAAGCTAATAGCAGTCAGTGTCCTTAAAGTGGGTGTCAGGCCTTCAGCGTGTGCTCTGCCAACCTCTGCAAATTTACATTGCCACTCATATCTGGTGTCTCTATAGCGTGCCTTTACAAAGAAAAAAAGTTTTTCACTGTAAGCTAATAGCAGTCAGTGGCCTTAAAGCGGGTGTCAGGCCTTCAGCGTGTTCTCTGCCAACCTCAGCAAGTGCACTTTGCCACTCATATCTGGTGTCCCTATAGCGTGCCTTTAAAAAGAAAAAAAGTTTTTCACTGTAAGCTAATAACAGTTAGTTGTCTGCAAGAGTCTGGGTGTCAGGCCTGCAGCGTGTACTCTGCCAACCTCTTCCAGTGTACTTTGCCACTCATATCTGGTGTCTCTATAGCGTGCCTTTACAAAGAAAAAAAGTTTTTCACTGTAAGCCAATAGCAGTCAGTGTCCTTAAAACTGGTGTCAGGCCTTCAGCGTGTGCTCTGCCAACCTCTGCAAGTGTACTTTGCCACTCATACCTGGTGTCTCTATAGCGTGCCTTTAGAAAGAAAAAAGGTTTTTCACTGTAAGCTAATAACAGTTAGTTGTCTGCAAGAGTCTGGGTGTCAGGCCTGCAGCGTGTACTCTGCCAACCTCTGCCAGTGTACTTTGCCACTCATATCTGGTGTCTCTATAGCGTGCCTTTACAAAGAAAAAAAGTTTTTCACTGTAAGTCAATAGCAGTCAGTGTCCTTAAAGCTGGTGTCAGGCCTTCAGCGTGTGCTCTGCCAACCTCTGCAAGTGTACTTTGCCACTCATATCTGGTGTCTCTATAGCCTGCCTTTACAAAGAAAAAAAGTTTTTCACTTTAAGCTAATAGCAGTCAGTGTCCTTAAAGCTGGTGTCAGGCCTTCAGCGTGTGCTCTGCCAACCTCTGCAAGTGTACTTTGCCACTCATATCTGGTGTCTCTATAGCGTGCCTTTAAAAAGAAAAAAAGGTTTTCACTGTAAGCTAATAGCAGTCAGTTGCCTTGAAGCTTTTGTAAGGCCTTCAGCGTGTGCTCTGCCAACCTCTGCAAGTGTACTTTGCCACTCATATCTGGTGTCTCTATAGCGTGCCTTTACAAAGAAAAAAAGGTTTTCACTGTAAGCTAATAGCAGTCAGTGTCCTTAAAGCGGGTGTCAGGCCTTCAGCGTGTGCTCTGCCAACCTCTGCAAATTTACATTGCCACTCATATCTGGTGTCTCTATAGCGTGCCTTTAGAAAGAAAAAAAGTTTTTCACTGTAAGCTAATAGCAGTCAGTGGCCTTAAAGCGGGTGTCAGGCCTTCAGCGTGTGCTCTGCCAACCTCTGCAAGTGCACTTTGCCACTCATATCTGGTGTCTCTATAGCGTGCCTTTACAAAGAAAAAAAGTTTTTCACTGTAAGCTAATAGCAGTCAGTGTCCTTAAAGCGGGTGTCAGGCCTTCAGCGTGTGCTCTGCCAACCTCTGCAAATTTACATTGCCACTCATATCTGGTGTCTCTATAGCGTGCCTTTACAAAGAAAAAAGTTTTTCACTGTAAGCTAATAGCAGTCAGTGGCCTTAAAGCGGGTGTCAGGCCTTCAGCGTGTGCTCTGCCAACCTCTGCAAGTGCACTTTGCCACTCATATCTGGTGTCTCTATAGTGTGCCTTTAAAAAGAAAAAAAGGTTTTCACTGTAAGCTAATAGCAGTCAGTTGCCTTGAAGCTTTTGTAAGGCCTTCAGCGTGTGCTCTGCCAACCTCTGCAAGTGTACTTTGCCACTCATATCTGGTGTCTCTATAGCGTGCCTTTACAAAGAAAAAAAGGTTTTCACTGTAAGCTAATAGCAGTCAGTGTCCTTAAAGCGGGTGTCAGGCCTTCAGCGTGTGCTCTGCCAACCTCTGCAAGTGTACTTTGCCACTCATATCTGGTGTCACTATAGCGTGCCTTTGAAAAGAAAAAAAGCTTTTCACTGCAAGCTAATAGCAGTCAGTGTCCTTAAAGTGGGTGTCAGGCCCTCAGCGTGTGCTCTGCCAGCCTCTGCAAGTGTACTTTGCCACTCATATCTGGTGTCTCTATAGCGTACCTTTACAAAGAAAAAAAAGTTTTTCACTGTAAGCTAATAACAGTTAGTTGTCTGCAAGCGTATGGGAGTCAGACCTTCAGTGTGTGCTCTGCCAACCTCTGCAAGTGTACTTTGCCACTCATATCTGGTGTCACTATAGCGTGCCTTTAAAAAGAAAAAAAGTTTTTCACTGTAAGTCAATAGCAGTCAGTGTCCTTAAAGCTGGTGTCAGGCCTTCAGCGTGTGCTCTGCCAACCTCTGCAAGTGTACTTTGCCACTCATATCTGGTGTCTCTATAGCCTGCCTTTACGAACAAAAAAAAATTTTTTCACTTTAAGCTAATAGCAGTCAGTGTCCTTAAAGTGGGTGTCAGGCCTTCATCGTGTGCTCTGCCAACCTCTGCAAGTGTACTTTGCCACTAATATCTGGTGTCTCTATAGTGTGCCTTTAAAAAGAAAAAAAGGATTTCACTGTAAGCTAATAGCAGTCAGTTGCCTTGAAGCTTTTGTAAGGCCTTCAGCGTGTGCTCTGCCAACCTCTGCAAGTGTACTTTGCCACTCATATCTGGTGTCTCTATAGCGTACCTTTACAAAGAAAAAAAGTTTTTCACTGTAAGCTAATAACAGTTAGTTGTCTGCAAGCGTATGGGTGTCAGACCTTCAGTGTGTGCTCTGCCAACCTCTGCCAGTGTACTTTGCCACTCATATCTGGTGTCACTATAGCGTGCCTTTAAAAAGAAAAAAAGCTTTTCACTGCAAGCTAATAGCAGTCAGTGTCCTTAAAGTGGGTGTCAGGCCCTCAGCGTGTGCTCTGCCAACCTCAGCAAGTGTACTTTGCCACTCATATCTGGTGTCTCTATAGCGTGCCTTTACAAAGAAAAAAAGTTTTTCACTGTAAGCTAATAGCAGTCAGTGGCCTTAAAGCGGGTGTCAGGCCTTCAGCGTGTGCTCTGCCAACCTCTGCAAGTGTACTTTGCCACTCATATTTGGTGTCTCTATAGCCTGCCTTTACAAAGAAAAAAAGTTTTTCACTTTAAGCTAATAGCAGTCAGTGTCCTTAAAGTGGGTGTCAGGCCTTCATCGTGTGCTCTGCCAACCTCAGCAAGTGTACTTTGCCACTCATATCTGGTGTCTCTATAGTGTGCCTTTAAAAAGAAAAAAAGGTTTTCACTGTAAGCTAATAGCAGTCAGTTGCCTTGAAGCTTTTGTAAGGCCTTCAGCGTGTGCTCTGCCAACCTCTGCAAGTGTACTTTGCCACTCATATCTGGTGTCTCTATAGCCTGCCTTTACAAAGAAAAAAAGGTTTTCACTGTAAGCTAATAGCAGTCAGTGTCCTTAAAGCGGGTGTCAGGCCTTCAGCGTGTGCTCTGCCAACCTCTGCAAGTGCACTTTGCCACTCATATCTGGTGTCTCTATAGTGTGCCTTTAAAAAGAAAAAAAGGTTTTCACTGTAAGCTAATAGCAGTCAGTTGCCTTGAAGCTTTTGTAAGGCCTTCAGCGTGTGCTCTGCCAACCTCTGCAAGTGTACTTTGCCACTCATATCTGGTGTCTCTATAGCGTGCCTTTACAAAGAAAAAAAGGTTTTCACTGTAAGCTAATAGCAGTCAGTGTCCTTAAAGCGGGTGTCAGGCCTTCAGCGTGTGCTCTGCCAACCTCTGCAAATTTACATTGCCACTCATATCTGGTGTCTCTATAGCGTGCCTTTAGAAAGAAAAAAAGTTTTTCACTGTAAGCTAATAGCAGTCAGTGGCCTTAAAGCGGGTGTCAGGCCTTCAGCGTGTGCTCTGCCAACCTCTGCAAGTGCACTTTGCCACTCATATCTGGTGTCTCTATAGCGTGCCTTTACAAAGAAAAAAAGTTTTTCACTGTAAGCTAATAGCAGTCAGTGTCCTTAAAGCGGGTGTCAGGCCTTCAGCGTGTGCTCTGCCAACCTCTGCAAATTTACATTGCCACTCATATCTGGTGTCTCTATAGCGTGCCTTTACAAAGAAAAAAGTTTTTCACTGTAAGCTAATAGCAGTCAGTGGCCTTAAAGCGGGTGTCAGGCCTTCAGCGTGTGCTCTGCCAACCTCTGCAAGTGTACTTTGCCACTCATATTTGGTGTCTCTATAGCCTGCCTTTACAAAGAAAAAAAGTTTTTCACTTTAAGCTAATAGCAGTCAGTGTCCTTAAAGTGGGTGTCAGGCCTTCATCGTGTGCTCTGCCAACCTCTGCAAGTGTACTTTGCCACTAATATCTGGTGTCACTATAGCGTGCCTTTAAAAAGAAAAAAAGGTTTTCACTGTAAGCTAATAGCAGTCAGTGTCCTTAAAGTGGGTGTCAGGCCTTCATCGTGTGCTCTGCCAACCTCAGCAAGTGTACTTTGCCACTCATATCTGGTGTCTCTATAGTGTGCCTTTAAAAAGAAAAAAAGGTTTTCACTGTAAGCTAATAGCAGTCAGTTGCCTTGAAGCTTTTGTAAGGCCTTCAGCGTGTGCTCTGCCAACCTCTGCAAGTGTACTTTGCCACTCATATCTGGTGTCTCTATAGCGTGCCTTTACAAAGAAAAAAAGGTTTTCACTGTAAGCTAATAGCAGTCAGTGTCCTTAAAGCGGGTGTCAGGCCTTCAGCGTGTGCTCTGCCAACCTCTGCAAGTGTACTTTGCCACTCATATCTGGTGTCACTATAGCGTGCCTTTAAAAAGAAAAAAAGCTTTTCACTGCAAGCTAATAGCAGTCAGTGTCCTTAAAGTGGGTGTCAGGCCCTCAGCGTGTGCTCTGCCAGCCTCTGCAAGTGTACTTTGCCACTCATATCTGGTGTCTCTATAGCGTACCTTTACAAAGAAAAAAAGTTTTTCACTGTAAGCTAATAACAGTTAGTTGTCTGCAAGCGTATGGGAGTCAGACCTTCAGTGTGTGCTCTGCCAACCTCTGCAAGTGTACTTTGCCACTCATATCTGGTGTCACTATAGCGTGCCTTTAAAAAGAAAAAAAGTTTTTCACTGTAAGTCAATAGCAGTCAGTGTCCTTAAAGCTGGTGTCAGGCCTTCAGCGTGTGCTCTGCCAACCTCTGCAAGTGTACTTTGCCACTCATATCTGGTGTCTCTATAGCCTGCCTTTACGAACAAAAAAAATTTTTTTCACTTTAAGCTAATAGCAGTCAGTGTCCTTAAAGTGGGTGTCAGGCCTTCATCGTGTGCTCTGCCAACCTCTGCAAGTGTACTTTGCCACTAATATCTGGTGTCTCTATAGTGTGCCTTTAAAAAGAAAAAAAGGATTTCACTGTAAGCTAATAGCAGTCAGTTGCCTTGAAGCTTTTGTAAGGCCTTCAGCGTGTGCTCTGCCAACCTCTGCAAGTGTACTTTGCCACTCATATCTGGTGTCTCTATAGCGTACCTTTACAAAGAAAAAAAGTTTTTCACTGTAAGCTAATAACAGTTAGTTGTCTGCAAGCGTATGGGTGTCAGACCTTCAGTGTGTGCTCTGCCAACCTCTGCCAGTGTACTTTGCCACTCATATCTGGTGTCACTATAGCGTGCCTTTAAAAAGAAAAAAAGCTTTTCACTGCAAGCTAATAGCAGTCAGTGTCCTTAAAGTGGGTGTCAGGCCCTCAGCGTGTGCTCTGCCAACCTCAGCAAGTGTACTTTGCCACTCATATCTGGTGTCTCTATAGCGTGCCTTTACAAAGAAAAAAAGTTTTTCACTGTAAGCTAATAGCAGTCAGTGGCCTTAAAGCGGGTGTCAGGCCTTCAGCGTGTGCTCTGCCAACCTCTGCAAGTGTACTTTGCCACTCATATTTGGTGTCTCTATAGCCTGCCTTTACAAAGAAAAAAAGTTTTTCACTTTAAGCTAATAGCAGTCAGTGTCCTTAAAGTGGGTGTCAGGCCTTCATCGTGTGCTCTGCCAACCTCAGCAAGTGTACTTTGCCACTCATATCTGGTGTCTCTATAGTGTGCCTTTAAAAAGAAAAAAAGGTTTTCACTGTAAGCTAATAGCAGTCAGTTGCCTTGAAGCTTTTGTAAGGCCTTCAGCGTGTGCTCTGCCAACCTCTGCAAGTGTACTTTGCCACTCATATCTGGTGTCTCTATAGCCTGCCTTTACAAAGAAAAAAAGGTTTTCACTGTAAGCTAATAGCAGTCAGTGTCCTTAAAGCGGGTGTCAGGCCTTCAGCGTGTGCTCTGCCAACCTCTGCAAGTGCACTTTGCCACTCATATCTGGTGTCTCTATAGCGTGCCTTTACAAAGAAAAAAAGTTTTTCACTGTAAGCTAATAGCAGTCAGTGTCCTTAAAGCGGGTGTCAGGCCTTCAGCGTGTGCTCTGCCAACCTCTGCCAGTGTACTTTGCCACTCATATCTGGTGTCACTATAGCGTGCCTTTAAAAAGAAAAAAAGCTTTTCACTGCAAGCTAATAGCAGTCAGTGTCCTTAAAGTGGGTGTCAGGCCCTCAGCGTGTGCTCTGCCAACCTCAGCAAGTGTACTTTGCCACTCATATCTGGTGTCTCTATAGTGTGCCTTTAAAAAGAAAAAAAGGTTTTCACTGTAAGCTAATAGCAGTCAGTTGCCTTGAAGCTTTTGTAAGGCCTTCAGCGTGTGCTCTGCCAACCTCTGCAAGTGTACTTTGCCACTCATATCTGGTGTCTCTATAGCCTGCCTTTACAAAGAAAAAAAGGTTTTCACTGTAAGCTAATAGCAGTCAGTGTCCTTAAAGCGGGTGTCAGGCCTTCAGCGTGTGCTCTGCCAACCTCTGCAAGTGCACTTTGCCACTCATATCTGGTGTCTCTATAGCCTGCCTTTACAAAGAAAAAAAGGTTTTCACTGTAAGCTAATAGCAGTCAGTGGCCTTAAAGCGGGTGTCAGGCCTTCAGCGTGTGCTCTGCCAACCTCTGCAAGTGTACTTTGCCACTCATATTTGGTGTCTCTATAGCCTGCCTTTACAAAGAAAAAAAGTTTTTCACTTTAAGCTAATAGCAGTCAGTGTCCTTAAAGTGGGTGTCAGGCCTTCATCGTGTGCTCTGCCAACCTCAGCAAGTGTACTTTGCCACTCATATCTGGTGTCTCTATAGTGTGCCTTTAAAAAGAAAAAAAGGTTTTCACTGTAAGCTAATAGCAGTCAGTTGCCTTGAAGCTTTTGTAAGGCCTTCAGCGTGTGCTCTGCCAACCTCTGCAAGTGTACTTTGCCACTCATATCTGGTGTCTCTATAGCCTGCCTTTACAAAGAAAAAAAGGTTTTCACTGTAAGCTAATAGCAGTCAGTGTCCTTAAAGCGGGTGTCAGGCCTTCAGCGTGTGCTCTGCCAACCTCTGCAAGTGCACTTTGCCACTCATATCTGGTGTCTCTATAGCGTGCCTTTACAAAGAAAAAAAGTTTTTCACTGTAAGCTAATAGCAGTCAGTGTCCTTAAAGCGGGTGTCAGGCCTTCAGCGTGTGCTCTGCCAACCTCTGCCAGTGTACTTTGCCACTCATATCTGGTGTCACTATAGCGTGCCTTTAAAAAGAAAAAAAGCTTTTCACTGCAAGCTAATAGCAGTCAGTGTCCTTAAAGTGGGTGTCAGGCCCTCAGCGTGTGCTCTGCCAACCTCAGCAAGTGTACTTTGCCACTCATATCTGGTGTCTCTATAGTGTGCCTTTAAAAAGAAAAAAAGGTTTTCACTGTAAGCTAATAGCAGTCAGTTGCCTTGAAGCTTTTGTAAGGCCTTCAGCGTGTGCTCTGCCAACCTCTGCAAGTGTACTTTGCCACTCATATCTGGTGTCTCTATAGCCTGCCTTTACAAAGAAAAAAAGGTTTTCACTGTAAGCTAATAGCAGTCAGTGTCCTTAAAGCGGGTGTCAGGCCTTCAGCGTGTGCTCTGCCAACCTCTGCAAGTGCACTTTGCCACTCATATCTGGTGTCTCTATAGCGTGCCTTTACAAAGAAAAAAAGTTTTTCACTGTAAGCTAATAGCAGTCAGTGTCCTTAAAGCGGGTGTCAGGCCTTCAGCGTGTGCTCTGCCAACCTCTGCAAATTTACATTGCCACTCATATCTGGTGTCTCTATAGCGTGCCTTTACAAAGAAAAAAAGTTTTTCACTGTAAGCTAATAGCAGTCAGTGGCCTTAAAGCGGGTGTCAGGCCTTCAGCGTGTGCTCTGCCAACCTCTGCAAGTGTACTTTGCCACTCATATCTGGTGTCTCTATAGCGTGCCTTTACAAAGAAAAAAAGGTTTTCACTGTAAGCTAATAGCAGTCAGTTGCCTTGAAGCTTTTGTAAGGCCTTCAGCGTGTGCTCTGCCAACCTCTGCAAGTTTACTTTGCCACTCATACCTGGTGTCTCTATAGCGTGCCTTTACAAAGAAAAAAAGGTTTTCACTGTAAGCTAATAGCAGTCAGTGTCCTTGAAGCTTTTGTAAGGCCTTCAGCGTGTGCTCTGCCAACCTCTGCAAGTGTACTTTGCCACTCATACCTGGTGTCTCTATAGCGTGCCTTTACAAAGAAAAAAAGGTTTTCACTGTAAGCTAATAGCAGTCAGTGTCCTTGAAGCTTTTGTAAGGCCTTCAGCGTGTGCTCTGCCAACCTCTGCAAGTGTACTTTGCCACTCATACCTGGTGTCTCTATAGCGTGCCTTTACAAAGAAAAAAAGTTTTTCACTGTAAGCTAATAGCAGTCAGTGTCCTTAAAGCGGGTGTAAGGCCTTCAGCGTGTGCTCTGCCAACCTCTGCAAGTGTACTTTGCCACTCATATCTGGTGTCTCTATAGCGTACCTTTACAAAGAAAAAAAGTTTTTCACTTTAAGCTAATAGCAGTCAGTGTTCTTAAAGCGGGTGTCAGGCCTTCAGCGTGTGCTCTGCCAACCTCTGCAAGTGTACTTTGCCACTCATATCTGGTGTCACTATAGCGTGCCTTTAAAAAGAAAAAAAGCTTTTCACTGCAAGCTAATAGCAGTCAGTGTCCTTAAAGTGGGTGTCAGGCCCTCAGCGTGTGCTCTGCCAGCCTCTGCAAGTGTACTTTGCCACTCATATCTGGTGTCTCTATAGCGTACCTTTACAAAGAAAAAAAAGTTTTTCACTGTAAGCTAATAACAGTTAGTTGTCTGCAAGCGTATGGGTGTCAGACCTTCAGTGTGTGCTCTGCCAACCTCTGCCAGTGTACTTTGCCACTCATATCTGGTGTCACTATAGCGTGCCTTTAAAAAGAAAAAAAGTTTTTCACTGTAAGTCAATAGCAGTCAGTGTCCTTAAAGCTGGTGTCAGGCCTTCAGCGTGTGCTCTGCCAACCTCTGCAAGTGTACTTTGCCACTCATATCTGGTGTCTCTATAGCCTGCCTTTACAAAGAAAAAAAGTTTTTCACTTTAAGCTAATAGCAGTCAGTGTCCTTAAAGTGGGTGTCAGGCCTTCATCGTGTGCTCTGCCAACCTCTGCAAGTGTACTTTGCCACTAATATCTGGTGTCTCTATAGTGTGCCTTTAAAAAGAAAAAAAGGATTTCACTGTAAGCTAATAGCAGTCAGTTGCCTTGAAGCTTTTGTAAGGCCTTCAGCGTGTGCTCTGCCAACCTCTGCAAGTCATATCTGGTGTCACTATAGCGTGCCTTTAAAAAGAAAAAAAGCTTTTCACTGCAAGCTAATAGCAGTCAGTGTCCTTAAAGTGGGTGTCAGGCCCTCAGCGTGTGCTCTGCCAACCTCAGCAAGTGTACTTTGCCACTCATATCTGGTGTCTCTATAGCGTGCCTTTACAAAGAAAAAAAGTTTTTCACTGTAAGCTAATAGCAGTCAGTGGCCTTAAAGCGGGTGTCAGGCCTTCAGCGTGTGCTCTGCCAACCTCTGCAAGTGTACTTTGCCACTCATATTTGGTGTCTCTATAGCCTGCCTTTACAAAGAAAAAAAGTTTTTCACTTTAAGCTAATAGCAGTCAGTGTCCTTAAAGTGGGTGTCAGGCCTTCATCGTGTGCTCTGCCAACCTCAGCAAGTGTACTTTGCCACTCATATCTGGTGTCTCTATAGTGTGCCTTTAAAAAGAAAAAAAGGTTTTCACTGTAAGCTAATAGCAGTCAGTTGCCTTGAAGCTTTTGTAAGGCCTTCAGCGTGTGCTCTGCCAACCTCTGCAAGTGTACTTTGCCACTCATATCTGGTGTCTCTATAGCCTGCCTTTACAAAGAAAAAAAGGTTTTCACTGTAAGCTAATAGCAGTCAGTGTCCTTAAAGCGGGTGTCAGGCCTTCAGCGTGTGCTCTGCCAACCTCTGCAAGTGCACTTTGCCACTCATATCTGGTGTCTCTATAGCGTGCCTTTACAAAGAAAAAAAGTTTTTCACTGTAAGCTAATAGCAGTCAGTGTCCTTAAAGCGGGTGTCAGGCCTTCAGCGTGTGCTCTGCCAACCTCTGCCAGTGTACTTTGCCACTCATATCTGGTGTCACTATAGCGTGCCTTTAAAAAGAAAAAAAGCTTTTCACTGCAAGCTAATAGCAGTCAGTGTCCTTAAAGTGGGTGTCAGGCCCTCAGCGTGTGCTCTGCCAACCTCAGCAAGTGTACTTTGCCACTCATATCTGGTGTCTCTATAGTGTGCCTTTAAAAAGAAAAAAAGGTTTTCACTGTAAGCTAATAGCAGTCAGTTGCCTTGAAGCTTTTGTAAGGCCTTCAGCGTGTGCTCTGCCAACCTCTGCAAGTGTACTTTGCCACTCATATCTGGTGTCTCTATAGCCTGCCTTTACAAAGAAAAAAAGGTTTTCACTGTAAGCTAATAGCAGTCAGTGTCCTTAAAGCGGGTGTCAGGCCTTCAGCGTGTGCTCTGCCAACCTCTGCAAGTGCACTTTGCCACTCATATCTGGTGTCTCTATAGCGTGCCTTTACAAAGAAAAAAAGTTTTTCACTGTAAGCTAATAGCAGTCAGTGTCCTTAAAGCGGGTGTCAGGCCTTCAGCGTGTGCTCTGCCAACCTCTGCAAATTTACATTGCCACTCATATCTGGTGTCTCTATAGCGTGCCTTTACAAAGAAAAAAAGTTTTTCACTGTAAGCTAATAGCAGTCAGTGGCCTTAAAGCGGGTGTCAGGCCTTCAGCGTGTGCTCTGCCAACCTCTGCAAGTGTACTTTGCCACTCATATCTGGTGTCTCTATAGCGTGCCTTTACAAAGAAAAAAAGGTTTTCACTGTAAGCTAATAGCAGTCAGTTGCCTTGAAGCTTTTGTAAGGCCTTCAGCGTGTGCTCTGCCAACCTCTGCAAGTTTACTTTGCCACTCATACCTGGTGTCTCTATAGCGTGCCTTTACAAAGAAAAAAAGGTTTTCACTGTAAGCTAATAGCAGTCAGTGTCCTTGAAGCTTTTGTAAGGCCTTCAGCGTGTGCTCTGCCAACCTCTGCAAGTGTACTTTGCCACTCATACCTGGTGTCTCTATAGCGTGCCTTTACAAAGAAAAAAAGGTTTTCACTGTAAGCTAATAGCAGTCAGTGTCCTTGAAGCTTTTGTAAGGCCTTCAGCGTGTGCTCTGCCAACCTCTGCAAGTGTACTTTGCCACTCATACCTGGTGTCTCTATAGCGTGCCTTTACAAAGAAAAAAAGTTTTTCACTGTAAGCTAATAGCAGTCAGTGTCCTTAAAGCGGGTGTAAGGCCTTCAGCGTGTGCTCTGCCAACCTCTGCAAGTGTACTTTGCCACTCATATCTGGTGTCTCTATAGCGTACCTTTACAAAGAAAAAAAGTTTTTCACTTTAAGCTAATAGCAGTCAGTGTTCTTAAAGCGGGTGTCAGGCCTTCAGCGTGTGCTCTGCCAACCTCTGCAAGTGTACTTTGCCACTCATATCTGGTGTCACTATAGCGTGCCTTTAAAAAGAAAAAAAGCTTTTCACTGCAAGCTAATAGCAGTCAGTGTCCTTAAAGTGGGTGTCAGGCCCTCAGCGTGTGCTCTGCCAGCCTCTGCAAGTGTACTTTGCCACTCATATCTGGTGTCTCTATAGCGTACCTTTACAAAGAAAAAAAAGTTTTTCACTGTAAGCTAATAACAGTTAGTTGTCTGCAAGCGTATGGGTGTCAGACCTTCAGTGTGTGCTCTGCCAACCTCTGCCAGTGTACTTTGCCACTCATATCTGGTGTCACTATAGCGTGCCTTTAAAAAGAAAAAAAGTTTTTCACTGTAAGTCAATAGCAGTCAGTGTCCTTAAAGCTGGTGTCAGGCCTTCAGCGTGTGCTCTGCCAACCTCTGCAAGTGTACTTTGCCACTCATATCTGGTGTCTCTATAGCCTGCCTTTACAAAGAAAAAAAGTTTTTCACTTTAAGCTAATAGCAGTCAGTGTCCTTAAAGTGGGTGTCAGGCCTTCATCGTGTGCTCTGCCAACCTCTGCAAGTGTACTTTGCCACTAATATCTGGTGTCTCTATAGTGTGCCTTTAAAAAGAAAAAAAGGATTTCACTGTAAGCTAATAGCAGTCAGTTGCCTTGAAGCTTTTGTAAGGCCTTCAGCGTGTGCTCTGCCAACCTCTGCAAGTCATATCTGGTGTCACTATAGCGTGCCTTTAAAAAGAAAAAAAGCTTTTCACTGCAAGCTAATAGCAGTCAGTGTCCTTAAAGTGGGTGTCAGGCCCTCAGCGTGTGCTCTGCCAACCTCAGCAAGTGTACTTTGCCACTCATATCTGGTGTCTCTATAGCGTGCCTTTACAAAGAAAAAAAGTTTTTCACTGTAAGCTAATAGCAGTCAGTGGCCTTAAAGCGGGTGTCAGGCCTTCAGCGTGTGCTCTGCCAACCTCTGCAAGTGTACTTTGCCACTCATATTTGGTGTCTCTATAGCCTGCCTTTACAAAGAAAAAAAGTTTTTCACTTTAAGCTAATAGCAGTCAGTGTCCTTAAAGTGGGTGTCAGGCCTTCATCGTGTGCTCTGCCAACCTCAGCAAGTGTACTTTGCCACTCATATCTGGTGTCTCTATAGTGTGCCTTTAAAAAGAAAAAAAGGTTTTCACTGTAAGCTAATAGCAGTCAGTTGCCTTGAAGCTTTTGTAAGGCCTTCAGCGTGTGCTCTGCCAACCTCTGCAAGTGTACTTTGCCACTCATATCTGGTGTCTCTATAGCCTGCCTTTACAAAGAAAAAAAGGTTTTCACTGTAAGCTAATAGCAGTCAGTGTCCTTAAAGCGGGTGTCAGGCCTTCAGCGTGTGCTCTGCCAACCTCTGCAAGTGCACTTTGCCACTCATATCTGGTGTCTCTATAGCGTGCCTTTACAAAGAAAAAAAGTTTTTCACTGTAAGCTAATAGCAGTCAGTGTCCTTAAAGCGGGTGTCAGGCCTTCAGCGTGTGCTCTGCCAACCTCTGCCAGTGTACTTTGCCACTCATATCTGGTGTCACTATAGCGTGCCTTTAAAAAGAAAAAAAGCTTTTCACTGCAAGCTAATAGCAGTCAGTGTCCTTAAAGTGGGTGTCAGGCCCTCAGCGTGTGCTCTGCCAACCTCAGCAAGTGTACTTTGCCACTCATATCTGGTGTCTCTATAGTGTGCCTTTAAAAAGAAAAAAAGGTTTTCACTGTAAGCTAATAGCAGTCAGTTGCCTTGAAGCTTTTGTAAGGCCTTCAGCGTGTGCTCTGCCAACCTCTGCAAGTGTACTTTGCCACTCATATCTGGTGTCTCTATAGCCTGCCTTTACAAAGAAAAAAAGGTTTTCACTGTAAGCTAATAGCAGTCAGTGTCCTTAAAGCGGGTGTCAGGCCTTCAGCGTGTGCTCTGCCAACCTCTGCAAGTGCACTTTGCCACTCATATCTGGTGTCTCTATAGCGTGCCTTTACAAAGAAAAAAAGTTTTTCACTGTAAGCTAATAGCAGTCAGTGTCCTTAAAGCGGGTGTCAGGCCTTCAGCGTGTGCTCTGCCAACCTCTGCAAATTTACATTGCCACTCATATCTGGTGTCTCTATAGCGTGCCTTTACAAAGAAAAAAAGTTTTTCACTGTAAGCTAATAGCAGTCAGTGGCCTTAAAGCGGGTGTCAGGCCTTCAGCGTGTGCTCTGCCAACCTCTGCAAGTGTACTTTGCCACTCATATCTGGTGTCTCTATAGCGTGCCTTTACAAAGAAAAAAAGGTTTTCACTGTAAGCTAATAGCAGTCAGTTGCCTTGAAGCTTTTGTAAGGCCTTCAGCGTGTGCTCTGCCAACCTCTGCAAGTTTACTTTGCCACTCATACCTGGTGTCTCTATAGCGTGCCTTTACAAAGAAAAAAAGGTTTTCACTGTAAGCTAATAGCAGTCAGTGTCCTTGAAGCTTTTGTAAGGCCTTCAGCGTGTGCTCTGCCAACCTCTGCAAGTGTACTTTGCCACTCATACCTGGTGTCTCTATAGCGTGCCTTTACAAAGAAAAAAAGGTTTTCACTGTAAGCTAATAGCAGTCAGTGTCCTTGAAGCTTTTGTAAGGCCTTCAGCGTGTGCTCTGCCAACCTCTGCAAGTGTACTTTGCCACTCATACCTGGTGTCTCTATAGCGTGCCTTTACAAAGAAAAAAAGTTTTTCACTGTAAGCTAATAGCAGTCAGTGTCCTTAAAGCGGGTGTAAGGCCTTCAGCGTGTGCTCTGCCAACCTCTGCAAGTGTACTTTGCCACTCATATCTGGTGTCTCTATAGCGTACCTTTACAAAGAAAAAAAGTTTTTCACTTTAAGCTAATAGCAGTCAGTGTTCTTAAAGCGGGTGTCAGGCCTTCAGCGTGTGCTCTGCCAACCTCTGCAAGTGTACTTTGCCACTCATATCTGGTGTCACTATAGCGTGCCTTTAAAAAGAAAAAAAGCTTTTCACTGCAAGCTAATAGCAGTCAGTGTCCTTAAAGTGGGTGTCAGGCCCTCAGCGTGTGCTCTGCCAGCCTCTGCAAGTGTACTTTGCCACTCATATCTGGTGTCTCTATAGCGTACCTTTACAAAGAAAAAAAAGTTTTTCACTGTAAGCTAATAACAGTTAGTTGTCTGCAAGCGTATGGGTGTCAGACCTTCAGTGTGTGCTCTGCCAACCTCTGCCAGTGTACTTTGCCACTCATATCTGGTGTCACTATAGCGTGCCTTTAAAAAGAAAAAAAGTTTTTCACTGTAAGTCAATAGCAGTCAGTGTCCTTAAAGCTGGTGTCAGGCCTTCAGCGTGTGCTCTGCCAACCTCTGCAAGTGTACTTTGCCACTCATATCTGGTGTCTCTATAGCCTGCCTTTACAAAGAAAAAAAGTTTTTCACTTTAAGCTAATAGCAGTCAGTGTCCTTAAAGTGGGTGTCAGGCCTTCATCGTGTGCTCTGCCAACCTCTGCAAGTGTACTTTGCCACTAATATCTGGTGTCTCTATAGTGTGCCTTTAAAAAGAAAAAAAGGATTTCACTGTAAGCTAATAGCAGTCAGTTGCCTTGAAGCTTTTGTAAGGCCTTCAGCGTGTGCTCTGCCAACCTCTGCAAGTCATATCTGGTGTCCCTATAGCGTGCCTTTAAAAAGAAAAAAAGCTTTTCACTGCAAGCTAATAGCAGTCAGTGTCCTTAAAGTGGGTGTCAGGCCCTCAGCGTGTGCTCTGCCAACCTCAGCAAGTGTACTTTGCCACTCATATCTGGTGTCTCTATAGCGTGCCTTTACAAAGAAAAAAAGTTTTTCACTGTAAGCTAATAGCAGTCAGTGGCCTTAAAGCGGGTGTCAGGCCTTCAGCGTGTGCTCTGCCAACCTCAGCAAGTGCACTTTGCCACTCATATCTGGTGTCTCTATAGCGTGCCTTTACAAAGAAAAAAAGTTTTTCACTTTAAGCTAATAGCAGTCAGTGGCCTTAAAGCGGGTGTCAGGCCTTCAGCGTGTGCTCTGCCAACCTCAGCAAGTGCACTTTGCCACTCATATCTGGTGTCTCTATAGCGTGCCTTTACAAAGAAAAAAAGTTTTTCACTTTAAGCTAATAGCAGTCAGTGTCCTTAAAGCAGGTGTTAGGCCTTCAGCCTGTGCTCTGCCAACCTCTGCAAGTGTACTTTGCCACTCATACCTGGTGTCTCTATAGCGTGCCTTTACAAAGAAAAAAAGTTTTTCACTGTAAGCTAATAGCAGTCAGTGTCCTTAAAGCGGGTGTCAGGCCTTCAGCGTGTGCTCTGCCAACCTCTGAAAGTGTACTTTGCCACTCATATCTGGTGTCTCTATAGCGTGCCTTTACAAAGAAAAAAAGTTTTTCACTGTAAGCCAATAGCAGTCAGTGTCCTTAAAACTGGTGTCAGGCCTTCAGCGTGTGCACTGCCAACCTCTGCAAGTGCACTTTGCCACTCATATCTGGTGTCACTATAGCGTGCCTTTAAAAAGAAAAAAAGTTTTTCACTGTAAGCTAATAACAGTTAGTTGTCTGCAAGAGTCTGGGTGTCAGGCCTGCAGCGTGTACTCTGCCAACCTCTTCCAGTGTACTTTGCCACTCATATCTGGTGTCTCTATAGCGTGCCTTTACAAAGAAAAAAAGTTTTTCACTGTAAGCCAATAGCAGTCAGTGTCCTTAAAGCTGGTGTCAGGCCTTCAGCGTGTGTTCTGCCAGCCTCTGCAAGTGCACTTTGCCACTCATATCTGGTGTCACTATAGCGTGCCTTTAGAAAGAAAAAAGGTTTTTCACTGTAAGCTAATAACAGTTGTCTGCAAGAGTCTGGGTGTCAGGCCTGCAGCGTGTACTCTGCCAACCTCTGCCAGTGTACTTTGCCACTCATATCTGGTGTCTCTATAGCGTGCCTTTACAAAGAAAAAACTTTTTTCACTTTAAGCTAATAGCAGTCAGTGTCCTTAAAGTGGGTGTCAGGCCTTAATCGTGTGCTCTGCCAACCTCTGCAAGTGTACTTTGCCACTAATATCTGGTGTCTCTATAGTGTGCCTTTAAAAAGAAAAAAAGGTTTTCACTGTAAGCTAATAGCAGTCAGTTGCCTTGAAGCTTTTGTAAGGCCTTCATCGTGTGCTCTGCCAACCTCTGCAAGTGTACTTTGCCACTCATATCTGGTGTCTCTATAGCGTGCCTTTACAAAGAAAAAAAGGTTTTCACTGTAAGCTAATAGCAGTCAGTGTCCTTAAAGCGGGTGTCAGGCCTTCAGCGTGTGCTCTGCCAACCTCTGCAAGTGCACTTTGCCACTCATATCTGGTGTCTCTATAGCGTGCCTTTAAAAAGATAAAAAGGTTTTCACTGTAAGCTAATAGCAGTCAGTGTCCTTAAAGCGGGTGTCAGGCCTTCATCGTGTGCTCTGCCAACCTCTGCAAGTGTACTTTGCCACTCATATCTGGTGTCTCTATAGCGTGCCTTTAAAAAGAAAAAAAGTTTTTCACTGTAAGCTAATAACAGTTAGTTGTCTGCAAGAGTCTGGGTGTCAGGCCTGCAGCGTGTACTTTGCCAACCTCTTCCAGTGTACTTTGCCACTCATATCTGGTGTCTCTATAGCGTGCCTTTACAATGAAAAAAGGTTTTCACTGTAAGCTAATAGCAGTCAGTGTCCTTGAAGCTTTTGTAAGGCCTTCAGCGTGTGCTTTGCCAACCTCTGCAAGTGTACTTTGCCACTCATATCTGGTGTCTCTATAGCGTACCTTTACAAAGAAAAAAAGTTTTTCACTGTAAGCTAATAACAGTTAGTTGTCTGCAAGCGTATGGGTGTCAGGCCTTAAGTGTGTGCTCTGCCAACCTCTGCCAGTGTACTTTGCCACTCATATCTGGTGTCACTATAGCGTGCCTTTAAAAATAAAAAAAGTTTTTCACTGTAAGCTAATAGCAGTCAGTGGCCTTAAAGCGGGTGTCAGGCCTTCAGCGTGTGCTCTGCCAACCTCAGCAAGTGCACTTTGCCACTCATATCTGGTGTCACTATAGCGTGCCTTTAAAAAGAAAAAAAGTTTTTCACTGTAAGCTAATATCAGTTAGTTGTCTTCAAGAGTCTGGGTGTCAGGCCTGCAGCGTGTACACTGCCAACCTCTTCCAGTGTACTTTGCCACTCATATCTGGTGTCTCTATAGCGTGCCTTTACAAAGAAAAAAAGTTTTTTACTTTAAGCTAATAGCAGTCAGTGTCCTTAAAGCGGGTGTTAGGCCTTCAGCCTGTGCTCTGCCAACCTCTGCAAGTGTACTTTGCCACTCATATCTGGTGTCTCTATAGCGTGCCTTTACAAAGAAAAAAAGTTTTTCACTGTAAGCTAATAACAGTTAGTTGTCTGCAAGCGTATGGGTGTCAGACCTTAAGTGTGTGCTCTGCCAACCTCTGCCAGTGTACTTTGCCACTCATATCTGGTGTCACTATAGCGTGCCTTTAAAAATAAAAAAAGCTTTTCACTGCAAGCTAATAGCAGTCAGTGTCCTTAAAGTGGGTGTCAGGCCTTCAGCGTGTGCTCTGCCAACCTCTGCAAATTTACATTGCCACTCATATCTGGTGTCTCTATAGCGTGCCTTTACAAAAAAAAAAAGTTTTTCACTGTAAGCTAATAGCAGTCAGTGGCCTTAAAGCGGGTGTCAGGCCTTCAGCGTGTGCTCTGCCAACCTCAGCAAGTGCACTTTGCCACTCATATCTGGTGTCACTATAGCGTGCCTTTAAAAAGAAAAAAAGTTTTTCACTGTAAGCTAATAACAGTTAGTTGTCTGCAAGAGTCTGGGTGTCAGACCTTAAGTGTGTGCTCTGCCAACCTCTGCCAGTGTACTTTGCCACTCATATCTGGTGTCACTATAGCGTGCCTTTAAAAAGAAAAAAAGCTTTTCACTGCAAGCTAATAGCAGTCAGTGTCCTTAAAGTGGGTGTCAGGCCTTCAGCGTGTGCTCTGCCAACCTCTGCAAATTTACATTGCCACTCATATCTGGTGTCTCTATAGCGTGCCTTTAAAAATAAAAAAAAGCTTTTCACTGCAAGCTAATAGCAGTCAGTGTCCTTAAAGTGGGTGTCAGGCCTTCAGTGTGTGCTCTGCCAACCTCTGCAAATTTACATTGCCACTCATATCTGGTGTCTCTATAGCGTGCCTTTACAAAGAAAAAAAGTTTTTTACTTTAAGCTAATAGCAGTCAGTGTCCTTAAAGCGGGTGTTAGGCCTTCAGCCTGTGCTCTGCCAGCCTCTGCAAGTGTACTTTTCCACTCATATCTGGTGTCTCTATAGCGTGCCTTTACAAAGAAAAAAAGTTTTTCACTGTAAGCTAATAACAGTTAGTTGTCTGCAAGAGTCTGGGTGTCAGTGCTGCAGCGTGTACTCTGCCAACCTCTTCCAGTGTACTCTGCCACTCATATCTGGTGTCTCTATAGCGTGCCTTTACAAAGAAAAAAAGTTTTTCACTGTAAGCTAATAGCAGTCAGTGGCCTTAAAGCGGGTGTCAGGCCTTCAGCGTGTGCTCTGCCAACCTCAGCAAGTGCACTTTGCCACTCATATCTGGTGTCACTATAGCGTGCCTTTAAAAAGAAAAAAAGCTTTTCACTGCAAGCTAATAGCAGTCAGTCTCCTTAAAGTGGGTGTCAGGCCTTCAGCGTGTGCTCTGCCAACCTCTGCAAATTTACATTGCCACTCATATCTGGTGTCTCTATAGCGTGCCTTTAAAAATAAAAAAAGCTTTTCACTGCAAGCTAATAGCAGTCAGTGTCCTTAAAGTGGGTGTCAGGCCTTCAGCGTGTGCTCTGCCAACCTCTGCAAATTTACATTGCCACTCATATCTGGTGTCTCTATAGCGTGCCTTTACAAAGAAAAAAAGTTTTTTACTTTAAGCTAATAGCAGTCAGTGTCCTTAAAGCGGGTGTTAGGCCTTCAGCCTGTGCTCTGCCAGCCTCTGCAAGTGTACTTTTCCACTCATATCTGGTGTCTCTATAGCGTGCCTTTACAAAGAAAAAAAGTTTTTCACTGTAAGCTAATAACAGTTAGTTGTCTGCAAGAGTCTGGGTGTCAGTGCTGCAGCGTGTACTCTGCCAACCTCTTCCAGTGTACTTTGCCACTCATATCTGGTGTCTCTATAGCGTGCCTTTACAAAGAAAAAAAGTTTTTCACTTTAAGCTAATAGCAGTCAGTGTCCTTAAAACCTGTGTCAGGCCTTCAGCGTGTGCACTGCCAACCTCTGCAAGTGCACTTTGCCACTCATATCTGGTGTCACTATAGCGTGCCTTTAAAAAGAAAAAAAGTTTTTCACTGTAAGCTAATAACAGTTAGTTGTCTGCAAGAGTCTGGGTGTCAGTGCTGCAGCGTGTGCTCTGCCAACCTCTTCCAGTGTACTTTGCCACTCATATCTGGTGTCTCTATAGCGTGCCTTTACAAAGAAAAAAGTTTTTCACTTTAAGCTAATAGCAGTCAGTGTCCTTAAAGCGGGTGTTAGGCCTTCAGCCTGTGCTCTGCCAACCTCTGCAAGTGTACTTTGCCACTCATACCTGGTGTCTCTATAGCGTGCCTTTACAAAGAAAAATTTTTTTTCACTGTAAGCTAATAGCAGTCAGTGTCCTTAAAGCGGGTGTCAGGCCTTCAGCGTGTGCTCTGCCAACCTCTGAAAGTGTACTTTACCACTCATATCTGGTGTCTCTATAGCGTGCCTTTACAAAGAAAAAAAGTTTTTCACTGTAAGCCAATAGCAGTCAGTGTCCTTAAAACGGGTGTCAGGCCTTCAGCGTGTGCACTGCCAACCTCTAAAAGTGCACTTTGCCACTCATATCTGGTGTCACTATAGCGTGCCTTTAAAAAGAAAAAAAGTTTTTCACTGTAAGCTAATAACAGTTAGTTGTCTGCAAGAGTCTGGGTGTCAGGCCTGCAGCGTGTACTCTGCCAACCTCTTCCAGTGTACTTTGCCACTCATATCTGGTGTCTCTATAGCGTGCCTTTACAAAGAAAAAAAGTTTTTCACTGTAAGCCAATAGCATTCAGTGTCCTTGAAGCTGGTGTCAGGCCTTCAGCGTGTGCTCTGCCAACCTCTGCAAGTGCACTTTGCCACTCATATCTGGTGTCACTATAGCGTGCCTTTAGAAAGAAAAAAGGTTTTTCACTGTAAGCTAATAACAGTTAGTTGTCTGCAAGAGTCTGGGTGTCAGGCCTGCAGCGTGTACTCTGCCAACCTCTGCCAGTGTACTTTGCCACTCATATCTGGTGTCTCTATAGCGTGCCTTTACAAAGAAAAAAAGGTTTTCACTGTAAGCTAATAGCAGTCAGTGTCCTTAAAGCGGGTGTCAGGCCTTCATCGTGTGCTCTGCCAACCTCTGCAAGTGTACTTTGCCACTCATATCTGGTGTCTCTATAGCGTGCCTTTAAAAAGAAAAAAAGGTTTTCACTGTAAGCCAATAGCAGTCAGTGTCCTTAAAGCGGGTGTCAGGCTTTCAGCGTGTGCTCTGCCAACCTCTGCAAGTGCACTTTGCCACTCATATCTGGTGTCACTATAACGTGCCTTTAAAAATTAAAAAAGCTTTTCACTGTAAGCTTATAACAGTTAGTTGTCTGCAAGCGTCTGGGTGTCAGGCCTTCAGCGTGTGCTCTGCCAACCTCTGCAAGTGCACTTTGCCACTCATATCTGGTGTCTCTATAGCGTGCCTTTAAAAAGATAAAAAGGTTTTCACTGTAAGCTAATAGCAGTCAGTGTCCTTAAAGCGGGTGTCAGGCCTTCATCGTGTGCTCTTCCAACCTCTGCACGTGTACTTTGCCACTCATATCTGGTGTCTCTATAGCGTGCCTTTAAAAAGAAAAAAGTTTTCACTGTAAGCTAATAGCAGTCAGTGGCCTTGAAGCTGTTGTAAGGCCTTCTGCGTGTGCTCTGCCAACCTCTGCGAGTGCATTTTGCCACTCATATCTGGTGTCACTATAGCGTGCCTTTAAAAAGAAAAAAAGGTTTTCACTGTAAGCTAATAGCAGTCAGTGTCCTTAAAGCGGGTGTCAGGCCTTCAGCGTGTGCTCTGCCAACCTCTGCAAGTGCACTTTGCCACTCATATCTGGTGTCTCTATAGCGTGCCTTTAAAAAGATAAAAAGGTTTTCACTGTAAGCTAATAGCAGTCAGTGTCCTTAAAGCGGGTGTCAGGCCTTCATCGTGTGCTCTGCCAACCTCTGCAAGTGTACTTTGCCACTCATATCTGGTGTCTCTATAGCGTGCCTTTAAAAAGAAAAAGGTTTTTCACTGTAAGCTAATAACCGTTAGTTGTCTGCAAGAGTCTGGGTGTCAGTGCTGCAGCGTGTACTCTGCCAACCTCTTCCAGTGTACTTTGCCACTCATATCTGGTGTCTCTATAGCGTGCCTTTACAAAGAAAAAAAGTTTTTCATTTTAAGCTAATAGCAGTCAGTGTCCTTAAAACCTGTGTCAGGCCTTCAGCGTGTGCACTGCCAACCTCTGCAAGTGCACTTTGCCACTCATATCTGGTGTCACTATAGCGTGCCTTTAAAAAGAAAAAAAGTTTTTCACTGTAAGCTAATAACAGTTAGTTGTCTGCAAGAGTCTGGGTGTCAGTGCTGCAGCGTGTACTCTGCCAACCTCTTCCAGTGTACTTTGCCACTCATATCTGGTGTCTCTATAGCGTGCCTTTACAAAGAAAAAAAGTTTTTCACTTTAAGCTAATAGCAGTCAGTGTCCTTAAAGCGGGTGTTAGGCCTTCAGCCTGTGCTCTGCCAACCTCTGCAAGTGTACTTTGCCACTCATACCTGGTGTCTCTATAGCGTGCCTTTACAAAGAAAAACATTTTTTCACTGTAAGCTAATAGCAGTCAGTGTCCTTAAAGCGGGTGTCAGGCCTTCAGCGTGTGCTCTGCCAACCTCTGAAAGTGTACTTTACCACTCATATCTGGTGTCTCTATAGCGTGCCTTTACAAAGAAAAAAAGTTTTTCACTGTAAGCCAATAGCAGTCAGTGTCCTTAAAACTGGTGTCAGGCCTTCAGCGTGTGCACTGCCAACCTCTAAAAGTGCACTTTGCCACTCATATCTGGTGTCACTATAGCGTGCCTTTAAAAAGAAAAAAAGTTTTTCACTGTAAGCTAATAACAGTTAGTTGTCTGCAAGAGTCTGGGTGTCAGGCCTGCAGCGTGTACTCTGCCAACCTCTTCCAGTGTACTTTGCCACTCATATCTGGTGTCTCTATAGCGTGCCTTTACAAAGAAAAAAAGTTTTTCACTGTAAGCCAATAGCATTCAGTGTCCTTGAAGCTGGTGTCAGGCCTTCAGCGTGTGCTCTGCCAACCTCTGCAAGTGTACTTTGCCACTCATATCTGGTGTCTCTATAGCGTGCCTTTAAAAAGAAAAAAAGGTTTTCACTGTAAGCCAATAGCAGTCAGTGTCCTTAAAGCGGGTGTCAGGCTTTCAGCGTGTGCTCTGCCAACCTCTGCAAGTGCACTTTGCCACTCATATCTGGTGTCACTATAGCGTGCCTTTAAAAATTAAAAAAGCTTTTCACTGTAAGCTTATAACAGTTAGTTGTCTGCAAGCGTCTGGGTGTCAGGCCTTCAGCGTGTGCTCTGCCAACCTCTGCAAGTGCACTTTGCCACTCATATCTGGTGTCTCTATAGCGTGCCTTTAAAAAGATAAAAAGGTTTTCACTGTAAGCTAATAGCAGTCAGTGTCCTTAAAGCGGGTGTCAGGCCTTCATCGTGTGCTCTTCCAACCTCTGCACGTGTACTTTGCCACTCATATCTGGTGTCTCTATAGCGTGCCTTTAAAAAGAAAAAAAGTTTTCACTGTAAGCTAATAGCAGTCAGTGGCCTTGAAGCTGTTGTAAGGCCTTCTGCGTGTGCTCTGCCAACCTCTGCGAGTGCATTTTGCCACTCATATCTGGTGTCACTATAGCGTGCCTTTAAAAAGAAAAAAAGGTTTTCACTGTAAGCTAATAGCAGTCAGTGTCCTTAAAGCGGGTGTCAGGCCTTCAGCGTGTGCTCTGCCAACCTCTGCAAGTGCACTTTGCCACTCATATCTGGTGTCTCTATAGCGTGCCTTTAAAAAGATAAAAAGGTTTTCACTGTAAGCTAATAGCAGTCAGTGGCCTTAAAGCGGGTGTCAGGCCTTCAGCGTGTGCTCTGCCAACCTCAGCAAGTGCACTTTGCCACTCATATCTGGTGTCTCTATAGCGTGCCTTTAAAAAGAACAAAAGTTTTTCACTGTAAGCTAATAACAGTTAGTTGTCTGCAAGAGTCTGGGTGTCAGGCCTGCAGCGTGTACTCTGCCAACCTCTTCCAGTGTACTTTGCCACTCATATCTGGTGTCTCTATAGCATGCCTTTACAAAGAAAAAAAGTTTTTCACTGTAAGCCAATAGCAGTCAGTGTCCTTAAAGCTGGTGTCAGGCCTTCAGCGTGTGCTCTGCCAAACTCTGCAAGTGCACTTTGCCACTCATATCTGGTGTCACTATAGCGTGCCTTTAGAAAGAAAAAAGGTTTTTCACTGTAAGCTAATAACAGTTAGTTGTCTGCAAGAGTCTGGGTGTCAGGCCTGCAGCGTGTACTCTGCCAACCTCTGCCAGTGCTTTGCCACTCATACCTGGTGTCTCTATAGCGTGCCTTTACAAAGAAAAAAAGTTTTTCACTGTAAGTCAATAGCAGTCAGTGTCCTTAAAGTGGGTGTCAGGCCTTCATCGTGTGCTCTGCCAACCTCTGCAAGTGTACTTTGCCACTCATACCTGGTGTCTCTATAGCGTGCCTTTACAAAGAAAAAAAGTTTTTCACTGTAAGCTAATAGCAGTCAGTGTCCTTAAAGCGGGTGTCAGGCCTTCAGCGTGTGCTCTGTCAACCTCTGCAAGTGTACTTTGCCACTCATATCTGGTGTCTCTATAGCGTACCTTTACAAAGAAAAAAAGTTTTTCACTTTAAGCTAATAGCAGTCAGTGTCCTTAAAGTGGGTGTCAGGACCTCAGCGTGTGCTCTGCCAACCTCTGCAAGTGTACTTTGACACTCATATCTGGTGTCTCTATAGCGTACCTTTACAAAGAAAAAAAGTTTTTCACTGTAAGCTAATAACAGTTAGTTGTCTGCAAGCGTATGGGTGTCAGACCTTCAGTGTGTGCTCTGTCAACCTCTGCAAGTGTACTTTGCCACTCATATCTGGTGTCTCTATAGCGTACCTTTACAAAGAAAAAAAGTTTTTCACTTTAAGCTAATAGCAGTCAGTGTCCTTAAAGTGGGTGTCAGGCCTTCATCGTGTGCTCTGCCAACCTCTGCAAGTGTACTTTGCCACTAATATCTGGTGTCTCTATAGTGTGCCTTTAAAAAGAAAAAAGGTTTTTACTGTAAGCTAATAGCAGTCAGTTGCCTTGAAGCTTTTGTAAGGCCTTCAGCGTGTGCTCTGCCAACCTCTGCAAGTGTACTTTGCCACTCATATCTGGTGTCTCTATAGCGTGCCTTTACAAAGAAAAAAAGTTTTTCACTGTAAGCTAATAGCAGTCATTGTCCTTAACGCGGGTGTCAGGCCTTCAGTGTGTGTTCTGCCAACCTCTGCAAGTGTACTTTGCCACTCATATCTGGTGTCTCTATAGCGTACCTTTACAAAGAAAAAAAGTTTTTCACTGTAAGCTAATAGCAGTCAGTGTTCTTAAAGCGGGTGTCAGGCCTTCAGCGTGTGCTCTGCCAACCTCTGCAAGTGTACTTTGCGACTCATATCTGGTGTCTCTATAGCGTACCTTTACAAAGAAAAAAAGTTTTTCACTGTAAGCTAATAACAGTTAGTTGTCTGCAAGCGTATGGGTGTCAGACCTTCAGTGTGTGCTCTGCCAACCTCTGCCAGTGTACTTTGCCACTCATATCTGGTGTCACTATAGCGTGCCTTTAATTAATAGAAAAAAAGCTTTTCACTGCAAGCTAATAGCAGTCAGTGTCCTTAAAGTGGGTGTCAGGCCCTCAGTGTGTGCTCTGCCAACCTCAGCAAGTGTACTTTGCCACTCATATCTGGTGTCTCTATAGCGTGCCTTTACAAAGAAAAAAAGTTTTTCACTGTAAGCTAATAGCAGTCAGTGGCCTTAAAGCGGGTGTCAGGCCTTCAGCGTGTGCTCTATCAACCTCTGCAAGTGTACTTTGCCACTCATATCTGGTGTCTCTATAGCGTGCCTTTACAAAGAAAAAAAGGTTTTCACTGTAAGCTAATAGCAGTCAGTTGCCTTGAAGCTTTTGTAAGGCCTTCAGCGTGTGCTCTGCCAACCTCTGCAAGTGTACTTTGCCATTCATACCTGGTGTCTCTATAGCGTGCCTTTACAAAGAAAAAAAGTTTTTCACTTTAAGCTAATAGCAGTCAGTGTTCTTAAAGCGGGTGTCAGGCCTTCAGCGTGTGCTCTGCCAACCTCTGCAAGTGTACTTTGCCACTCATATCTGGTGTCACTATAGCGTGCCTTTAAAAAGAAAAAAAAGCTTTTCACTGCAAGCTAATAGCAGTCAGTGTTCTTAAAGTGGGTGTCAGGACCTCAGCGTGTGCTCTGCCAACCTCTGCAAGTGTACTTTGACACTCATATCTGGTGTCTCTATAGCGTACCTTTACAAAGAAAAAAAGTTTTTCACTGTAAGCTAATAACAGTTAGTTGTCTGCAAGCGTATGGGTGTCAGACCTTCAGTGTGTGCTCTGCCAACCTCTGCCAGTGTACTTTGCCACTCATATCTGGTGTCACTATAGCGTGCCTTTAAATAGAAAAAAAGCTTTTCACTGCAAGCTAATAGCAGTCAGTGTCCTTAAAGTGGGTGTCAGGCCCTCAGTGTGTGCTCTGCCAACCTCAGCAAGTGTACTTTGCCACTCATATCTGGTGTCTCTATAGCGTGCCTTTACAAAGAAAAAAAGTTTTTCACTGTAAGCTAATAGCAGTCAGTGTCCTTAAAGCGGGTGTCAGGCCTTCAGCGTGTGCTCTGCCAACCTCTGCAAATTTACATTGCCACTCATATCTGGTGTCTCTATAGCGTGCCTTTACAAAGAAAAAAAGTTTTTCACTGTAAGCTAATAGCAGTCAGTGGCCTTAAAGCGGGTGTCAGGCCTTCAGCGTGTGCTCTGCCAACCTCTGCAAGTGTACTTTGCCACTCATATCTGGTGTCTCTATAGCGTGCCTTTACAAAGAAAAAAAGGTTTTCACTGTAAGCTAATAGCAGTCAGTTGCCTTGAAGCTTTTGTAAGGCCTTCAGCGTGTGCTCTGCCAACCTCTGCAAGTGTACTTTGCCATTCATACCTGGTGTCTCTATAGCGTGCCTTTACAAAGAAAAAAAGTTTTTCACTTTAAGCTAATAGCAGTATGTGTTCTTAAAGCGGGTGTCAGGCCTTCAGCGTGTGCTCTGCCAACCTCTGCAAGTGTACTTTGCCACTCATATCTGGTGTCTCTATAGCCTGCCTTTACAAAGAAAAAAAGTTTTTCACTTTAAGCTAATAGCAGTCAGTGTCCTTAAAGTGGGTGTCAGGCCTTCATCGTGTGCTCTGCCAACCTCTGCAAGTGTACTTTGCCACTAATATCTGGTGTCTCTATGGTGTGCCTTTAAAAAGAAAAAAAGGTTTTCACTGTAAGCTAATAGCAGTCAGTTGCCTTGAAGCTTTTGTAAGGCCTTCAGCGTGTGCTCTGCCAACCTCTGCAAGTGTACTTTGCCACTCATATCTGGTGTCTCTATAGCGTGCCTTTACAAAGAAAAAAAGTTTTTCACTGTAAGCTAATAGCAGTCATTGTCCTTAAAGCGGGTGTCAGGCCTTCAGCGTGTGCTCTGCCAACCTCTGCAAGTGTACTTTGCCACTCATATCTGGTGTCTCTATAGCGTACCTTTACAAAGAAAAAAAGTTTTTCACTGTAAGCTAATAACAGTTAGTTGTCTGCAAGCGTATGGGTGTCAGACCTTCAGTGTGTGCTCTGCCAACCTCTGCCAGTGTACTTTGCCACTCATATCTGGTGTCACTATAGCGTGCCTTTAAATAGAAAAAAAGCTTTTCACTGCAAGCTAATAGCAGTCAGTGTCCTTAAAGTGGGTGTCAGGCCCTCAGTGTGTGCTCTGCCAACCTCAGCAAGTGTACTTTGCCACTCATATTTGGTGTCTCTATAGCGTGCCTTTACAAAGAAAAAAAGTTTTTCACTGTAAGCTAATAGCAGTCAGTGGCCTTAAAGCGGGTGTCAGGCCTTCAGCGTGTGCTCTGCCAACCTCTGCAAGTGTACTTTGCCACTCATATCTGGTGTCTCTATAGCGTGCCTTTACAAAGAAAAAAAGTTTTTCACTGTAAGCTAATAGCAGTCAGTGGCCTTAAAGCGGGTGTCAGGCCTTCAGCGTGTGCTCTGCCAACCTCTGCAAGTGTACTTTGCCACTCATATCTGGTGTCTCTATAGCGTGCCTTTACAAAGAAAAAAAGGTTTTCACTGTAAGCTAATAGCAGTCAGTTGCCTTGAAGCTTTTGTAAGGCCTTCAGCGTGTGCTCTGCCAACCTCTGCAAGTGTACTTTGCCACTCATACCTGGTGTCTCTATAGCGTGCCTTTACAAAGAAAAAAAGGTTTTCACTGTAAGCTAATAGCAGTCAGTGTCCTTAAAGCGGGTGTAAGGCCTTCAGCGTGTGCTCTGCCAACCTCTGCAAGTGTACTTTGCCACTCATATCTGGTGTCTCTATAGCGTACCTTTACAAAGAAAAATTTTTTTTCACTTTAAGCTAATAGCAGTCAGTGTTCTTAAAGCGGGTGTCAGGCCTTCAGCGTGTGCTCTTAACCTCTGCAAGTGTACTTTGCCACTCATATCTGGTGTCACTATAGCGTGCCTTTAAAAAGAAAAAAAGTTTTTCACTGTAAGTCAATAGCAGTCAGTGTCCTTAAAGCTGGTGTCAGGCCTTCAGCGTGTGCTCTGCCAACCTCTGCAAGTGTACTTTGCCACTCATATCTGGTGTCTCTATAGCCTGCCTTTACAAAGAAAAAAAGTTTTTCACTGTAAGCAAATAACAGTTAGTTGTCTGCAAGAGTCTGGGTGTCAGGCCTGCAGCGTGTACTCTGCCACCTCTTCCAGTGTACTTTGCCACTCATATCTGGTGTCTCTATAGCGTGCCTTTACAAAGAAAAAAAGTTTTTCACTGTAAGCTAATAGCAGTCAGTGTCCTTAAAGCGGGTGTAAGGCCTTCAGCGTGTGCTCTGCCAACCTCTGCAAGTGTACTTTGCCACTCATATCTGGTGTCACTATAGCGTGCCTTTAAAAAGAAAAAAAGCTTTTCACTGCAAGCTAATAGAAGTCAGTGTCCTTAAAGTGGGTGTCAGGCCCTCAGCGTGTGCTCTGCCAGCCTCTGCAAGTGTACTTTGCCACTCATATCTGGTGTCTCTATAGCGTGCCTTTACAAAGAAAAAAAGTTTTTCAATTTAAGCTAATAGCAGTCAGTGGCCTTAAAGCGGGTGTCAGGCCTTCAGAGTGTGCTCTGCCAACCTCTGCAAATTTACATTGCCACTCATATCTGGTGTCTCTATAGCGTGCCTTTACAAAGAAAAAAAGGTTTTCACTGTAAGCTAATAGCAGTCAGTTGCCTTGAAGCTTTTGTAAGGCCTTCAGCGTGTGCTCTGCCAACCTCTGCAAGTGTACTTTGCCACTCATACCTGGTGTCTCTATAGCGTGCCTTTACAAAGAAAAAAAGGTTTTCACTGTAAGCTAATAGCAGTCAGTGTCCTTAAAGCGGGTGTAAGGCCTTCAGCGTGTGCTCTGCCAACCTCTGCAAGTGTACTTTGCCACTCATATCTGGTGTCTCTATAGCGTACCTTTACAAAGAAAAATTTTTTTTCACTTTAAGCTAATAGCAGTCAGTGTTCTTAAAGCGGGTGTCAGGCCTTCAGCGTGTGCTCTTAACCTCTGCAAGTGTACTTTGCCACTCATATCTGTGTCACTATAGCGTGCCTTTAAAAAGAAAAAAAGCTTTTCACTGCAAGCTAATAGCAGTCAGTGTCCTTAAAGTGGGTGTCAGGCCCTCAGCGTGTGCTCTGCCAGCCTCTGCAAGTGTACTTTGCCACTCATATCTGGTGTCTCTATAGCGTACCTTTACAAAGAAAAAAAAGTTTTTCACTGTAAGCTAATAACAGTTAGTTGTCTGCAAGCGTATGGGTGTCAGACCTTCAGTGTGTGCTCTTCCAACCTCTGCCAGTGTACTTTGCCACTCATATCTGGTGTCACTATAGCGTGCCTTTAAAAAGAAAAAAAGTTTTTCACTGTAAGTCAATAGCAGTCAGTGTCCTTAAAGCTGGTGTCAGGCCTTCAGCGTGTGCTCTGCCAACCTCTGCAAGTGTACTTTGCCACTCATATCTGGTGTCTCTATAGCCTGCCTTTACAAAGAAAAAAAGTTTTTCACTGTAAGCAAATAACAGTTAGTTGTCTGCAAGAGTCTGGGTGTCAGGCCTGCAGCGTGTACTCTGCCACCTCTTCCAGTGTACTTTGCCACTCATATCTGGTGTCTCTATAGCGTGCCTTTACAAAGAAAAAAAGTTTTTCACTGTAAGCTAATAGCAGTCAGTGTCCTTAAAGCGGGTGTAAGGCCTTCAGCGTGTGCTCTGCCAACCTCTGCAAGTGTACTTTGCCACTCATATCTGGTGTCACTATAGCGTGCCTTTAAAAAGAAAAAAAGCTTTTCACTGCAAGCTAATAGCAGTCAGTGTCCTTAAAGTGGGTGTCAGGCCCTCAGCGTGTGCTCTGCCAGCCTCTGCAAGTGTACTTTGCCACTCATATCTGGTGTCTCTATAGCGTGCCTTTACAAAGAAAAAAAGTTTTTCAATTTAAGCTAATAGCAGTCAGTGTCCTTAAAGCGGGTGTCAGGCCTTCAGCGTGTGCTCTGCCAACCTCTGAAAGTGTACTTTGCCACTCATATCTGGTGTCTCTATAGCGTGCCTTTACAAAGAACAAAAGTTTTTCACTGTAAGCTAATAACAGTTAGTTGTCTGCAAGAGTCTGGGTGTCAGGCCTGCAGCGTGTACTCTGCCAACCTCTTCCAGTGTACTTTGCCACTCATATCTGGTGTCTCTATAGCGTGCCTTTACAAAGAAAAAAAGTTTTTCACTGTAAGCCAATAGCAGTCAGGGTCCTTAAAGCTGGTGTCAGGCCTTCAGCGTGTGCTCTGCCAAACTCTGCAAGTGCACTTTGCCACTCATATCTGGTGTCTCTATTGCGTGCCTTTACAAAGAAAAAAAGTTTTTCACTGTAAGCTAATAGCAGTCAGGTCAGTGGCCTTAAAGCGGGTGTCAGGCCTTCAGGGTGTGCTCTGCCAACCTCAGCAAGTGCACTTTGCCACTCATATCTGGTGTCTCTATTGCGTGCCTTTACAAAGAAAAAAAGTTTTTCACTTTAAGCTAATAGCAGTCAGTGTCCTTAAAGCGGGTGTTAGGCCATCAGCCTGTGCTCTGCCAACCTCTGCAAGTGTACTTTGCCACTCATACCTGGTGTCTCTTTAGCGTGCCTTTACAAAGAAAAAACGTTTTTCACTGTAAGCTAATAGCAGTCAGTGTCCTTAAAGCGGGTGTCAGGCCTTCAGCGTGTGCTCTGCCAACCTCTGAAAGTGTACTTTGCTACTCATATCTGGTGTCTCTATAGCGTGCCTTTACAAAGAAAAAAAGTTTTTCACTGTAAGCCAATAGCAGTCAGTGTCCTTAAAACTGGTGTCAGGCCTTCAGCGTGTGCACTGCCAACCTCTGCAAGTGCACTTTGCCACTCATATCTGGTGTCACTATAGCGTGCCTTTAAAAAGAAAAAAAGTTTTTCACTGTAAGCTAATAACAGTTAGTTGTCTGCAAGAGTCTGGGTGTCAGGCCTGCAGCGTGTACTCTGCCAACCTCTTCCAGTGTACTTTGCCACTCATATCTGGTGTCTCTATAGCGTGCCTTTACAAAGAAAAAAAGTTTTTCACTGTAAGCTAATAGCAGTCAGTGGCCTTAAAGCGGGTGTCAGGCCTTCAGCGTGTGCTCTGCCAACCTCAGCAAGTGCACTTTGCCACTCATATCTGGTGTCTCTATAGCGTGCCTTTACAAAGAAAAAAAGTTTTTCACTTTAAGCTAATAGCAGTCAGTGGCCTTAAAGCGGGTGTCAGGCCTTCAGCGTGTGCTCTGCCAACCTCTGCAAATTTACATTGCCACTCATATCTGGTGTCTCTATAGCGTGCCTTTACAAAGAAAAAAAGTTTTTCACTGTTAGCTAATAGCAGTCAGTGGCCTTAAAGCGGGTGTTAGGCCTTCAGCCTGTGCTCTGCCAACCTCTGCAAGTGTACTTTGCCACTCATACCTGGTGTCTCTATAGCGTGCCTTTACAAAGAAAAAAAGTTTTTCACTGTAAGCCAATAGCAGTCAGTGTCCTTAAAACTGGTGTCAGGCCTTCAGCGTGTGCACTGCCAACCTCTGCAAGTGCACTTTGCCACTCATATCTGGTGTCACTATAGCGTGCCTTTAAAAAGAAAAAAAGTTTTTCACTGTAAGCTAATAACAGTTAGTTGTCTGCAAGAGTCTGGGTGTCAGGCCTGCAGCGTGTACTCTGCCAACCTCTTCCAGTGTACTTTGCCACTCATATCTGGTGTCTCTATAGCGTGCCTTTACAAAGAAAAAAAGTTTTTCACTGTAAGCTAATAGCAGTCAGTGGCCTTAAAGCGGGTGTCAGGCCTTCAGCGTGTGCTCTGCCAACCTCAGCAAGTGCACTTTGCCACTCATATCTGGTGTCTCTATAGCGTGCCTTTACAAAGAAAAAAGTTTTTCACTTTAAGCTAATAGCAGTCAGTGGCCTTAAAGCGGGTGTCAGGCCTTCAGCGTGTGCTCTGCCAACCTCTGCAAATTTACATTGCCACTCATATCTGGTGTCTCTATAGCGTGCCTTTACAAAGAAAAAAAGTTTTTCACTGTAAGCTAATAGCAGTCAGTGGCCTTAAAGCGGGTGTCAGGCCTTCAGCGTGTGCTCTGCCAACCTCAGCAAGTGCACTTTGCCACTCATATCTGGTGTCTCTATAGCGTGCCTTTAAAAAGAACAAAAGTTTTTCACTGTAAGCTAATAACAGTTAGTTGTCTGCAAGAGTCTGGGTGTCAGGCCTGCAGCGTGTACTCTGCCAACCTCTTCCAGTGTACTTTGCCACTCATATCTGGTGTCTCTATAGCATGCCTTTACAAAGAAAAAAAGTTTTTCACTGTAAGCCAATAGCAGTCAGTGTCCTTAAAGCTGGTGTCAGGCCTTCAGCGTGTGCTCTGCCAAACTCTGCAAGTGCACTTTGCCACTCATATCTGGTGTCACTATAGCGTGCCTTTAGAAAGAAAAAAGGTTTTTCACTGTAAGCTAATAACAGTTAGTTGTCTGCAAGAGTCTGGGTGTCAGGCCTGCAGCGTGTACTCTGCCAACCTCTGCCAGTGCTTTGCCACTCATATCTGGTGTCTCTATAGCGTGCCTTTACAAAGAAAAAAAGTTTTTCACTGTAAGTCAATTGCAGTCAGTGTCCTTAAAGTGGGTGTCAGGCCTTCATCGTGTGCTCTGCCAACCTCTGCAAGTGTACTTTGCCACTCATACCTGGTGTCTCTATAGCGTGCCTTTACAAAGAAAAAAAGTTTTTCACTGTAAGCTAATAGCAGTCAGTGTCCTTAAAGCGGGTGTCAGGCCTTCAGCGTGTGCTCTGTCAACCTCTGCAAGTGTACTTTGCCACTCATATCTGGTGTCTCTATAGCGTACCTTTACAAAGAAAAAAGGTTTTTCACTGTAAGCTAATAACAGTTAGTTGTCTGCAAGAGTCTGGGTGTCAGGCCTGCAGCGTGTACTCTGCCAACCTCTGCCAGTGCTTTGCCACTCATATCTGGTGTCTCTATAGCGTGCCTTTACAAAGAAAAAAAGTTTTTCACTGTAAGTCAATAGCAGTCAGTGTCCTTAAAGTGGGTGTCAGGCCTTCATCGTGTGCTCTGCCAACCTCTGCAAGTGTACTTTGCCACTCATATCTGGTGTCTCTATAGCGTACCTTTACAAAGAAAAAAAGTTTTTCACTGTAAGCTAATAACAGTTAGTTGTCTGCTAGCGTATGGGTGTCAGACCTTCAGTGTGTGCTCTGCCAACCTCTGCCAGTGTACTTTGCCACTCATATCTGGTGTCACTATAGCGTGCCTTTAAAAAGAAAAACAGTTTTTCACTGTAAGCTAATAGCAGTCATTGTCCTTAACGCGGGTGTCAGGCCTTCAGCGTGTGCTCTGCCAACCTCTGCAAGTGTACTTTGCCACTCATATCTGGTGTCTCTATAGCGTACCTTTACAAAGAAAAAAAGTTTTTCACTGTAAGCTAATAGCAGTCAGTGTTCTTAAAGCGGGTGTCAGGCCTTCAGCGTGTGCTCTGCCAACCTCTGCAAATTTACATTGCCACTCATATCTGGTGTCACTATAGCGTGCCTTTAAAAAGAAAAAAAGCTTTTCACTGCAAGCTAATAGCAGTCAGTGTCCTTAAAGTGGGTGTCAGGACCTCAGCGTGTGCTCTGCCAACCTCTGCAAGTGTACTTTGACACTCATATCTGGTGTCTCTATAGCGTGCCTTTACAAAGAAAAAAAGTTTTTCACTGTAAGCTAATAGCAGTCATTGTCCTTAACGCGGGTGTCAGGCCTTCAGCGTGTGCTCTGCCAACCTCTGCAAGTGTACTTTGCCACTCATATCTGGTGTCTCTATAGCGTACCTTTACAAAGAAAAAAAGTTTTTCACTGTAAGCTAATAGCAGTCAGTGTTCTTAAAGCGGGTGTCAGGCCTTCAGCGTGTGCTCTGCCAACCTCTGCAAATTTACATTGCCACTCATATCTGGTGTCACTACAGCGTGCCTTTAAAAAGAAAAAAAGCTTTTCACTGCAAGCTAATAACAGTTAGTTGTCTGCAAGCGTATGGGTGTCAGACCTTCAGTGTGTGCTCTGCCAACCTCTGCCAGTGTACTTTGCCACTCATATCTGGTGTCACTATAGCGTGCCTTTAAATAGAAAAAAAGCTTTTCACTGCAAGCTAATAGCAGTCAGTTTCCTTAAAGTGGGTGTCAGGCCCTCAGTGTGTGCTCTGCCAACCTCAGCAAGTGTACTTTGCCACTCATACCTGGTGTCTCTATAGCGTGCCTTTACAAAGAAAAAAAGTTTTTCACTTTAAGCTAATAGCAGTCAGTGTTCTTAAAGCGGGTGTCAGGCCTTCAGCGTGTGCTCTGCCACCTCTTCCAGTGTACTTTGCCACTCATATCTGGTGTCACTATAGCGTGCCTTTACAAAGAAAAAAAGTTTTTCACTTTAAGCTAATAGCAGTCAGTGGCCTTAAAGCGGGTGTCAGGCCTTCAGCGTGTGCTCTGCCAACCTCTGCAAATTTACATTGCCACTCATATCTGGTGTCTCTATAGCGTGCCTTTACAAAGAAAAAAAGTTTTTCACTGTTAGCTAATAGCAGTCAGTGGCCTTAAAGCGGGTGTTAGGCCTTCAGCCTGTGCTCTGCCAACCTCTGCAAGTGTACTTTGCCACTCATACCTGGTGTCTCTATAGCGTGCCTTTACAAAGAAAAAAAGTTTTTCACTGTAAGCCAATAGCAGTCAGTGTCCTTAAAACTGGTGTCAGGCCTTCAGCGTGTGCACTGCCAACCTCTGCAAGTGCACTTTGCCACTCATATCTGGTGTCACTATAGCGTGCCTTTAAAAAGAAAAAAAGTTTTTCACTGTAAGCTAATAACAGTTAGTTGTCTGCAAGAGTCTGGGTGTCAGGCCTGCAGCGTGTACTCTGCCAACCTCTTCCAGTGTACTTTGCCACTCATATCTGGTGTCTCTATAGCGTGCCTTTACAAAGAAAAAAAGTTTTTCACTGTAAGCTAATAGCAGTCAGTGGCCTTAAAGCGGGTGTCAGGCCTTCAGCGTGTGCTCTGCCAACCTCAGCAAGTGCACTTTGCCACTCATATCTGGTGTCTCTATAGCGTGCCTTTACAAAGAAAAAAGTTTTTCACTTTAAGCTAATAGCAGTCAGTGGCCTTAAAGCGGGTGTCAGGCCTTCAGCGTGTGCTCTGCCAACCTCTGCAAATTTACATTGCCACTCATATCTGGTGTCTCTATAGCGTGCCTTTACAAAGAAAAAAAGTTTTTCACTGTAAGCTAATAGCAGTCAGTGGCCTTAAAGCGGGTGTCAGGCCTTCAGCGTGTGCTCTGCCAACCTCAGCAAGTGCACTTTGCCACTCATATCTGGTGTCTCTATAGCGTGCCTTTAAAAAGAACAAAAGTTTTTCACTGTAAGCTAATAACAGTTAGTTGTCTGCAAGAGTCTGGGTGTCAGGCCTGCAGCGTGTACTCTGCCAACCTCTTCCAGTGTACTTTGCCACTCATATCTGGTGTCTCTATAGCATGCCTTTACAAAGAAAAAAAGTTTTTCACTGTAAGCCAATAGCAGTCAGTGTCCTTAAAGCTGGTGTCAGGCCTTCAGCGTGTGCTCTGCCAAACTCTGCAAGTGCACTTTGCCACTCATATCTGGTGTCACTATAGCGTGCCTTTAGAAAGAAAAAAGGTTTTTCACTGTAAGCTAATAACAGTTAGTTGTCTGCAAGAGTCTGGGTGTCAGGCCTGCAGCGTGTACTCTGCCAACCTCTGCCAGTGCTTTGCCACTCATATCTGGTGTCTCTATAGCGTGCCTTTACAAAGAAAAAAAGTTTTTCACTGTAAGTCAATTGCAGTCAGTGTCCTTAAAGTGGGTGTCAGGCCTTCAGCGTGTGCTCTGTCAACCTCTGCAAGTGTACTTTGCCACTCATATCTGGTGTCTCTATAGCGTACCTTTACAAAGAAAAAAAGTTTTTCACTGTAAGCTAATAGCAGTCAGTGTCCTTAAAGCGGGTGTCAGGCCTTCAGCGTGTGCTCTGTCAACCTCTGCAAGTGTACTTTGCCACTCATATCTGGTGTCTCTATAGCGTGCCTTTACAAAGAAAAAAAGTTTTTCACTTTAAGCTAATAGCAGTTAGTGTTCTTAAAGCGGGTGTCAGGCCTTCAGCGTGTGCTCTGCCACCTCTTCCAGTGTACTTTGCCACTCATATCTGGTGTCACTATAGCGTGCCTTTACAAAGAAAAAAAGTTTTTCACTTTAAGCTAATAGCAGTCAGTGGCCTTAAAGCGGGTGTCAGGCCTTCAGCGTGTGCTCTGCCAACCTCTGCAAATTTACATTGCCACTCATATCTGGTGTCTCTATAGCGTGCCTTTACAAAGAAAAAAAGTTTTTCACTGTTAGCTAATAGCAGTCAGTGGCCTTAAAGCGGGTGTTAGGCCTTCAGCCTGTGCTCTGCCAACCTCTGCAAGTGTACTTTGCCACTCATACCTGGTGTCTCTATAGCGTGCCTTTACAAAGAAAAAAAGTTTTTCACTGTAAGCCAATAGCAGTCAGTGTCCTTAAAACTGGTGTCAGGCCTTCAGCGTGTGCACTGCCAACCTCTGCAAGTGCACTTTGCCACTCATATCTGGTGTCACTATAGCGTGCCTTTAAAAAGAAAAAAAGTTTTTCACTGTAAGCTAATAACAGTTAGTTGTCTGCAAGAGTCTGGGTGTCAGGCCTGCAGCGTGTACTCTGCCAACCTCTTCCAGTGTACTTTGCCACTCATATCTGGTGTCTCTATAGCGTGCCTTTACAAAGAAAAAAAGTTTTTCACTGTAAGCTAATAGCAGTCAGTGGCCTTAAAGCGGGTGTCAGGCCTTCAGCGTGTGCTCTGCCAACCTCAGCAAGTGCACTTTGCCACTCATATCTGGTGTCTCTATAGCGTGCCTTTACAAAGAAAAAAGTTTTTCACTTTAAGCTAATAGCAGTCAGTGGCCTTAAAGCGGGTGTCAGGCCTTCAGCGTGTGCTCTGCCAACCTCTGCAAATTTACATTGCCACTCATATCTGGTGTCTCTATAGCGTGCCTTTACAAAGAAAAAAAGTTTTTCACTGTAAGCTAATAGCAGTCAGTGGCCTTAAAGCGGGTGTCAGGCCTTCAGCGTGTGCTCTGCCAACCTCAGCAAGTGCACTTTGCCACTCATATCTGGTGTCTCTATAGCGTGCCTTTAAAAAGAACAAAAGTTTTTCACTGTAAGCTAATAACAGTTAGTTGTCTGCAAGAGTCTGGGTGTCAGGCCTGCAGCGTGTACTCTGCCAACCTCTTCCAGTGTACTTTGCCACTCATATCTGGTGTCTCTATAGCATGCCTTTACAAAGAAAAAAAGTTTTTCACTGTAAGCCAATAGCAGTCAGTGTCCTTAAAGCTGGTGTCAGGCCTTCAGCGTGTGCTCTGCCAAACTCTGCAAGTGCACTTTGCCACTCATATCTGGTGTCACTATAGCGTGCCTTTAGAAAGAAAAAAGGTTTTTCACTGTAAGCTAATAACAGTTAGTTGTCTGCAAGAGTCTGGGTGTCAGGCCTGCAGCGTGTACTCTGCCAACCTCTGCCAGTGCTTTGCCACTCATATCTGGTGTCTCTATAGCGTGCCTTTACAAAGAAAAAAAGTTTTTCACTGTAAGTCAATAGCAGTCAGTGTCCTTAAAGTGGGTGTCAGGCCTTCATCGTGTGCTCTGCCAACCTCTGCAAGTGTACTTTGCCACTCATATCTGGTGTCTCTATAGCGTACCTTTACAAAGAAAAAAAGTTTTTCACTGTAAGCTAATAACAGTTAGTTGTCTGCAAGCGTATGGGTGTCAGACCTTCAGTGTGTGCTCTGCCAACCTCTGCCAGTGTACTTTGCCACTCATATCTGGTGTCACTATAGCGTGCCTTTAAAAAGAAAAACAGTTTTTCACTGTAAGCTAATAGCAGTCATTGTCCTTAACGCGGGTGTCAGGCCTTCAGCGTGTGCTCTGCCAACCTCTGCAAGTGTACTTTGCCACTCATATCTGGTGTCTCTATAGCGTACCTTTACAAAGAAAAAAAGTTTTTCACTGTAAGCTAATAGCAGTCAGTGTTCTTAAAGCGGGTGTCAGGCCTTCAGCGTGTGCTCTGCCAACCTCTGCAAATTTACATTGCCACTCATATCTGGTGTCACTATAGCGTGCCTTTAAAAAGAAAAAAAGCTTTTCACTGCAAGCTAATAGCAGTCAGTGTCCTTAAAGTGGGTGTCAGGACCTCAGCGTGTGCTCTGCCAACCTCTGCAAGTGTACTTTGACACTCATATCTGGTGTCTCTATAGCGTGCCTTTACAAAGAAAAAAAGTTTTTCACTGTAAGCTAATAGCAGTCATTGTCCTTAACGCGGGTGTCAGGCCTTCAGCGTGTGCTCTGCCAACCTCTGCAAGTGTACTTTGCCACTCATATCTGGTGTCTCTATAGCGTACCTTTACAAAGAAAAAAAGTTTTTCACTGTAAGCTAATAGCAGTCAGTGTTCTTAAAGCGGGTGTCAGGCCTTCAGCGTGTGCTCTGCCAACCTCTGCAAATTTACATTGCCACTCATATCTGGTGTCACTACAGCGTGCCTTTAAAAAGAAAAAAAGCTTTTCACTGCAAGCTAATAACAGTTAGTTGTCTGCAAGCGTATGGGTGTCAGACCTTCAGTGTGTGCTCTGCCAACCTCTGCCAGTGTACTTTGCCACTCATATCTGGTGTCACTATAGCGTGCCTTTAAATAGAAAAAAAGCTTTTCACTGCAAGCTAATAGCAGTCAGTTTCCTTAAAGTGGGTGTCAGGCCCTCAGTGTGTGCTCTGCCAACCTCAGCAAGTGTACTTTGCCACTCATACCTGGTGTCTCTATAGCGTGCCTTTACAAAGAAAAAAAGTTTTTCACTTTAAGCTAATAGCAGTCAGTGTTCTTAAAGCGGGTGTCAGGCCTTCAGCGTGTGCTCTGCCACCTCTTCCAGTGTACTTTGCCACTCATATCTGGTGTCACTATAGCGTGCCTTTACAAAGAAAAAAAGTTTTTCACTGTAAGCTAATAGCAGTCAGTGTCCTTAAAGCGGGTGTAAGGCCTTCAGCGTGTGCTCTGCCAACCTCTGCAAGTGTACTTTGCCACTCATATCTGGTGTCACTATAGCGTGCCTTTAAAAAGAAAAAAAGCTTTTCACTGCAAGCTAATAGAAGTCAGTGTCCTTAAAGTGGGTGTCAGGCCCTCAGCGTGTGCTCTGCCAGCCTCTGCAAGTGTACTTTGCCACTCATATCTGGTGTCTCTATAGCGTGCCTTTACAAAGAAAAAAAGTTTTTCAATTTAAGCTAATAGCAGTCAGTGGCCTTAAAGCGGGTGTCAGGCCTTCAGAGTGTGCTCTGCCAACCTCTGCAAATTTACATTGCCACTCATATCTGGTGTCTCTATAGCGTGCCTTTACAAAGAAAAAAAGGTTTTCACTGTAAGCTAATAGCAGTCAGTTGCCTTGAAGCTTTTGTAAGGCCTTCAGCGTGTGCTCTGCCAACCTCTGCAAGTGTACTTTGCCACTCATACCTGGTGTCTCTATAGCGTGCCTTTACAAAGAAAAAAAGGTTTTCACTGTAAGCTAATAGCAGTCAGTGTCCTTAAAGCGGGTGTAAGGCCTTCAGCGTGTGCTCTGCCAACCTCTGCAAGTGTACTTTGCCACTCATATCTGGTGTCTCTATAGCGTACCTTTACAAAGAAAATTTTTTTTTCACTTTAAGCTAATAGCAGTCAGTGTTCTTAAAGCGGGTGTCAGGCCTTCAGCGTGTGCTCTTAACCTCTGCAAGTGTACTTTGCCACTCATATCTGTGTCACTATAGCGTGCCTTTAAAAAGAAAAAAAGCTTTTCACTGCAAGCTAATAGCAGTCAGTGTCCTTAAAGTGGGTGTCAGGCCCTCAGCGTGTGCTCTGCCAGCCTCTGCAAGTGTACTTTGCCACTCATATCTGGTGTCTCTATAGCGTACCTTTACAAAGAAAAAAAAGTTTTTCACTGTAAGCTAATAACAGTTAGTTGTCTGCAAGCGTATGGGTGTCAGACCTTCAGTGTGTGCTCTTCCAACCTCTGCCAGTGTACTTTGCCACTCATATCTGGTGTCACTATAGCGTGCCTTTAAAAAGAAAAAAAGTTTTTCACTGTAAGTCAATAGCAGTCAGTGTCCTTAAAGCTGGTGTCAGGCCTTCAGCGTGTGCTCTGCCAACCTCTGCAAGTGTACTTTGCCACTCATATCTGGTGTCGCTATAGCCTGCCTTTACAAAGAAAAAAAGTTTTTCACTGTAAGCAAATAACAGTTAGTTGTCTGCAAGAGTCTGGGTGTCAGGCCTGCAGCGTGTACTCTGCCACCTCTTCCAGTGTACTTTGCCACTCATATCTGGTGTCTCTATAGCGTGCCTTTACAAAGAAAAAAAGTTTTTCACTGTAAGCTAATAGCAGTCAGTGTCCTTAAAGCGGGTGTAAGGCCTTCAGCGTGTGCTCTGCCAACCTCTGCAAGTGTACTTTGCCACTCATATCTGGTGTCACTATAGCGTGCCTTTAAAAAGAAAAAAAGCTTTTCACTGCAAGCTAATAGCAGTCAGTGTCCTTAAAGTGGGTGTCAGGCCCTCAGCGTGTGCTCTGCCAGCCTCTGCAAGTGTACTTTGCCACTCATATCTGGTGTCTCTATAGTGTGCCTTTAAAAAGAAAAAAAGGATTTCACTGTAAGCTAATAGCAGTCAGTTGCCTTGAAGCTTTTGTAAGGCCTTCAGCGTGTGCTCTGCCAACCTCTGCAAGTGTACTTTGCCACTCATATCTGGTGTCACTATAGCCTGCCTTCACAAAGAAAAAAAGTTTTTCACTGTAAGCTAATAGCAGTCAGGTCAGTGGCCTTAAAGCGGGTGTCAGGCCTTCAGGGTGTGCTCTGCCAACCTCAGCAAGTGCACTTTGCCACTCATATCTGGTGTCTCTATTGCGAGCCTTTACAAAGAAAAAAAGTTTTTCAATTTAAGCTAATAGCAGTCAGTGGCCTTAAAGCGGGTGTCAGGCCTTCAGAGTGTGCTCTGCCAACCTCTGCAAATTTACATTGCCACTCATATCTGGTGTCTCTATAGCGTGCCTTTACAAAGAAAAAAAGGTTTTCACTGTAAGCTAATAGCAGTCAGTGTCCTTAAAGCGGGTGTCAGGCCTTCAGCGTGTGCTCTGCCAACCTCTGAAAGTGTACTTTGCCACTCATATCTGGTGTCTCTATAGCGTGCCTTTACAAAGAACAAAAGTTTTTCACTGTAAGCTAATAACAGTTAGTTGTCTGCAAGAGTCTGGGTGTCAGGCCTGCAGCGTGTACTCTGCCAACCTCTTCCAGTGTACTTTGCCACTCATATCTGGTGTCTCTATAGCGTGCCTTTACAAAGAAAAAAAGTTTTTCACTGTAAGCCAATAGCAGTCAGGGTCCTTAAAGCTGGTGTCAGGCCTTCAGCGTGTGCTCTGCCAAACTCTGCAAGTGCACTTTGCCACTCATATCTGGTGTCACTATAGCGTGCCTTTAGAAAGAAAAAAGGTTTTTCACTGTAAGCTAATAACAGTTAGTTGTCTGCAAGAGTCCGGGTGTCAGGCCTGCAGCGTGTACTCTGCCAACCTCTGCCAGTGCTTTGCCACTCATATCTGGTGTCTCTATAGCGTGCCTTTACAAAGAAAAAAAGTTTTTCACTGTAAGTCAATAGCAGTCAGTGTCCTTAAAGCTGGTGTCAGGCCTTCAGTGTGTGCTCTGCCAACCTCTGCAAGTGTACTTTGCCACTCATATCTGGTGTCTCTATAGCCTGCCTTCACAAAGAAAAAAAGTTTTTCACTGTAAGCTAATAGCAGTCAGGTCAGTGGCCTTAAAGCGGGTGTCAGGCCTTCAGGGTGTGCTCTGCCAACCTCAGCAAGTGCACTTTGCCACTCATATCTGGTGTCTCTATTGCGTGCCTTTACAAAGAAAAAAAGTTTTTCACTTTAAGCTAATAGCAGTCAGTGTCCTTAAAGCGGGTGTTAGGCCATCAGCCTGTGCTCTGCCAACCTCTGCAAGTGTACTTTGCCACTCATACCTGGTGTCTCTTTAGCGTGCCTTTACAAAGAAAAAAAGTTTTTCACTGTAAGCTAATAGCAGTCAGTGTCCTTAAAGCGGGTGTCAGGCCTTCAGCGTGTGCTCTGCCAACCTCAGCAAGTGCACTTTGCCACTCATATCTGGTGTCTCTATAGCGTGCCTTTACAAAGAAAAAAAGTTTTTCACTTTAAGCTAATAGCAGTCAGTGGCCTTAAAGCGGGTGTCAGGCCTTCAGCGTGTGCTCTGCCAACCTCTGCAAATTTACATTGCCACTCATATCTGGTGTCTCTATAGCGTGCCTTTACAAAGAAAAAAAGTTTTTCACTGTTAGCTAATAGCAGTCAGTGGCCTTAAAGCGGGTGTTAGGCCTTCAGCCTGTGCTCTGCCAACCTCTGCAAGTGTACTTTGCCACTCATACCTGGTGTCTCTATAGCGTGCCTTTACAAAGAAAAAAAGTTTTTCACTGTAAGCCAATAGCAGTCAGTGTCCTTAAAACTGGTGTCAGGCCTTCAGCGTGTGCACTGCCAACCTCTGCAAGTGCACTTTGCCACTCATATCTGGTGTCACTATAGCGTGCCTTTAAAAAGAAAAAAAGTTTTTCACTGTAAGCTAATAACAGTTAGTTGTCTGCAAGAGTCTGGGTGTCAGGCCTGCAGCGTGTACTCTGCCAACCTCTTCCAGTGTACTTTGCCACTCATATCTGGTGTCTCTATAGCGTGCCTTTACAAAGAAAAAAAGTTTTTCACTGTAAGCTAATAGCAGTCAGTGGCCTTAAAGCGGGTGTCAGGCCTTCAGCGTGTGCTCTGCCAACCTCAGCAAGTGCACTTTGCCACTCATATCTGGTGTCTCTATAGCGTGCCTTTACAAAGAAAAAAGTTTTTCACTTTAAGCTAATAGCAGTCAGTGGCCTTAAAGCGGGTGTCAGGCCTTCAGCGTGTGCTCTGCCAACCTCTGCAAATTTACATTGCCACTCATATCTGGTGTCTCTATAGCGTGCCTTTACAAAGAAAAAAAGTTTTTCACTGTAAGCTAATAGCAGTCAGTGGCCTTAAAGCGGGTGTCAGGCCTTCAGCGTGTGCTCTGCCAACCTCAGCAAGTGCACTTTGCCACTCATATCTGGTGTCTCTATAGCGTGCCTTTAAAAAGAACAAAAGTTTTTCACTGTAAGCTAATAACAGTTAGTTGTCTGCAAGAGTCTGGGTGTCAGGCCTGCAGCGTGTACTCTGCCAACCTCTTCCAGTGTACTTTGCCACTCATATCTGGTGTCTCTATAGCATGCCTTTACAAAGAAAAAAAGTTTTTCACTGTAAGCCAATAGCAGTCAGTGTCCTTAAAGCTGGTGTCAGGCCTTCAGCGTGTGCTCTGCCAAACTCTGCAAGTGCACTTTGCCACTCATATCTGGTGTCACTATAGCGTGCCTTTAGAAAGAAAAAAGGTTTTTCACTGTAAGCTAATAACAGTTAGTTGTCTGCAAGAGTCTGGGTGTCAGGCCTGCAGCGTGTACTCTGCCAACCTCTGCCAGTGCTTTGCCACTCATATCTGGTGTCTCTATAGCGTGCCTTTACAAAGAAAAAAAGTTTTTCACTGTAAGTCAATTGCAGTCAGTGTCCTTAAAGTGGGTGTCAGGCCTTCATCGTGTGCTCTGCCAACCTCTGCAAGTGTACTTTGCCACTCATACCTGGTGTCTCTATAGCGTGCCTTTACAAAGAAAAAAAGTTTTTCACTGTAAGCTAATAGCAGTCAGTGTCCTTAAAGCGGGTGTCAGGCCTTCAGCGTGTGCTCTGTCAACCTCTGCAAGTGTACTTTGCCACTCATATCTGGTGTCTCTATAGCGTACCTTTACAAAGAAAAAAGGTTTTTCACTGTAAGCTAATAACAGTTAGTTGTCTGCAAGAGTCTGGGTGTCAGGCCTGCAGCGTGTACTCTGCCAACCTCTGCCAGTGTACTTTGCCACTCATATCTGGTGTCTCTATAGCGTGCCTTTACAAAGAAAAAACTTTTTTTACTGTAAGTCAATAGCAGTCAGTGTCATTAAAGCTGGTGTCAGGCCTTCAGCGTGTGCTCTGCCAACCTCTGCAAGTGTACTTTGCCACTCATATCTGGTGTCTCTATAGCCTGCCTTTACAAAGAAAAAAAGTTTTTCACTTTAAGCTAATAGCAGTCAGTGTCCTTAAAGTGGGTGTCAGGCCTTAATCGTGTGCTCTGCCAACCTCTGCAAGTGTACTTTGCCACTAATATCTGGTGTCTCTATAGTGTGCCTTTAAAAAGAAAAAAAGGTTTTCACTGTAAGCTAATAGCAGTCAGTTGCCTTGAAGCTTTTGTAAGGCCTTCATCGTGTGCTCTGCCAACCTCTGCAAGTGTACTTTGCCACTCATATCTGGTGTCTCTATAGCGTGCCTTTACAAAGAAAAAAAGGTTTTCACTGTAAGCTAATAGCAGTCAGTGTCCTTAAAGCGGGTGTCAGGCCTTCAGCGTGTGCTCTGCCAACCTCTGCAAGTGCACTTTGCCACTCATATCTGGTGTCTCTATAGCGTGCCTTTAAAAAGATAAAAAGGTTTTCACTGTAAGCTAATAGCAGTCAGTGTCCTTAAAGCGGGTGTCAGGCCTTCATCGTGTGCTCTGCCAACCTCTGCAAGTGTACTTTGCCACTCATATCTGGTGTCTCTATAGCGTGCCTTTAAAAAGAAAAAAAGTTTTTCACTGTAAGCTAATAACAGTTAGTTGTCTGCAAGAGTCTGGGTGTCAGGCCTGCAGCGTGTACTTTGCCAACCTCTTCCAGTGTACTTTGCCACTCATATCTGGTGTCTCTATAGCGTGCCTTTACAATGAAAAAAGGTTTTCACTGTAAGCTAATAGCAGTCAGTGTCCTTGAAGCTTTTGTAAGGCCTTCAGCGTGTGCTTTGCCAACCTCTGCAAGTGTACTTTGCCACTCATATCTGGTGTCTCTATAGCGTACCTTTACAAAGAAAAAAAGTTTTTCACTGTAAGCTAATAACAGTTAGTTGTCTGCAAGCGTATGGGTGTCAGACCTTAAGTGTGTGCTCTGCCAACCTCTGCCAGTGTACTTTGCCACTCATATCTGGTGTCACTATAGCGTGCCTTTAAAAATAAAAAAAGCTTTTCACTGCAAGCTAATAGCAGTCAGTGTCCTTAAAGTGGGTGTCAGGCCTTCAGCGTGTGCTCTGCCAACCTCTGCAAATTTAAATTGCCACTCATATCTGGTGTCTCTATAGCGTGCCTTTACAAAGAAAAAAAGTTTTTCACTGTAAGCTAATAGCAGTCAGTGGCCTTAAAGCGGGTGTCAGGCCTTCAGCGTGTGCTCTGCCAACCTCAGCAAGTGCACTTTGCCACTCATATCTGGTGTCACTATAGCGTGCCTTTAAAAAGAAAAAAAGTTTTTCACTGTAAGCTAATATCAGTTAGTTGTCTTCAAGAGTCTGGGTGTCAGGCCTGCAGCGTGTACACTGCCAACCTCTTCCAGTGTACTTTGCCACTCATATCTGGTGTCTCTATAGCGTGCCTTTACAAAGAAAAAAAGTTTTTTACTTTAAGCTAATAGCAGTCAGTGTCCTTAAAGCGGGTGTTAGGCCTTCAGCCTGTGCTCTGCCAACCTCTGCAAGTGTACTTTGCCACTCATATCTGGTGTCTCTATAGCGTGCCTTTACAAAGAAAAAAAGTTTTTCACTGTAAGCTAATAACAGTTAGTTGTCTGCAAGCGTATGGGTGTCAGACCTTAAGTGTGTGCTCTGCCAACCTCTGCCAGTGTACTTTGCCACTCATATCTGGTGTCACTATAGCGTGCCTTTAAAAATAAAAAAAGCTTTTCACTGCAAGCTAATAGCAGTCAGTGTCCTTAAAGTGGGTGTCAGGCCTTCAGCGTGTGCTCTGCCAACCTCTGCAAATTTACATTGCCACTCATATCTGGTGTCTCTATAGCGTGCCTTTACAAAAAAAAAAGTTTTTCACTGTAAGCTAATAGCAGTCAGTGGCCTTAAAGCGGGTGTCAGGCCTTCAGCGTGTGCTCTGCCAACCTCAGCAAGTGCACTTTGCCACTCATATCTGGTGTCACTATAGCGTGCCTTTAAAAAGAAAAAAAGTTTTTCACTGTAAGCTAATAACAGTTAGTTGTCTGCAAGAGTCTGGGTGTCAGACCTTAAGTGTGTGCTCTGCCAACCTCTGCCAGTGTACTTTGCCACTCATATCTGGTGTCACTATAGCGTGCCTTTAAAAAGAAAAAAAGCTTTTCACTGCAAGCTAATAGCAGTCAGTGTCCTTAAAGTGGGTGTCAGGCCTTCAGCGTGTGCTCTGCCAACCTCTGCAAATTTACATTGCCACTCATATCTGGTGTCTCTATAGCGTGCCTTTAAAAATAAAAAAAAGCTTTTCACTGCAAGCTAATAGCAGTCAGTGTCCTTAAAGTGGGTGTCAGGCCTTCAGTGTGTGCTCTGCCAACCTCTGCAAATTTACATTGCCACTCATATCTGGTGTCTCTATAGCGTGCCTTTACAAAGAAAAAAAGTTTTTTACTTTAAGCTAATAGCAGTCAGTGTCCTTAAAGCGGGTGTTAGGCCTTCAGCCTGTGCTCTGCCAGCCTCTGCAAGTGTACTTTTCCACTCATATCTGGTGTCTCTATAGCGTGCCTTTACAAAGAAAAAAAGTTTTTCACTGTAAGCTAATAACAGTTAGTTGTCTGCAAGAGTCTGGGTGTCAGTGCTGCAGCGTGTACTCTGCCAACCTCTTCCAGTGTACTTTGCCACTCATATCTGGTGTCTCTATAGCGTGCCTTTACAAAGAAAAAAAGTTTTTCACTGTAAGCTAATAGCAGTCAGTGGCCTTAAAGTGGGTGTCAGGCCTTCAGCGTGTGCTCTGCCAACCTCAGCAAGTGCACTTTGCCACTCATATCTGGTGTCACTATAGCGTGCCTTTAAAAAGAAAAAAAGCTTTTCACTGCAAGCTAATAGCAGTCAGTCTCCTTAAAGTGGGTGTCAGGCCTTCAGCGTGTGCTCTGCCAACCTCTGCAAATTTACATTGCCACTCATATCTGGTGTCTCTATAGCGTGCCTTTAAAAATAAAAAAAGCTTTTCACTGCAAGCTAATAGCAGTCAGTGTCCTTAAAGTGGGTGTCAGGCCTTCAGCGTGTGCTCTGCCAACCTCTGCAAATTTACATTGCCACTCATATCTGGTGTCTCTATAGCGTGCCTTTACAAAGAAAAAAAGTTTTTTACTTTAAGCTAATAGCAGTCAGTGTCCTTAAAGCGGGTGTTAGGCCTTCAGCCTGTGCTCTGCCAGCCTCTGCAAGTGTACTTTTCCACTCATATCTGGTGTCTCTATAGCGTGCCTTTACAAAGAAAAAAAGTTTTTCACTGTAAGCTAATAACAGTTAGTTGTCTGCAAGAGTCTGGGTGTCAGTGCTGCAGCGTGTACTCTGCCAACCTCTTCCAGTGTACTTTGCCACTCATATCTGGTGTCTCTATAGCGTGCCTTTACAAAGAAAAAAAGTTTTTCACTTTAAGCTAATAGCAGTCAGTGTCCTTAAAACCTGTGTCAGGCCTTCAGCGTGTGCACTGCCAACCTCTGCAAGTGCACTTTGCCACTCATATCTGGTGTCACTATAGCGTGCCTTTAAAAAGAAAAAAAGTTTTTCACTGTAAGCTAATAACAGTTAGTTGTCTGCAAGAGTCTGGGTGTCAGTGCTGCAGCGTGTGCTCTGCCAACCTCTTCCAGTGTACTTTGCCACTCATATCTGGTGTCTCTATAGCGTGCCTTTACAAAGAAAAAAGTTTTTCACTTTAAGCTAATAGCAGTCAGTGTCCTTAAAGCGGGTGTTAGGCCTTCAGCCTGTGCTCTGCCAACCTCTGCAAGTGTACTTTGCCACTCATACCTGGTGTCTCTATAGCGTGCCTTTACAAAGAAAAATTTTTTTTCACTGTAAGCTAATAGCAGTCAGTGTCCTTAAAGCGGGTGTCAGGCCTTCAGCGTGTGCTCTGCCAACCTCTGAAAGTGTACTTTACCACTCATATCTGGTGTCTCTATAGCGTGCCTTTACAAAGAAAAAAAGTTTTTCACTGTAAGCCAATAGCAGTCAGTGTCCTTAAAACGGGTGTCAGGCCTTCAGCGTGTGCACTGCCAACCTCTAAAAGTGCACTTTGCCACTCATATCTGGTGTCACTATAGCGTGCCTTTAAAAAGAAAAAAAGTTTTTCACTGTAAGCTAATAACAGTTAGTTGTCTGCAAGAGTCTGGGTGTCAGGCCTGCAGCGTGTACTCTGCCAACCTCTTCCAGTGTACTTTGCCACTCATATCTGGTGTCTCTATAGCGTGCCTTTACAAAGAAAAAAAGTTTTTCACTGTAAGCCAATAGCATTCAGTGTCCTTGAAGCTGGTGTCAGGCCTTCAGCGTGTGCTCTGCCAACCTCTGCAAGTGCACTTTGCCACTCATATCTGGTGTCACTATAGCGTGCCTTTAGAAAGAAAAAAGGTTTTTCACTGTAAGCTAATAACAGTTAGTTGTCTGCAAGAGTCTGGGTGTCAGGCCTGCAGCGTGTACTCTGCCAACCTCTGCCAGTGTACTTTGCCACTCATATCTGGTGTCTCTATAGCGTGCCTTTACAAAGAAAAAAAGGTTTTCACTGTAAGCTAATAGCAGTCAGTGTCCTTAAAGCGGGTGTCAGGCCTTCATCGTGTGCTCTGCCAACCTCTGCAAGTGTACTTTGCCACTCATATCTGGTGTCTCTATAGCGTGCCTTTAAAAAGAAAAAAAGGTTTTCACTGTAAGCCAATAGCAGTCAGTGTCCTTAAAGCGGGTGTCAGGCTTTCAGCGTGTGCTCTGCCAACCTCTGCAAGTGCACTTTGCCACTCATATCTGGTGTCACTATAGCGTGCCTTTAAAAATTAAAAAAGCTTTTCACTGTAAGCTTATAACAGTTAGTTGTCTGCAAGCGTCTGGGTGTCAGGCCTTCAGCGTGTGCTCTGCCAACCTCTGCAAGTGCACTTTGCCACTCATATCTGGTGTCTCTATAGCGTGCCTTTAAAAAGATAAAAAGGTTTTCACTGTAAGCTAATAGCAGTCAGTGTCCTTAAAGCGGGTGTCAGGCCTTCATCGTGTGCTCTTCCAACCTCTGCACGTGTACTTTGCCACTCATATCTGGTGTCTCTATAGCGTGCCTTTAAAAAGAAAAAAGTTTTCACTGTAAGCTAATAGCAGTCAGTGGCCTTGAAGCTGTTGTAAGGCCTTCTGCGTGTGCTCTGCCAACCTCTGCGAGTGCATTTTGCCACTCATATCTGGTGTCACTATAGCGTGCCTTTAAAAAGAAAAAAAGGTTTTCACTGTAAGCTAATAGCAGTCAGTGTCCTTAAAGCGGGTGTCAGGCCTTCAGCGTGTGCTCTGCCAACCTCTGCAAGTGCACTTTGCCACTCATATCTGGTGTCTCTATAGCGTGCCTTTAAAAAGATAAAAAGGTTTTCACTGTAAGCTAATAGCAGTCAGTGTCCTTAAAGCGGGTGTCAGGCCTTCATCGTGTGCTCTGCCAACCTCTGCAAGTGTACTTTGCCACTCATATCTGGTGTCTCTATAGCGTGCCTTTAAAAAGAAAAAGGTTTTTCACTGTAAGCTAATAACCGTTAGTTGTCTGCAAGAGTCTGGGTGTCAGTGCTGCAGCGTGTACTCTGCCAACCTCTTCCAGTGTACTTTGCCACTCATATCTGGTGTCTCTATAGCGTGCCTTTACAAAGAAAAAAAGTTTTTCATTTTAAGCTAATAGCAGTCAGTGTCCTTAAAACCTGTGTCAGGCCTTCAGCGTGTGCACTGCCAACCTCTGCAAGTGCACTTTGCCACTCATATCTGGTGTCACTATAGCGTGCCTTTAAAAAGAAAAAAAGTTTTTCACTGTAAGCTAATAACAGTTAGTTGTCTGCAAGAGTCTGGGTGTCAGTGCTGCAGCGTGTACTCTGCCAACCTCTTCCAGTGTACTTTGCCACTCATATCTGGTGTCTCTATAGCGTGCCTTTACAAAGAAAAAAAGTTTTTCACTTTAAGCTAATAGCAGTCAGTGTCCTTAAAGCGGGTGTTAGGCCTTCAGCCTGTGCTCTGCCAACCTCTGCAAGTGTACTTTGCCACTCATACCTGGTGTCTCTATAGCGTGCCTTTACAAAGAAAAACATTTTTTCACTGTAAGCTAATAGCAGTCAGTGTCCTTAAAGCGGGTGTCAGGCCTTCAGCGTGTGCTCTGCCAACCTCTGAAAGTGTACTTTACCACTCATATCTGGTGTCTCTATAGCGTGCCTTTACAAAGAAAAAAAGTTTTTCACTGTAAGCCAATAGCAGTCAGTGTCCTTAAAACTGGTGTCAGGCCTTCAGCGTGTGCACTGCCAACCTCTAAAAGTGCACTTTGCCACTCATATCTGGTGTCACTATAGCGTGCCTTTAAAAAGAAAAAAAGTTTTTCACTGTAAGCTAATAACAGTTAGTTGTCTGCAAGAGTCTGGGTGTCAGGCCTGCAGCGTGTACTCTGCCAACCTCTTCCAGTGTACTTTGCCACTCATATCTGGTGTCTCTATAGCGTGCCTTTACAAAGAAAAAAAGTATTTCACTGTAAGCCAATAGCATTCAGTGTCCTTGAAGCTGGTGTCAGGCCTTCAGCGTGTGCTCTGCCAACCTCTGCAAGTGTACTTTGCCACTCATATCTGGTGTCTCTATAGCGTGCCTTTAAAAAGAAAAAAAGGTTTTCACTGTAAGCCAATAGCAGTCAGTGTCCTTAAAGCGGGTGTCAGGCTTTCAGCGTGTGCTCTGCCAACCTCTGCAAGTGCACTTTGCCACTCATATCTGGTGTCACTATAGCGTGCCTTTAAAAATTAAAAAAGCTTTTCACTGTAAGCTTATAACAGTTAGTTGTCTGCAAGCGTCTGGGTGTCAGGCCTTCAGCGTGTGCTCTGCCAACCTCTGCAAGTGCACTTTGCCACTCATATCTGGTGTCTCTATAGCGTGCCTTTAAAAAGATAAAAAGGTTTTCACTGTAAGCTAATAGCAGTCAGTGTCCTTAAAGCGGGTGTCAGGCCTTCATCGTGTGCTCTTCCAACCTCTGCACGTGTACTTTGCCACTCATATCTGGTGTCTCTATAGCGTGCCTTTAAAAAGAAAAAAAGTTTTCACTGTAAGCTAATAGCAGTCAGTGGCCTTGAAGCTGTTGTAAGGCCTTCTGCGTGTGCTCTGCCAACCTCTGCGAGTGCATTTTGCCACTCATATCTGGTGTCACTATAGCGTGCCTTTAAAAAGAAAAAAAGATTTTTCACTGTAAGCTAATAACAGTTAGTTGTCTGGAAGCGTCTGGGTGTCAGGCTTTCAGCGTGTACTCTGCCAACCTCTGCCAGTGTACTTTGCCACTCATATCTGGTGTCTCTATAGCGTGCCTTTAAAAAGAAAAAAAGGTTTTCACTGTAAGCTAATAGCAGTCAGTGTCTTTAAAGCGGTTGGCAGGTCTTTAGCGTGTGCTCTACCAACCTCTGCAAGTGTACTTTGCCACTCATATCTGGTGTCTCTATAGCGTGCCTTTACAAAGAAAAAAAGGTTTTCACTGTAAGCTAATAGCAGTCAGTGTCCTTAAAACGGGTGTCAGGCCTTCTGCGTGTGCTCTGCCAACCTCTGCGAGTGCATTTTGCCACTCATATCTGGTGTCACTATAGCGTGCCTTTAACCCCTTCACGACGGGTGACGGACAAGGTCCGTCATCCAGGGGATACCCTTAACGACGGGTGACGGACCTCGTCCGTCACGCGGTAAAATTAACCCCAGATCGCCGCAATCGCGGCGATCGTGGGGTTAATGGTGCTCCGGTCTGCCTCTGCATTAGAGGCAGACCGGGAGCACCGGATCGGGCTGTCCCAGTACATGTGCCCGCTCTGACAGCATGTCTGAGCGGGCACATGTGCTCTGCATACTCACCTCCGCCTCCCTGCACTTCCGGGTTCAGTGTGAAGTGCAGGGAGACGGATCAGTGCTGATCCTGCCCCCTGGTGTTCAAAAAATAAAGTTTATTTAAAATCCCACCCCCCTTTACCCCCCCTTTACCATTTTAATAAAAAATTAACCCCTTCCCTGCCAATTGATCACTGACTACAGTGATCAATTGGCAGGGATTACATTTTAATATGATCTGATTTTTTTTTTAACCCCTGAGGGTTAATTCTTTTTTTTTTTAACCCTCAGGGGTTAAATTTATTTTATTAATTAATTTAAATATTTTAAAATTATAAATTTAGCTAGCTGGGGAGGGTGGAAGTTAGTGGGGAATTGGGGGATTTAGTGTTAGGCTAACTAGGGGTTAACGTTAAAAAAAGTTTTAAAATAAGCTTTAAAAAGTTAAAAAATTAAGTTAAAAAAAAGTTTTAATAACGTTTAAGTAAAAAATTTAAAAAAAAAAACCCTTTACCCAGTCCAAATAAAAATTAACCCCTTCCCTGCCAGTCTATCACTACCTACAGTGATCAAAATACAGATCACAGTATTATACTGTGATCTAATTTTTTTTTAACCCCTGACGATTAACTTTTATTTATTTTTTAACCCTCAGGGGTTAAATTAATTTAATTAACTAATTTAAATATTGTATAATTAAATATTTTGCTAGCTGGGGTGGGTGGGAGTTATGGGAAAATGGGGAATTTACTGTTAGTGCTGCTTACTGCTAGTTAGGGGTTAACGGTAAAAGAAAAAGCTTAGAAAAATGTTAAATCTGTAAAAAAAAGTTTTACGAAAGTTTAGGAAACTTTAAAAAAATGAATAAGCAAAACAAAAGTTGAAAAAATAGTTTTAAAAAGTAAAAAAGTTTGAAAAAGTTAAAAAATTAATTTAATAACGCTCATTACCACTACACCTGGTACAAGCTAGCGGAAAAATGATCCCACGCTAAGGTTCAAAATATGCCTTTTGAAATACCCTGGGATGTCTTCTTTAAGAAATGGTATGGCTTTATGGGGATTTGGATTATATAGCCTGGTAAAATACTCTAAAATGGGACATGGGCACAGCGTAAAAATTTAAAGTTTGAAAAATAATGGAATGGCTGTGTCCCAAATGTGCCCCTCCGATGTCCACATATACCTGGCAAAGGTACATACGGGGGTATTTTTGTATTCAGCCGACATAGCTGAGCAACATATAAAGTATTATAGAGTGGTGGTACACATAAGGTTTGCAAAATATACTGTGCAAACTCACTTTGTGTGTCAAAAAGGCAGAAAAAACGCTTATTACCACTACACCTGGTACAAGCTAGCGGAAAAATGATCCCACACTAAGGTTCAAAATATGCCTTTTGAAATACCCTGGGATGTCTTCTTTAAGAAATGGTATGGCTTTATGGGGTATTTGGATTATATAGCCTGGTAAAATACTCTAAAATGGGACATGGGCACAGCGTAAAAATTTAAAGTTTGAAAAAAAATGGAATGGCTGTGTCCCAAATGTGCCCCTCCGATGTCCACATATACCTGGCAAAGGTACATACGGGGGTATTTTTATACTCAGCTGACATAGCTGAGCAACATATGAAGTATTATACAGTCGTAGCACACATAAGGTTTGCAAAATATACTGTGCAAACTCACTTTGTGTGTCAAAAAGGCAGAAAAAACGCTCATTACCACTACACCTGGTACAAGCTAGCGGAAAAATTATCCCACGCTAAGGTTCAAAATATGACTTTTGAAATACCCTGGGGTGTCTACTTTAAGAAATGGTAGGCCTTTGTGGGGTAGTTTGAATTCAAAACTTACGAAGATGCTTGGAAATTGCACATAGGCCCAGCGTCAAAATTCAAAGTTCTGTAAAAACTGATATGGCTTGGTCTCCAATATGCCACTGTAGCTTCACAAAATAGTGCCAAAGACATTCATTGGGGATGTCTTTTTACTCAGAAGACTTAGCTGAGCATAATTTGGAGGTTTTGAACTTAGTGGCACATATGAAATATACAAAATGCCCAGAAAAAATGCAATCCGTATGTCAAAAAATGCACAAAATTATTTTTTACCACATACTTTGGCATATATTGGTGAAAAAATGGGGGCATGCTAAGGCACAATATGCACCTTATGATATACCCTGGAGTGTCTACTTTTACAAATGGTAGGCCTTTGTGGTTTTTTTTTGAACATTCAAACTGTTATAATACCCCAAATGGAAGCATAGGCTCATTAAATCCGTCTCTCAAAATTCTACTGTGAATACTGAAAAGGACAGGTCTCCTGTATGGCACTGTAGCTTCACGAAATAGTGCCATAGACATACAATGGGGGTGTCCTTTTACTCAGAAGACTTAGCTGAGCATAATTTGGGGGGTTTGAACTTAGTGGCACATATGAAATATACAAAATGCCCAGCAAAAATGCAATCCGTATGTAAAAAATGCACAAAATTATTTTTTACCACATACTTTGGCATGTAATGGTAAAAAAATGGGGGCATGTTAAGGCACAATATGCACCTTATGAGATACCCTGGAGTGTCTACTTTTACAAATGGTAGGACTTTGTGGGGGGTTTTGAACAGTCAAACTGTTATAATACCCCAAATGGAAGCATAGGCTCATTAAATCCGTCTCTCAAAATTCTACTGTGAATACTGAAAAGGACAGGTCTCCTGTATGGCACTGTAGCTTCACGAAATAGTGCCATAGACATACAATGGGGGTGTCCTTTTACTCAGAAGACTTAGCTGAGCATAATTTGGGGGGTTTGAACTTAGTGGCACATATGAAATATACAAAATGCCCAGCAAAAATGCAATCCGTATGTAAAAATGCACAAAATTATTTTTTACCACATACTTTGGCATGTAATGGTAAAAAAATGGGGGCATGTTAAGGAACAATATGCACCTTATGAGATACCGTGGAGTGTCTACTTTTACAAATGGTAGGCCTTTGTGGGGGTTTTTGAACAGTCAAACTGTTATAATACCCCAAATGGAAGCATAGGCTCATTAAATCCGTCTCTCAAAATTCTACTGTGAATACTGAAAAGGACAGGTCTCCTATATGGCACTGTAGCTTCACGAAATAGTGCCAAAGACATACAATGGGGGTACCGTTGTACTCAGCAGAAGTAACTGAACACATAATAAAACTTTGTACAGGAATAGCACACACCAACTTTACAAAATACACATGAGAAGTTCTTTGTTATACGTTTGTGTGCGAAAACCCCCAAAAAACACAATTTTACTCCAATATTTAGCAGAGGTTGGCGGTAAAATGGCTACGTAGAAAGTGTCAAAACAACCTTAGGTAAATAGCCTGTGATGTCTACTTTATATAAATATATACTTTTGTGTGGCAATTTTGTTTTATTTTATGGCTATTAGGCTTACAAGACAAACATACCAAATTCTAAAATCGCTCCACATTAAAATTTTATTTTACTCCTTGTGCTTTGTGACCTGTAACTACCAAAAAAAACTTAAAATCCCAGACACATTATATATTCTGTAAATCAGAACAAATAAATGAATTTATTTTTAATTACTTTCCTTAACCTGCACTAATTATGCACACATTATGATTGCAAAAACTGTAAAAAAAAACCCAATATTTTTCTTTTTTTTGCATTTTTCTGTATTTTTTTTATAATAAGTAAGCATTTATATATATATATGTTATATCAAATTAAAGCCCTTTCTGTCCTTTAAAAAACAGTATATAATATGTGTCGGTGCAATAAATGAGAGAGATGCAAATTGCAGTTGAACGCAAACAGCAAGAAAATGCAAAAATTGCTTGTGTCATTAAGCGTAAGTCAAGCTTCTGAAGCTCTGTCCTTAAGGGGTTAAAAAGAAAAAAAGATTTTTCACTGTAAGCTAATAACAGTTAGTTGTCTGGAAGCGTCTGGGTGTCAGGCTTTCAGCGTGTACTCTGCCAACCTCTGCCAGTGTACTTTGCCACTCATATCTGGTGTCTCTATAGCGTGCCTTTAAAAAGAAAAAAAGGTTTTCACTGTAAGCTAATAGCAGTCAGTGTCTTTAAAGCGGTTGGCAGGTCTTTAGCGTGTGCTCTACCAACCTCTGCAAGTGTACTTTGCCACTCATATCTGGTGTCTCTATAGCGTGCCTTTACAAAGAAAAAAAGGTTTTCACTGTAAGCTAATAGCTGTCAGTGTCCTTAAAACGGGTGTCAGGACTTCATCGTGTGCTCTGCCAACCTCTGCAAGTGTACTTTGCCACTCATATCTGGTGTCTCTATAGCGTGCCTTTAAAAAGATAAAAAGGTTTTCACTGTAAGCTAATAGCAGTCAGTGTCCTTAAAGCGGGTGTCAGGCCTTCATCGTGTGCTCTGCCAACCTCTGCAAGTGTACTTTGCCACTCATATCTGGTGTCTCTATAGCGTGCCTTTAAAAAGAAAAAAAGTTTTTCACTGTAAGCTAATAACAGTTAGTTGTCTGCAAGAGTCTGGGTGTCAGGCCTGCAGCGTGTACTCTGCTGACCTCTTCCAGTGTACTTTGCCACTCATATCTGGTGTCTCTATAGCGTGCCTTTACAAAGAAAAAAAGTTTTTCACTGTAAGCCAATAGCAGTCAGTGTCCTTAAAGCTGGTGTCAGGCCTTCAGCGTGTGCTCTGCCAACCTCTGCAAGTGCACTTTGCCACTCATATCTGGTGTCACTATAGCGTGCCTTTAGAAAGAAAAAAGGTTTTACACTGTAAGCTAATAACAGTTAGTTGTCTGCAAGAGTCTGGGTGTCAGGCCTGCAGCGTGTGCTCTGCCAACCTCTGCAAGTGTACTTTGCCACTAATATCTGGTGTCTCTATAGTGTGCCTTTAAAAAGAAAAAAAGGTTTTCACTGTAAGCTAATAGCAGTCAGTTGCCTTGAAGCTTTTGTAAGGCCTTCAGCGTGTGCTCTGCCAACCTCTGCAAGTGTACTTTGCCACTCATATCTGGTGTCTCTATAGCGTGCCTTTAAAAATAAAAAAGGTTTTCACTGTAAGCCAATAGCAGTCAGTGTCCTTAAAGCGGGTGTCAGGCTTTCAGCGTGTGCTCTGCCAACCTCTGCAAGTGCACTTTGCCACTCATATCTGGTGTCACTATAGCGTGCCTTTAAAAATTAAAAAAGCTTTTCACTGTAAGCTTATAACAGTTAGTTGTCTGCAAGCGTCTGGGTGTCAGGCCTTCAGCGTGTGCTCTGCCAACCTCTGCAAGTGTACTTTGCCACTCATATCTGGTGTCTCTATAGCGTGCCTTTACAAAGAAAAAACGTTTTTCACTGTAAGCTAATAGCAGTCAGTGTCCTTAAAGCGGGTGTCAGGCCTTCAGCGTGTGCTCTGCCAACCTCTGCAAGTGTACTTTGCCACTCATATCTGGTGTCTCTATAGCGTGCCTTTAAAAAGATAAAAAGGTTTTCACTGTAAGCTAATAGCAGTCAGTGTCCTTAAAGCGGGTGTCAGGCCTTCAGCGTGTGCTCTGCCAACCTCTGCAAGTGCACTTTGCCACTCATATCTGGTGTCTCTATAGCGTGCCTTTAAAAAGATAAAAAGGTTTTCACTGTAAGCTAATAGCAGTCAGTGTCCTTAAAGCGGGTGTCAGGCCTTCATCGTGTGCTCTGCCAACCTCTGCAAGTGTACTTTGCCACTCATATCTGGTGTCTCTATAGCGTGCCTTTAAAAAGAAAAAAGTTTTTCACTGTAAGCTAATAACAGTTAGTTGTCTGCAAGCGTATGGGTGTCAGACCTTCAGTGTGTGCTCTGCCAACCTCTGCCAGTGCACTTTGCCACTCATATCTGGTGTCACTATAGCGTGCCTTTAAAAAGAAAAAAATATTTTCACTGTAAGCTAATAGCAGTCAGTGTCCTTAAAGTGGGTGTCAGGCCCTCAGCGTGTGCTCTGCCAACCTCTGCAAGTGCACTTTGCCACTCATATCTGGTGTCACTATAGCGTGCCTTTAAAAAGAAAAAAAGCTTTTCACTGTAAGCTAATAACAGTTAGTTGTCTGTAAGCGTCTGGGTGTCAGGCCTTCAGCGTGTCCTCTGCCAACCTCTGCAAGTGTACTTTTCCACTCATATCTGGTGTCTCTATAGCGTGCCTTTACAAAGAAAAAAAGGTTTTCACTGTAAGCTAATAGCAGTCAGTGTCCTTAAAGCGGGTGTCAGGCCTTCAGCGTGTGCTCTGCCAACCTCTGCAAGTGCACTTTGCCACTCATATCTGGTGTCTCTATAGCGTGCCTTTAAAAAGATAAAAAGGTTTTCACTGTAAGCTAATAGCAGTCAGTGTCCTTAAAGCGGGTGTCAGGCCTTCATCGTGTGCTCTTCCAACCTCTGCACGTGTACTTTGCCACTCATATCTGGTGTCTCTATAGCGTGCCTTTAAAAAGAAAAAAAGTTTTCACTGTAAGCTAATAGCAGTCAGTGGCCTTGAAGCTGTTGTAAGGCCTTCTGCGTGTGCTCTGCCAACCTCTGCGAGTGCATTTTGCCACTCATATCTGGTGTCACTATAGCGTGCCTTTGAAAAGAAAAAAAGATTTTTCACTGTAAGCTAATAACAGTTAGTTGTCTGGAAGCGTCTGGGTGTCAGGCTTTCAGCGTGTACTCTGCCAACCTCTGCCAGTGTACTTTGCCACTCATATCTGGTGTCTCTATAGCGTGCCTTTACAAAGAAAAAAAGGTTTTCACTGTAAGCTAATAGCAGTCAGTGTCTTTAAAGCGGTTGGCAGGTCTTTAGCGTGTGCTCTACCAACCTCTGCAAGTGTACTTTGCCACTCATATCTGGTGTCTCTATAGCGTGCCTTTACAAAGAAAAAAAGGTTTTCACTGTAAGCTAATAGCAGTCAGTGTCCTTAAAGCGGGTGTCAGGCCTTCATCGTGTGCTCTGCCAACCTCTGCAAGTGTACTTTGCCACTCATATCTGGTGTCTCTATAGCGTGCCTTTAAAAAGATAAAAAGGTTTTCACTGTAAGCTAATAGCAGTCAGTGTCCTTAAAGCGGGTGTCAGGCCTTCATCGTGTGCTTTTCCAACCTCTGCACGTGTACTTTGCCACTCATATCTGGTGTCTCTATTGCGTGCCTTTACAAAGAAAAAAAGGTTTTCACTGTAAGCTAATAGCATTCAGTTGCCTTGAAGCTTTTGTAAGGCCTTCAGCGTGTGCTCTGCCAACCTCTGCAAGTGTACTTTGCCACTCATATCTGGTGTCTCTATTGCGTGCCTTTACAAAGAAAAAAAGGTTTTCACTGTAAGCTAATAGCAGTCAGTGTCCTTAAAGCGGGTGTCAGGCCTTCAGCGTGTGCTCTGCCAACCTCTGCAAGTGCACTTTGCCACTCATATCTGGTGTCTCTATAGCGTGCCTTTAAAAAGATAAAAAGGTTTTCACTGTAAGCTAATAGCAGTCAGTGTCCTTAAAGCGGGTGTCAGGCCTTCATCGTGTGCTCTGCCAACCTCTGCAAGTGTACTTTGCCACTCATATCTGGTGTCTCTATAGCGTGCCTTCAAAAAGATAAAAAGGTTTTCACTGTAAGCTAATAGTAGTCAGTGTCCTTAAAGCGGGTGTCAGGCCTTCATCGTGTGCTTTTCCAACCTCTGCACGTGTACTTTGCCACTCATATCTGGTGTCTCTATAGCGTGCCTTTAAAAAGAAAAAAAGTTTTCACTGTAAGCTAATAGCAGTCAGTGGCCTTGAAGCTGTTGTAAGGCCTTCAGCGTGTGCTCTGCCAACCTCTGCGAGTGCATTTTGCCACTCATATCTGGTGTCACTATAGCGTGCCTTTAAAAAGAAAAAAAAGTTTTTCACTGTAAGCTAATAACAGTTAGTTGTCTGCAAGCGTCTGGGTGTCAGGCCTTCAGCGTGTACTCTGCCAACCTCTGCCAGTGTACTTTGCCACTCATATCTGGTGTCTCTAGAGCGTGCCTTTAAAAAGAAAAAACGTTTTTCACTGTAAGCTAATAGCAGTCAGTGTCTTTAAAGCGGTTGTCAGGTCTTTAGCGTGTGCTCTACCAACCTCTGCAAGTGTACTTTGCCACTCATATCTGGTGTCTCTATAGCTTTCCTTTACAAAGAAAAAAAGGTTTTCACTGTCAGCTAATAGCAGTCAGTGTCTTTAAAGCGGTTGTCAGGTCTTTAGCGTTTGCTCTACCAACCTCTGCAAGTGTACTTTGCCACTCATATCTGGTGTCTCTATAGCGTGCCTTTACAAAGAAAAAAAGGTTTTCACTGTAAGCCAGCAGCAGTCAGTGTCCTTAAAGCAGGTGTCAGGCATTCAGCGTGTGCTCTGCTAACCTCAGCAAGTGTACTTTGCCACTCATATCTGGTGTCTCTATAGCGTGCCTTTAAAAAGAAAAAAAGTTTTTCACTGTAAGCTAATAACAGTTAGTTGTCTCCAAGCGTATGGGTGTCAGACCTTCAGTGTGTGCTCTGCCAACCTCTGCCAGTGTACTTTGCCACTCATATCTGGTGTCACTATAGCGTGCCTTTAAAAAGAAAAAAATCTTTTCACTGTAAGCTAATAGCAGTCAGTGTCCTTAAAGTGGGTGTCAGGCCCTCAGCGTGTGCTCTGCCAACCTCAGCAAGTGTACTTTGCCACTCATATCTGGTGTCTCTATAGCGTGCCTTTATAAAGGAAAAAAGTTTTTCACTGTAAGCTAATAGCAGTCAGTGTCCTTAAAGCGGGTGTCAGGCCTTCAGCGTGTGCTCTGCCAACCTCTGCAAATTTACTTTGCCACTCATATCTGGTGTCTCTATAGCGTACCTTTACAACGAAAAAAAGTTTTTCACTGTAAGCTAATAACAGTCAGTGTCCTTAAAGCGGGTGTCAGGCATTCAGCGTGTGCTCTGCCAACCTCAGCAAGTGTACTTTGCCACTCATATCTGGTGTCTCTATAGCGTGCCTTTACAAAGAAAAAAAGTTTTTCACTTTAAGCTAATAGCAGTCAGTGTCCTTAAAGCGGGTGTCAGGCCTTCAGCGTGTGCTCTGCCAACCTCTGCAAATTTACTTTGCCACTCATATCTGGTGTCTCTATAGCGTACCTTTACAAAGAAAAACAGTTTTTCACTGTAAGCTAATAACAGTTAGTTGTCTGCAAGAGTCTGGGTGTCAGGCCTGCAGTGTGTACTCTGCCAACCTCTACCAGTGTACTTTGCCACTCATATCTGGTGTCTCTATAGCGTGCCTTTACGAAGAAAAAACGTTTTTCACTGTAAGCTAATAGCAGTCAGTGTCCTTAAAGCGGGTGTCAGGCCTTCAGCGTGTGCTCTGCCAACCTCTGCAAGTGTACTTTGCCACTTATATCTGGTGTCTCTATAGCGTACCTTTACAAAGAAAAAAAGTTTTTCACTTTAAGCTAATAGCAGTCAGTGTCCTTAAAGCGGGTGTCAGGCCTTCAGCGTGTGCTCTGCCAACCTCTGCAAGTGTACTTTGCCACTCATATCTGGTGTCTCTATAGCGTACCTTTACAAAGAAAAAAAGTTTTTCACTGTAAGCCAATAGCAGTCAGTGTCCTTAAAGCTGGTGTCAGGCCTTCAGCGTGTGCTCTGCCAACCTCTGCAAGTGCACTTTGCCACTCATATCTAGTGTCACTATAGCGTGCCTTTAAAAAGAAAAAAAGTTTTTCACCCTTAAGCTAATAACAGTTAGTTGTCTGCAAGAGTCTGGGTGTCAGGCCTGCAGCGTGTGCTCTGCCAACCTCAGCACGAGCACTTTGCCACTCATATCTGGTGTCTCTATAGCATGCCTTTAAAAAGAAAAAAAGGTTTTCACTGTAAGCTAATAGCAGTCAGTGTCCTTAAAGCGGGTGTCAGGCCTTCAGCGTGTGCTCTGCCAACCTCTGCAAGTGTACTTTGCCACTCATATCTGGTGTCTCTATAGCGTACCTTTAAAAAGAAAAAAAGGTTTTCACTGTAAGCCAATAGCAGTCAGTGTCCTTAAAGCGGGTGTCAGGCCTTCAGCGTGTGCTCTGCCAACCTCTGCACGTGTACTTTGTCACTCATATCTGGTGTCACTATAGCGTGCCTTTACAAAGAAAAAAAGTTTTTCACTGTAAGCTAATAGCAGTCAGTGTCCTTAAAGCGGGTGTCAGGCCTTCAGCGTGTGCTCTGCCAACCTCAGCACGTGCACTTTGCAACTCATATCTGGTGTCTCTATAGAGTGCCTTTAAAAAGAAAAAAAGTTTTTCACTGTAAGCTAATAGCAGTCAGTGTCCTTAAAGCGGTTGTCATGCCTTCAGCGTGTGCTCTGCCAACCTCTGCAAGTGTACTTTGCCACTCATATCTGGTGTCTCTATAGCGTGCCTTTACAAAGAAAAAAAGTTTTTCACTTTAAGCTAATAGCAGTCAGTGTCCTTAAAGGGGTGTCAGGCCTTCAGTGTGTGCTCTGCCAACCTCTGCAAGTTTACTTTGCCACTCATATCTGGCATCTCTATAGCGTGCCTTTACAAAGAAAAAAAGTTTTTCACTTTAAGCTAATAGCAGTCAGTGTCCTTAAAGGGGTGTCAGGCCTTCAGTGTGTGCTCTGCCAACCTCTGCAAGTTTACTTTGCCACTCATATCTGGTGTCTCTATAGCGTGCCTTTAAAAAGAAAAAAAGGTTTTCACTGTAAGCCAATAGCAGTCAGTGTCCTTAAAGCGGGTGTCAGGCCTTCAGCGTGTGCTCTGCCAACCTCTGCAAGTGCACTTTGCCACTCATATATGGTGTCACTATAGCGTGCCTATAAAAAGAAAAAAGTTTTTCACTGTAAGCTAATAGCAGTCAGTGTCCTTAAAGGGGTGTCAGGCCTTCAGTGTGTGCTCTGCCAACCTCTGCAAGTTTACTTTGCCACTCATATCTGGTGTCTCTATAGCGTGCCTTTAAAAAGAAAAAAAGGTTTTCACTGTAAGCCAATAGCAGTCAGTGTCCTTAAAGCGGGTGTCAGGCCTTCAGCGTGTGCTCTGCCAACCTCTGCAAGTGCACTTTGCCACTCATATATGGTGTCACTATAGCGTGCCTATAAAAAGAAAAAAGATTTTCACTGTAAGCTAATAGCAGTTAGTTGTCTGAAAGCATCTGGGTGTCAGGCCTTCAGCGTGTGCTCTGCCAACCTCAGCAAGTGTACTTTGCCACTCATATCTGGTGTCTCTATAGCATGCCTTTACAAAGAAAAAAGGTTTTCACCGTAAGCTAATAGCAGTCAGTGTCCTTAAAGCGGGTGTCAGGCCTTCAGCGTGTGCTCTGCCAACCTCTGTAAGTGTACTTTGCCACTCATATCTGGTGTCTCTATAGCGTGCCTTTACAAAGAAAAAAAGGTTTTCACTGTAAGCTAATAGCAGTCAGTGTCCTTAAAGCGGGGGTCAGGCCTTCAGCGTGTGCTCTGCCAATCTCTGCAAGTATACTTTGTTACTCATATCTAGTGTCTCTATAGCGTGCCTTTACAAATAAAAAAAGGTTTTCACTGTAAGCTAATAGCAGTCAGTGGCCTTAAAGCGGGTGTCAGGCCTTCAGCGTGTGCTCTGCCAACCTCTGCAACTGTACTTTGCCACTCATATCTGGTGTCTCTATAGCGTACCTTTAAAAAGAAAAAAAGGTTTTCACTGTAAGCCAATAGCAGTCAGTGTCCTTAAAGCGGGTGTCAGGCCTTCAGCGTGTGCTCTGCCAACCTCTGCACGTGTACTTTGTCACTCATATCTGGTGTCACTATAGCGTGCCTTTACAAAGAAAAAACGTTTTTCACTTTAAACTAATAGCAGTCAGTGTCCTTAACCCCTTAAGGACCGCTGACGGTTCAGGACCGTCAGCGGTAAAACGTGCGTTTGGACCGCTGACGGTCCTGAACCGTCATAACGGTTTTGGGCTACTTACCTGATCGCCGTCGGTCCCACGGCGGCGATCAGCTCTCCTCCCGGTCCAGGGGGACTGCCTGTCTGCCCGGGCAGTCCCACCTCGGCAGATCAGGACCCCACGGCCATGTGATCACTCGATCACATGACCGCAATAGGGGTCTGTGTATCTGCCTGCAGGGGGACTGTCTGTGCTGACAGGCAGTCTCCCTGCATCTGTAAAATCAAAAATAAAGTGTAAAAAAAAAATAATATGTGTATATATATATATATGCTATATATACATGTATTATATCTATATATATATACCTATATATAATATATGTATATATATCATATATATATAATGTCACACTAAGTGTATTTTTATATTTATATATACGTATATAATTATAAAAATACACTTATATTTAAATTACACACGAATATATACAATATATATAATAACTATATATATGGTATATATATATTATTATAAAATACAAATAATATGTTAATAAAAATAAATAACAAAAAATAAAAATAATTTTTAATAATTAAAAAAAAATTATATATATATATATTCAGTTTTATTCTAACAGTATTTTGATATTGATATATATATATTTATATCAAAATACACTTAGAATGTAATGATATATATATCTATGTATAAATAAATAAATAAAAATAATACGAAATATACATATGTCCACATACATAATTACATAAATAATTTCATAAATATACACGTAGACGTCAAATATATAAATATGTATATATATTAAAATTCTACGTGCATATTTATGTAATATTTTTACATAATTAAGTAATTTTATTGATTGCAATTTGAGGGACATGCCTGACAACCTAGGCCGAAAGTCCACGAAATGTAATTTGCTAGCACTGTGTTTAACCCTGTAACTCTCTACGACACCCTAAAACCTGTACATGGGGGTACTGTTTTACTCGGGAGACTTCGCTGAACACAAATATTAGTGTTTCAAAACAGTAAAACATATCACAGCGATGATATTGTCAGTGAAAGTGAAGTTTTTTGCATTTTTCACACACAAACAGCTCTTTCACTGAGGATATTATTGCTGTGATATATTTTACTGTTCTGATACACTAATATTTGTGTTCAGCGAAGTCTCCTGAGTATAACAGTACCCCACATGTAGAGGTTTTATAGTGTTTGTGAAAGTTACAGGGTCAAATATAAGGCTTGATTTTACTTTTTTTTTTTTTTATTGAAATTTGTCAGATTGGTTAGGTTGCCTTTGAGAGCGTATGGTAACCAAGGAATGAGAATTAGCCCCATGATGGCATACCATTTGCAAAAGAAGACAACCCAAGGTATTGCAAATGGGGTATGTTCAGCTTTTTTTAGAAGCCACTTAGTCACAAACACCGGCCAAAGTTAGCGTTTTTTGCATTTTTAACACACAAACAAATATAAATGCTAACTTTGGCCAGTGTTTGTGACTAGGTGGCTACTAAAAAAGACTGGACATACCCCATTTTGAATACCCTGGATTGTCTACTTTAAAAAATATGTACATGTTAGGTGTGTTTCGGGGATTTATGACAGATAACGGTGTAACAATGTCACTATTGATACATTTAAAATATATATATATTGAAACAGCAATTTCCTACTTGTATTTATAGGCCTATAACTTGCAAAAAAAAGCAATAAAGCATGTAAACACTGGGTGTTTTTAAACTCGGGACAAAATTTTGAATCTATTTAGCAGTTTTTTTCATTAGCTTTTGTAGATAAGTAAAAGATTTTTCAAGTAAAAGTCCAAAAACATGTTTTTTTTTTTTTATTTTTCACCATATTTTATTATTTTTTTTAAATACAATATATGACATAATATATATACTGGTATGTAAAGAAAGCCCTTCTTGTCGTGAAAAAAACAGTATATAACTTGTATGGGAACCGTAAATGAGAGAGCGGAAAATTACAGCTAAACACAAACACCACAAAAGTGTTAAAACTGCTCTGGTCCTTAACGTACAAACATCGCAAAAACAGGCCGGTCCTGAAGGGGTTAAAGCGGGTGTCAGGCCTTCAGCGTGTGCTCTGCCAACCTCTGCAAGTGTAGTTTGCCACTCATATCTGGTGTCTCTATAGCGTGCCTTTGCAAAGAAAAAAAGTTTTTCACTGTAGGCTAATAGCAGTTAGTTGTCTGCAAGCATCTGGGTGTCAGGCCTTCAGCGTGTGCTCTGCCAACCTCAGCAAGTGTACTTTGCCACTCATATCTGGTGTCTCTATAGCGTGCCTTTACAAAGAAAAAAGGTTTTCACCGTAAGCTAATAGCAGTCAGTGTCCTTAAAGCGGGTGTCAGGCCTTCAGCGTGTGCTCTGCCAACCTCTGTAAGTGTACTTTGCCACTCATATCTGGTGTCTCTATAGCGTGCCTTTACAAAGTAAAAAAGTTTTTCACTGTAAGCTAATAGCAGTCAGTGTCCTTAAAGCGGGTGTCAGGCCTTCAGTGTGTGCTCTGCCAACCTCTGCGAGTGTAGTTTGCCACTCATATCTGGTGTCTCTATAGCGTGCCTTTACAAAGAAAAAAAGTTTTTCACTGTAAGCTAATAGCAGTTAGTTGTCTGCAAGCGTCTGGGTGTTAGGCCTTCAGCGCGTGCTCTGCCAACCTCTGCAAATTTACTTTGCCACTCATATCTGGTGTCTCTATAGCGTACCTTTACAAAGAAAAAAAGTTTTTCACTGTAAGCTAATAGCAGTCAGTGTCCTTAAAGGGGTGTCAGGCCTTCAGTGTGTGCTCTGCCAACCTCTGCAAGTTTACTTTGCCACTCATATCTGGTGTCTCTATAGCGTGCCTTTACAAAGAAAAAAAGTTTTTCACTTTAAGCTAATAGCAGTCAGTGTCCTTAAAGGGGTGTCAGGCCTTCAGTGTGTGCTCTGCCAACCTCTGCAAGTTTACTTTGCCACTCATATCTGGTGTCTCTATAGCGTGCCTTTAAAAAGAAAAAAAGGTTTTCACTGTAAGCCAATAGCAGTCAGTGTCCTTAAAGCGGGTGTCAGGCCTTCAGCGTGTGCTCTGCCAACCTCTGCAAGTGCACTTTGCCACTCATATATGGTGTCACTATAGCGTGCCTATAAAAAGAAAAAAGATTTTCACTGTAAGCTAATAGCAGTTAGTTGTCTGCAAGCATCTGGGTGTCAGGCCTTCAGCGTGTGCTCTGCCAACCTCAGCAAGTGTACTTTGCCACTCATATCTGGTGTCTCTATAGCGTGCCTTTACAAAGAAAAAAGGTTTTCACCGTAAGCTAATAGCAGTCAGTGTCCTTAAAGCGGGTGTCAGGCCTTCAGCGTGTGCTCTGCCAACCTCTGTAAGTGTACTTTGCCACTCATATCTGGTGTCTCTATAGCGTGCCTTTACAAAGTAAAAAAGTTTTTCACTGTAAGCTAATAGCAGTTAGTTGTCTGCAAGCGTCTGGGTGTTAGGCCTTCAGCGCGTGCTCTGCCAACCTCTGCAAATTTACTTTGCCACTCATATCTGGTGTCTCTATAGCGTACCTTTACAACGAAAAAAAGTTTTTCACTTTAAGCTAATAGCAGTCAGTGTCCTTAAAGCGGGTGTCAGGTCTTCAGCGTGTGCTCTGCCAACCTCTGCAAATTTACTTTGCCACTCATATCTGGTGTCTCTATAGCGTACCTTTACAAAGAAAAAAAGTTTTTCACTGTAAGCTAATAGCAGTCAGTGTCCTTAAAGCGGGTGTCAGGCCTTCAGCGTGTGCTCTGCCAACCTCTGCACGTGTACTTTGTCACTCATATCTGGTGTCACTATAGCGTGCCTTTACAAAGAAAAAAAAGTTTTTCACTGTAAGCTAATAGCAGTTAGTTGTCTGCAAGCGTCTGGGTGTTAGGCCTTCAGCGCGTGCTCTGCCAACCTCTGCAAATTTACTTTGCCACTCATATCTGGTGTCTCTATAGCGTACCTTTACAAAGAAAAAAAGTTTTTCACTGTAAGCTAATAGCAGTCAGTGTCCTTAAAGCGGGTGTCAGGCCTTCAGCGTGTGCTCTGCCAACCTCTGCACGTGTACTTTGTCACTCATATCTGGTGTCTCTATAGCGTGCCTTTACAAAGAAAAAAAGTTTTTCACTGTAAGCTAATAGCAGTTAGTTGTCTGCAAGCGTCTGGGTGTTAGGCCTTCAGCGCGTGCTCTGCCAACCTCTGCAAATTTACTTTGCCACTCATATCTGGTGTCTCTATAGCGTACCTTTACAACGAAAAAAAGTTTTTCACTTTAAGCTAATAGCAGTCAGTGTCCTTAAAGCGGGTGTCAGGTCTTCAGCGTGTGCTCTGCCAACCTCTGCAAATTTACTTTGCCACTCATATCTGGTGTCTCTATAGCGTACCTTTACAAAGAAAAAAAGTTTTTCACTGTAAGCTAATAGCAGTCAGTGTCCTTAAAGCGGGTGTCAGGCCTTCAGCGTGTGCTCTGCCAACCTCAGCACGTGCACTTTGCAACTCATATCTGGTGTCTCTATAGAGTGCCTTTAAAAAGAAAAAAAGTTTTTCACTGTAAGCTAATAGCAGTCAGTGTCCTTAAAGCGGTTGTCAGGCCTTCAGCGTGTGCTCTGCCAACCTCTGCAAGTGTACTTTGCCACTCATATCTGGTGTCTCTATAGCGTACCTTTACAAAGAAAAAAAGTTTTTCACTGTAAGCTAATAGCAGTCAGTGTCCTTAAAGCGGGTGTCAGGCCTTCAGCGTGTGCTCTGCCAACCTCTGCAAGTGTACTTTGCCACTCATATCTGGTGTCTCTATAGCGTGCCTTTACAAAGAAAAAAAGTTTTTCACTGTAAGCTAATAGCAGTCAGTGCCCTTAAAGCGGGTGTCAGGCCTTCAGCGTGTGCTCTGCCAACCTCTGCAAGTGCACTTTGCCACTCATATCTAGTGTCACTATAGCGTGCCTTTAAAAAGAAAAAAAGTTTTTCACCCTTAAGCTAATAACAGTTAGTTGTCTGCAAGAGTCTGGGTGTCAGGCCTGCAGCGTGTGCTCTGCCAACCTCAGCACGAGCACTTTGCCACTCATATCTGGTGTCTCTATAGCATGCCTTTAAAAAGAAAAAAAAAGGTTTTCACTGTAAGCTAATAGCAGTCAGTGTCCTTAAAGCGGGGGTCAGGCCTTCAGCGTGTGCTCTGCCAACCTCTGCAAGTATACTTTGTTACTCATATCTAGTGTCTCTATAGCGTGCCTTTACAAATAAAAAAAGGTTTTCACTGTAAGCTAATAGCAGTCAGTGTCCTTAAAGCGGGTGTCAGGCCTTCAGCGTGTGCTCTGCCAACCTCTGCAAGTGTACTTTGCCACTCATATCTGGTGTCTCTATAGCGTACCTTTAAAAAGAAAAAAAGGTTTTCACTGTAAGCCAATAGCAGTCAGTGTCCTTAAAGCGGGTGTCAGGCCTTCAGCGTGTGCTCTGCCAACCTCTGCACGTGTACTTTGTCACTCATATCTGGTGTCACTATAGCGTGCCTTTACAAAGAAAAAAAGTTTTTCACTGTAAGCTAATAGCAGTCAGTGTCCTTAAACAGGGTGTCAGGCCTTCAGCGTGTGCTCTGCCAACCTCAGCACGTGCACTTTGCAACTCATATCTGGTGTCTCTATAGAGTGCCTTTAAAAAGAAAAAAAGTTTTTCACTGTAAGCTAATAGCAGTCAGTGTCCTTAAAGCGGTTGCCAGGCCTTCAGCGTGTGCTCTGCCAACCTCTGCAAGTGTACTTTGCCACTCATATCTGGTGTCTCTATAGCGTGCCTTTACAAAGAAAAAAAGTTTTTCACTTTAAGCTAATAGCAGTCAGTGTCCTTAAAGGGGTGTCAGGCCTTCAGTGTGTGCTCTGCCAACCTCTGCAAGTTTACTTTGCCACTCATATCTGGCGTCTCTATAGCGTGCCTTTAAAAAGAAAAAAAGGTTTTCACTGTAAGCCAATAGCAGTCAGTGTCCTTAAAGCGGGTGTCAGGCCTTCAGCGTGTGCTCAGCCAACCTCTGCAAGTGCACTTTGCCACTCATATATGGTGTCACTATAGCGTGCCTATAAAAAGAAAAAAGATTTTCACTGTAAGCTAATAGCAGTTAGTTGTCTGCAAGCATCTGGGTGTCAGGCCTTCAGCGTGTGCTCTGCCAACCTCAGCAAGTGTACTTTGCCACTCATATCTGGTGTCTCTATAGCGTGCCTTTACAAAGAAAAAAGGTTTTCACCGTAAGCTAATAGCAGTCAGTGTCCTTAAAGCGGGTGTCAGGCCTTCAGCGTGTGCTCTGCCAACCTCTGTAAGTGTACTTTGCCACTCATATCTGGTGTCTCTATAGCGTGCCTTTACAAAGAAAAAAAGGTTTTCACTGTAAGCTAATAGCAGTCAGTGTCCTTAAAGCGGGGGTCAGGCCTTCAACGTGTGCTCTGCCAACCTCTGCAAGTATACTTTGTTACTCATATCTAGTGTCTCTATAGCGTGCCTTTACAAATAAAAAAAGGTTTTCACTGTAAGCTAATAGCAGTCAGTGGCCTTAAAGCGGGTGTCAGGCCTTCAGCGTGTGCTCTGCCAACCTCTGCAAGTGTACTTTGCCACTCATATCTGGTGTCTCTATAGCGTACCTTTAAAAAGAAAAAAAAGGTTTTCACTGTAAGCCAATAGCAGTCAGTGTCCTTAAAGCGGGTGTCAGGCCTTCAGAGTGTGCTCTGCCAACCTCTGCACGTGTACTTTGTCACTCATATCTGGTGTCACTATAGCGTGCCTTTTCAAAGAAAAAAAGTTTTTCACTTTAAACTAATAGCAGTCAGTGTCCTTAAAGCGGGTGTCAGGCCTTCAGCGTGTGCTCTGCCAACCTCTGCAAGTTTACTTTGCCACTCATATCTGGTGTCTCTATAGCGTGCCTTTACAAAGAAAAAAAGTTTTTCACTGTAAGCTAATAGCAGACAGTGTCCTTAAAGCGGGTGTCAGGCCTTCAGCATGTGCTCTGCCAACCTCAGCACGTGCACTTTGCAACTCATATCTGGTGTCTCTATAGAGTGCCTTTAAAAAGAAAAAAAGGTTTTCACTGTAAGCTAATAACAGTCAGTGTCCTTAAAGCGGTTGTCAGGCCTTCAGCGTGTGCTCTGCCAACCTCTGCAAGTGTACTTTGCCACTCATATCTGGTGTCTCTATAGCGTGCCTTTACAAAGAAAAAAAGTTTTTCACTTTAACCCCTTAAGGACCAAACTTCTGGAATAAAAGGGAATCATGACATGTCACACATGTCATGTGTCCTTAAGGGGTTAAGCTAATAGCAGTCAGTGTCCTTAAAGGGGTGTCAGGCCTTCAGTGTGTGCTCTGCCAACCTCTGCAAGTTTACTTTGCCACTCATATCTGGCGTCTCTATAGCGTGCCTTTACAAAGAAAAAAAGTTTTTCACTTTAAGCTAATAGCAGTCAGTGTCCTTAAAGGGGTGTCAGGCCTTCAGTGTGTGCTCTGCCAACCTCTGCAAGTTTACTTTGCCACTCATATCTGGTGTCTCTATAGCGTGCCTTTAAAAAGAAAAAAAGGTTTTCACTGTAAGCCAATAGCAGTCAGTGTCCTTAAAGCGGGTGTCAGGCCTTCAGCGTGTGCTCTGCCAACTTCTGCAAGTGCACTTTGCCACTCATATATGGTGTCACTATAGCGTGCCTATAAAAAAAAAAAAAGATTTTCACTTTAAGCTAATAGCAGTTAGTTGTCTGCAAGCGTCTGGGTGTCAGGCCTTCAGCGTGTGCTCTGCCAACCTCTGCAAGTGTACTTTGCCACTCATATCTGGTGTCTCTATAGCGTACCTTTAAAAAGAAAAAAAGGTTTTCACTGTAAGCCAATAGCAGTCAGTGTCCTTAAAGCGGGTGTCAGGCTTTCAGCGTGTGCTCTGCCAACCTCTGCAAGTGCACTTTGCCACTCATATATGGTGTCACTATAGCGTGCCTATAAAAAGAAAAAAGATTTTCACTTTAAGCTAATAGCAGTTAGTTGTCTGCAAGCATCTGGGTGTCAGGCCTTCAGCGTGTGCTCTGCCAACCTCAGCAAGTGTACTTTGCCACTCATATCTGGTGTCTCTATAGCGTGCCTTTACAAAGAAAAAAGGTTTTCACCGTAAGCTAATAGCAGTCAGTGTCCTTAAAGCGGGTGTCAGGCCTTCAGCGTGTGCTCTGCCAACCTCTGTAAGTGTACTTTGCCACTCATATCTGGTGTCTCTATAGCGTGCCTTTACAAAGTAAAAAAGTTTTTCACTGTAAGCTAATAGCAGTCAGTGTCCTTAAAGCGGGTGTCAGGCCTTCAATGTGTGCTCTGCCAACCTCTGCAAGTGTAGTTTGCCACTCATATCTGGTGTCTCTATAGCGTGCCTTTACAAAGAAAAAAAGTTTTTCACTGTAAGCTGATAGCAGTTAGTTGTCTGCAAGCGCCTGGGTGTTAGGCCTTCAGCGCGTGCTCTGCCAACCTCAGCAAGTGTACTTTTCCACTCATATCTGGTGTCTCTATAGCGTGCCTTTACAAAGAAAAAAAGGTTTTCACTGTAAGCTAATAGCAGTCAGTGTCCTTAAAGCGGGTGTCAGGCCTTCAGCGTGTGCTCTGCCAACCTCTGCAAGTGTACTTTGCCACTCATATCTGGTGTCTCTATAGCGTGCCTTTACAAAGAAAAAACGTTTTTCACTGTAAGCTAATAGCAGTTAGTTGTCTGCAAGCGTCTGGGTGTTAGGCCTTCAGCGCGTGCTCTGCCAACCTCAGCAAGTGTACTTTGCCACTCATATCTGGTGTCTCTATAGCGTGCCTTTACAAAGAAAAAAAGTTTTTCACTGTAAGCTAATAGCAGTTAGTTGTCTGCAAGCGTCTGGGTGTCAGGCCTTCAGCGTGTGCTCTGCCAACCTCAGCAAGTGTATTTTGCCACTCATATCTGGTGTCTCTATAGCGTGCCTTTACAAAGAAAAAACTTTTTTCACTGTTATAGATTGAATAGCAGTTAGTTGTCTTCAAGCGGGTGTGTCCGGCCTACAGCGTGTACTCTGCCAACCTCTGCCACTGCACAGTGCCACTCATATCTGGTTTCACAGTAGCTTGCACGCATAGTACCACTAATCCAAAAAAAATGACAGTCAGAGGCAGGCCAGGTGCTGTGATTCCCTTTGGCCCTAGAATAATGCCCAGTTTTCAGAGGCCACGAAAGTTCTGAGGACATAGTATAAGCTTCCGCTCGGATCCTTGACGCACCATCCTCCTCCAGCTTAGCTTCGGGCACCTCTCAAGATACCACTCACCTGCCTGCCGCCACCACCAAAACGAGCACCACAGCTGCTTCACTTGGTATGTCAGAGGAGTTATTCACACATCCGTTTGAAGAAATGAGGGATGTGCAACCATTATTGCCAGAGAATGTAGATAACAGGGATATGTCTCAGGCAGGCACACATGGACGTACGGTGTGATGATGATGTTGTACCCGCTGTTGCTTCCTTTGCTGAGTTGTCAGATACAAGTGAAGCGGCTGATGATGACGATGCGTCCATGGATGTCACGTGGGTGCCCGCTCGGCAATAAGAAAAACAGGACGAAAGTTCAGATGGGGAGACAGAGAGGAGGAGGAGGAGGAGACGAGTTGGAAGCAGGGGGAGGTCGTTGCAAGGAGCTAGTGGCACAGTCAGACAGCATGCATCGGCCCCCGGGGTCAGCCCGACAGCACGCCAATCAACGCATGCTGTGTCCACCACCAGAATGCCGTCATTGCAGAGCTCAGCAGTGTGGCATTTTTTTGGTGTGTCTGCCTCTGACAACAGTGATGCCATTTGCAACCTGTGCCAAAAGAAACTGAGTCATGGGAAGTCCAACACCCACCTAGGTACAACTGCTTTGCGTAGGCACATGATCGCACATCACACACGCCTATTGGATCAACACATGAGTACAAGCAGCACGCAAACTCAAAGCCGCCATCCTCCTCCTGGTCCAGCATCTTCAGCCACGTCAACCACTGCTGTCCACCTTGACCCCTCTCAACCATCCGCCACTCCGTCTCCTGCCTTGAGCAGTTCCCGCTCATCTGCCCACAGTCAGGTGTCTGGCTTCTTACGCTTAAACATGTCCTTGACAATGTCAGAAAGTCACCCCCTTGCCCAGCGTCAGACAGCTGGCTTGTCCGAACTATTAGCCCACCAGCTTTTACCATACAAGCTGGTGGAGTCTGAGGCGTTCAAAAAATGTGTAGCTATTGGGACACCGCAGTGGGAGGTACCCGGACAAAATTTCTTTTCACAAAAGGCAATCCCCAACCTGTACTCGATTGTGCAAAAGGAAGTAATGGCATGTCTGGCACACAGTGTTGGGGCAAGGGTCCATCTGACCACTGATACCTGGTCTGCAAAGCATGGTCAGGGCAGGTATATCACCTACACTGCGTATTGGGTAAACCTGCTGACGGCTGCCAAGCATGGAATGCGTGGCTCTGCAGAGGAGTTGGTGACACCGCCACGACTTGCAGGCAGGCCTGCTGCCACCTCCTCTACTCCTCCTACTCCATCCTCTTCCATAACCTCCTCGGCTGAGTCCTCTTCTGCTGCTGCGTCTTGCTCCACATCAACGGCACCCCCCCCCCAGCTCCCCAGGTTCTATTCTACATCCCGGATACGGCAGTGTCACGTCGTCTTGGGTTTGACTTGCTTGAAAGCAGAGAGTCACACCAGAGAAGCACTCCTGTCTGCCCTGAAAGCACAGGTAGAAAAGTGGCTGATTCCGCAGCAACTGGAGATCGGCAAAGTGGTTTGTGACAACTGAACAAATTTGTTGGCGGCATTGAAGTTGGGCAAGTTGACACATGTGCCGTGCATGGCACAAGTGTGTAATCTGATCGTACAACGCTTTGTGCATAAGTACACAGGCTTACAGGACATCCTTCTTGTCTCTGTACTTAACTGCCAACAGCTCCTCTTGGCGCAGAGCTGAGGTCTCCCCCCTTCGTAGCCGGGTGCATGCAAGTTGTCCTGGGAAATCTGTTCGGTTGTTTTTAATTGTGCCGCAAGCTACTGTATCAAAACAGTACAGTAGCTTGAACAAAGGGACTCTTGTATAAAAATTGTCAGTATACACGTGGTACCCTTTGTTCATCAGGGGGAATATCAGGTCCCAGACAATCTTGCCACTGGTTCCCATATGTTCTGGGCAACCTGGAGTGTCAAGGTGGCTATCCTTTCCCTCGTACACCCGGAAGGCCTGAGTATACTCAGTCTCTCTGTCACAGAGCTTATACATCTTTGCACCATACCTAGAGCGCTTGGAAGGAACATACTGCTTGAATCCCAGCCTTCCCTTATACTTCATCAGGGATTCATCCACGCATATATTCCTTCCAGGTGTATAAGCCTCTGCAAACCTGGCATTAAAGTGGGTAATCAGGGGGCAGATTTTATACAGCCTGTCAAACTGGGGATGCTCCCTAGGGGGACACAGGCTGTTGTCGCTGAAGTGCATGAAATGCAGAATCATTTCATACCTCTTCCTCAACATACATTGGGAGTAAATGGGGTAGAGCAGATGGGGCTACTGCTCCAGTAGGAGCAGATGGAGGGCTTCTTTATGATGCCCATCAGCATAGTCAATGCCCAGAATCTTTTAAATTCTGGCACATCGATGGGGGCCCATTGCTGCTTTGACAAAAAAGAGTCCGGATTTGTAGTTCGGAATTGATGGGCATATAAATTAGTTTGGGTGACAATGTTCCCCAATACATCATCGCCCAGAAACACCTCCATAAACTGCTGAGGGCTAAATCCTGTTACATCCAAATGAATGCCAGGATTTGCAGTAAAGGATGGGATGTCTGACCTCTGGCGATGAGGCACTACCCACTCCTCAGCAGTTCTGCCAGCTGGAGCAGCACGTCTCCTTCTGGCAGGGGGACTAGCAGGCACAGATACAACATCACCAGATGTATCTGAGCACCTGGCAGGGTCAAAATCAGGGTCAGAGTCTGACATAGACGCGTCAGACTCTAGCGCAAGGATGGCATATGACTGCTCAGCGCTGGTTGACTTCCGTGACCCATGTGACATGATCACAATCACTTTACTTAGTGACCTGTCACAAAAAAATAAAAAAAATCAACCCCTGAAAAAATGAACAGACAGCAAAATAAGTGCTGCTGTGCAAGAGCCTGTGATTTGTATAGTGATCACTGGCAGGACAGGGGTTAATCATTCGGAAAAGAGCTTTTGGGTCTCAAAAAAGAAAAAAAGATCAAAAAAATGAACCCCTAAAAAAAAAGGCACAAAAAGCAGAAACGTGCTGCTGTGCAAGAGCAAGTGATTATAGTGATCACTGGCAAGACAGGGGTTAATGGCTCTGAAAAGAGCCTTTGGGTCTCAAGATTTTACAAATCCATACCTATAAATACCTAAATCTCTCTAGCTAAACCACAAATCTCTCTCCCTCTCTCACTAAAACACAAGTGAAGAGAGGGAGGCAGACCCACACTAATCAGAGAAATGGGGAACACACTTGGGATGAAATTGCTAATGGGGCAAGCTGTGATTGGATGACCCCAGCCTGCCCCGTATGATGCGGCATGCTACGGACACCCCCAGAAGCCCCATGATTCACTGCCTTTAGAAAAAGGGGGGGGAGTTAATATTGATCATTTTATTTATTTTATATTTATTTTTTTATATATATTATTATATATGCACTGAGTGCCAGGACCCCTCAAGGCACTCAGCACATGCAGAGCATCACTGCTATACTATCAGAGCTTCCAGAGCTCAAAATAGGTGCAGACGTACCAGGTACGTCCAAGGTCATTATGGACCGTTTTCTGCCAGACGTACCTGATACGTCCGCGGTCGGGAAGGGGTTAAGGAGATTAGGGCTAGTTTAGAGGATTCTTCTTAGACCTCTCTGAGTATTTATAGCCCTTCTACCTATTCAGCATTTCTGGAAACTAGCTAAACTAGCTATCACCTTATTGACACTTTTTATGACAGCATCACTCCGGTCTCCATACTCTCTGCCTATACCCATCTATTTAGAGGGAATTTCCTTGCCCCAGGCAATATTATACAATAGGTAATAGTATTACCATTATTACACAATTAGCCACTATTGGGGAATGAGTATAGTATCCCTTTGTTATTTATAAATGATACAATAAAGACTTTTGTCCATTACTCATTTTACTTTAACAAAGGGTACTAACCACGGTATTAGGAAGCATTACTCTGCTTTCCCTTTCTCCCTCTATTATACACCCATGCTCACTAGGATTTGTAGGTATCACTTTATTATAGTTGTCTAACCTTTTCCTATGCCAGTTTTAGATCTCCTTCTTGGGAGATTTTTTCTTTTTTTCAGTTTATTAGCATACCTGGGTACAAGCCCTCGGTGGGGCTGGCACCACCACCTGACCACATTTCCTCGTTTCTTCCACTCATACTGCTTTTTCCATCTTTGAAGGTGTTTGGTAAAACAAGGAAATAGTCCTCTACTCGTAACAGGGATTAAACTGATAGAATAGTACTACTGAACACACCTTATAATAACGCAGAGAGAGGCAACGCAGAGAGAGGAGTCTGAAGAAGAGGAGTCAGAGGAGGAAGGTGGCTTTGAGAAGGTGGAAGACCAAACACATGCCCAGGGGGCTTGCTGTCACCTTTCGGGGACCCTTAGTGTTGTACATGGCTGGGTGGAGGAAGAGACCTTCAATGACATCAGTGAGGACAAGAAACGGGACATGGCTAGCTTGGTATCCAACCTTGTGCAAATGGGGAGTTTGCGGTTGTGCAAATGGACTGTTTGTGGTTGTTTGCGGTGCGTTAAACGGGGAGTTTGGTCTGTCACTGTGAAGCAGGCATAACCCTTACACTACCTGATCGATACAACATCATACAGTAGGTCCCCCCCCTCATTATTTTTATGGCCCCCACCCACAATCCATATCTGCCAAGTGACCCTATGTAGGGGGAACAGTCTCTATTCTGCTCTGTGTCAGTGTATATCAGGGATCCTTTGGATAGGTGTCAATCCATATCTGCCAAGTGACCCTATATAGGGGGAACAGTCCCTATTCTGCTCTGTGTCAGTGTGTATCAGGGTCTCTGAGGACAGGTGTCAATCCATATGTCAGGTATCAATCCATATCCATTGTGATTTAGGAATGTTAGGTGATTTCTGCCCTTTATGGATTAAAACCAAACTCTGTGTAATTTTCCATGGGAGTTTTACCATGGATCCCCCTCCGGCATGCCACAGTCCAGGTGTTAGTCCGCTTGAAACAACTTTTCCATCACTTTTGTGGCCAGAAAGAGTCCCTGTGGGTTTTAAAATTCGCCTGCCCATTGAAGTCAATGGCGGTTCGCCCGGTTCGCCGGTTCGCGAACGTTTGCGGAAGTTCCCGTTCGCCATTCGCGAACCGAAAAATTTGTGTTCGCGACATCACTAGTCAGGCCTACAGCGTGTACTCTCTGTACCTCTGCCAGTGCAAATTGCCACTCTAATCGGGTGTCACAATAGCATGCATTTAAAAACCAAAAAACTTTTTTCACTGTTATAGATTGAATAGCAGTTAGTTGTCTTCAAGCGGGTGTGTCAGGCCTACAGCATCTGCTCTGCCAACCTCTGCCAGTGCACATTGCCACTCTTATCTGGTGTCACAATAGCATGCATTTAAAAACCCAAAAACTTTTTTGACTGTAATATAATAGCAGTCAGTGTCCTTCATAAGTGTGTGTCAGGCCTACAGCGTGTACTCTGCCAACCTCTGCCAGTGCACAGTGCCACTCTTATCTGGTGTCGCTATAGATTGCATTTAAAAACCCAAAAACTTTTTTTACTGTTATAGATTGAATAGCAGTTAGTTGTCTTCAAGCGGGTGTGTCAGGCCTACAGCGTGTACTCTGCCAACCTCTGCCAGTGCACATTGCCACTCTTATCTGGTGTCACAATAGCATGCATTTAAAAACCAAAAAACATTTTTCACTGTTATAGATTGAATAGCAGTTAGTTGTCTTCAAACGGGTGTGTCAGGCCTACAGCGTCTACTCTGCCAACCTCTGCCAGTGCACAGTGCCACTCATATCTGGTGTCACAATAGCTTGCATTTAAAAACAAAAAAAGTGTTTTCACTGTTATAAATTGAATAGCAGTTAGTTGTGTTGAAGCGGGTGTATCAGGCCTACAGCGTCTTCTCTGCCAACCTCTGCCAGTGCACATTGCCCTTCTTATCTGGTGTCACAATAGCATGCATTTAAAAACCCAAAACCTTTTTTGACTGTAATATAATAGCAGTCAGTGTCCTTCATAAGTGTGTGTCAGGCCTACAGCGTGTACTCTGCCAAACTCTGCCAGTGCACAGTGCCACTCTTATCTGGTGTCGCAATAGATTGCATTTAAAAACCAGAAAACTTTTTTCACTGTTATAGATTGAATAGCAGTTAGTTGTCTTCAAGCGGGTGTGTCAGGCCTACAGCATGTACTCTGCCAATGTCTGCCAGTGCACAGTGCCACTCATATCTGGTGTCTCTATAGCGTGCTTTTACAAAGAAAAAACGTTTTTCAGTGTAAGCTAATAGCAGTCAGTGTCCTTAAAGCGGGTGTCAGGCCTTCAGCGTGTGCTCTGCCAACCTCAGCAAGTGTACTTTGCCACTCATATCTGGTGTCTCTATAGCGTGCTTTTACAAAGAAAAAATGTTTTACAGTGTAAGCTAATAGCAGTGAGTGTCCTTAAAGCAGGTGTCAGGCCTTCAGCGTGTGCTCTGCCAACCTCAGCAAGTGCACTTTGCCACTCATATCTGGTGTCTCTATAGCGTGCCTTTACAAAAAAAAATTTTTTCACTGTAAGCTAATAGCAGTCAGTGTCCTTAAAGCGGGTGTCAGGCCTTCAGCGTGTGCTCTGCCAACCTCTGCCAGTGCACATTGCCACTCTTAACTGGTGTCACAATAGCATGCATTTAAAAACCCCCCAAAATGTTTTTGACGGTAATATAATAGCAGTCAGTGTCCTTCATAAGTGTGTGTCAGGCCTACAGCGTGTACTCTGCCAACCTCTGCCAGTGCACAGTGCCACTCTTATCTGATGTCGCAATAGATTGCATTTAAAAACAAAAAACTTTTTTCACTGTTATAGATTGAATAGCAGTTAGTTGTCTGCAAGCGGGTGTCAGGCGTACAGCGTGTACTCTGCCAACCTCTGCCAGTGCACAGTGCCACTCATATCTGGTGTCACAATAGCTTGCATTTAAAAAAAAGTTTTTGACCGTAATATAATAGCAGTCAGTGTCCTTCATAAGTGTGTGTCAGGCCTACAGCATGTACTCTGCCAACCTCTGCCAGTGCACATTGCCACTCTTATCTGGTGTCACAATAGCATGCATTTAAAAACATAAAAACTTTTTTGACTGTAATATAATAGCAGTCAGTATCCTTCATAAGTGTGTGTCAGGCCTACAGCATGTACTCTGCCAACCTCTGCCAGTGCACAGTGCCACTCATATCTGGTGTCTCTATAGCGTGCCTTTACAAAGAAAAAAAGTTTTTCACTGTAAGCTAATAGCAGTCAGTGTCCTTAAAGCGGGTGTGTCAGGCCTTCAGCGTGTGCTCTGCCAACCTCAGCAAGTGTACTTTGCCACTCATATCTGGTGTCTCTATAGCGTGCTTTTACAAAGAAAAAAAGTTTTTCAGTGTAAGCTAATAGCAGTCAGTGTCCTTAAAGCGGGTGTCAGGCCTTCAGCGTGTGCTCTGCCAACCTCAGCAAGTACACTTTGCCACTCATATCTGGTGTCTCTATAGCGTGCCTTTACAAAGAAAAACAGTTTTTCAGTTTAAGCTAATAGCAGTCAGTGTCCTTAAAGCGGGTGTCAGGCCTTCAGCGTGTATTCTGCAGACCTCTGCCAGTGCACATTGCCACTCATATCTGGTGTCACAATAGCATGCATTTAAAACCAAAAAACTTTTTTCACTGTTATAGATTGAATAGCAGTTAGTTGTCTTCAAGCGGGTGTGTCAGGCCTACAGCGTGTACTCTGCAGACCACTGCCAGTGCACATTGCCACTCATATCTGGTGTCACAATAGCGTGCATTTAAAACCAAAAAACTTTTTTCACTGTTATAGATTGAATAGCAGTTAGTTGTCTTCAAGCGGGTGTGTCAGGCCTACTGCGTGTACTCTGCAGACCTCTGCCAGTGCACATTGCCACTCATATCTGGTGTCACAATAGCGTGCATTTAAATCCTAAAAACTTTTTTCACTGTTATAGATTGAATAGCAGTTAGTTGTCTTCAAGCGGGTGTGTCAGGCCTACAGCGTGTACTCTGCAGACCTCTGCCAGTGCACATTGCCACTCATATCTGGTGTCACAATAGCATGCATTTAAAACCAAAAAACTTTTTCACTGTTTTAGATTGAATAGCAGTTAGTTGTCTTCAAGCGGGTGTGTCAGGCCTACAGCGTGTACTCTGCAGACCTATGCCAGTGCACATTGCCACTCATATCTGGTGTCACAATAGCGTGCATTTAAAACCAAAAAACTTTTTTCACTGTTATAGATTGAATAGCAGTTAGTTGTCTTCAAGCGGGTGTGTCAGGCATACAGCGTGTACTCTGCAGACCTCTGCCAGTGCACATTGCCACTCATATCTGGTGTCACAATAGCGTGCATTTAAAACCAAAAAACTTTTTTTCACTGTTATAGATTGAATAGCAATTAGTTGTCTTCAAGCGGGTGTGTCAGGCCCACAGCGTGTACTCTGCCAGTGCACAGTGCCACTCATATCTGGTCTCACAGCAGCTTGCACGCATAGTGTTAAGACACCTTTTGTCTTAATAAGTAAATCGCCGTTTAGTCCACCTTCCCCTCTCACCGTATCAATTCTTTGTTCGTATAAAGTATAATCCACGAACCATAAGCAGGGGAAGCAGTAATCTCTCGAATAACGATATCCACCAACCGTCATAAGTTTCCCATAAATAGTCCTTTAAGCGTGAAATAAGAATCCCCCCAATAACGAGACTGAAGCTCCGTGTTGAGGGTCAAAACAAGATCTGAGGACTGGAACATCCAGCCTGCTTTTTATTAGGAAAAGGCACACACAGGGCACTCCCAGGGGGAGGATGAAAATAACCAATTATACACCGGGTAACACCCCCATGTCTCCTCCCCTCAGATAACCACATAACACAATTATAACATACAATATTTTACCCCAGTTCTGGATGTACCCCAAAACCAGGGGGTACACCTTTAAGTCCAGCACCGCTTGAAAGGTCTTGGTTAGGGGAACACTCTGTCCAAATTCCAGCCCATTCGGTTACGGGGTTCGGGAGTTATGGATGTTTGAAATTTTGACCGACTGCACGGATCTTCTAGCCGAAAAGAGTTCCACAAGTTTTGGCCCTGCAGTCGGTCTCCGTTCGCCGGTTAAAACGATACGAAATCCTCATCATCCACAACTATCTCAGAGTTCGCTGGATTCCCCATAGCCGATTACAGGTAACTACCGAATGGCTCGTCGTTCGGTAGTTCCAGCACGAATTCCTGGGCGCATGGAGGTCTCAGCGGTGTTCGCCTGTTTGTGTATCCGTTTTTAGTTCCATGCGTTCACAGGCAAATACCGCTGTTCGCACGCAAGATGGCCGCGAACACGTGCAAAAGTCCCGAAATGGCGGCCACCCATATGTTAGACATGGAGTTCGTGCGAAATGAGGCGAACGGCTGGAAAACAGGCTGGAACGGTAAAACATGCTTCATAACATAACAAATCAGTCATTTAGACGGATGGCATAAAATAGCCGAATCCACCAAAGCAATAGACAGACGGATGGTTCTGTCACACGGCTCCCCCCTTGTGGAACACTCCGGCAGACCCGGCTTGACCCTGTGGCGGGTCAACTTGGGGATGCCCGGACTAAGAGGTGGTGGATATGTCCGTTTGCCGGGATAAGCCATCCGCATTTCCGTTCAGCTTACCGGGTCTGTAGCTAATAGTAAAGTTGTAAGGTTGCAATGCCAAGCTCCATCTTAGCAGTCTCCCATTGTCACCTGAGACCCGGTTAAGCCAAACGAGGGGGTTATGATCTGTCACAAGGGAAAACTCTTGCCCATACAAGTAGGGACTTAACTTTTTCAATGCCCAGACTAGGGCTAAACATTTTTTCTCAACTGCCGCATAACTCACTTCCCCAACTTGGCTTAACCGAGCCCCCAGTCCATACATGGAAGCATCTGTGTGAACGAGAAAGCGTTTGTTAGGGACTGGGGCAGCCAAGATAGGGGCATTCACGAGAGCTTGTTTCAGTGCCTGGAACGCAGCTTCACAAGCCGGGGACCACAGGACCTGCTTAGGCAAATTCTTTTTCGTCAGGTCTGTCAGGGGCTTAGCAATAGAGCTGTAGTCAGGAACGAAACGTCGGTAGTACCCTGCTGTCCCCAAGAAGGCCAATACCTGGGTCTTAGTAGTGGGTGTGGGCCAGTTAGCCACCGCTTCCACTTTGGCGGGCTCTGGTCTCTGGTTCCCACATCCCACTCGGTGACCCAGGTACTGTACTTCTGCCATACCTACATGGCACTTTTCTGGCTTCAATGTCAGGCCGGCGGCCCGAATCTTATCCAGTACCACCCCTATGTGTACCAGGTGTTCTTCCCAGGACCCACTATAGATGGCTATGTCGTCCAAGTATGCACAGGCAAATTCTTGGAAGCCATCCAGGAGTCTATCCACCATCCGTTGGAAGGTAGCCGGGGCATTCTTCATCCCAAAAGGCATGACCTTAAATTAGTACAGGCCAAATGGGGTGACGAATGCCGACTTGGGGATAGCATCCTCGGCCAGGGGAATCTGCCAGTAGCCCTTACATAGGTCTATGGTGGTCAGATAACGTCCCCTGGCAATACGATCTAGTAATTCGTCTACCCGGGGCATCGGGTAGGCGTCAGTGGTAGTCCGCTCGTTGAGTCGCCTGTAGTCCACACAGAACCGGGTGGTCCCATCTTTCTTAGGTACTAGGACTACAGGCGAAGCCCAAGGGCTGTCAGAGGGTTCGATGACCCCAAGCTGGGTCATCTCCTGTATCTCCTTCCGCATTCCATCCCGGACTGCTTCAGGGATACGGTAAGGCGGCTGTCGTAAGGGGGTCTGTCCAGGGGTCTCTACCTTGTGTACCGTGAGGTGGGTGTAACCTGGCTCCTGGGAGAAAGTTGCTTGTTTCTCCCACAACAACTGTTTCGCTTGGATCCTTTCTGTGGGGTTTAACCTGTCTCCTAACTGTACGAGGGAGGTGAGGTCAGTCTGGGGATCCCTCTCTAATAGATCAGGGAGAGGTAAATTCTCAGGGTCATCTGTAGCTGGGGCACATACGGCTGCAATGTTCTCAGGTCGTTCTTGATACTCTTTCAGCATGTTCACATGAAAGGATCTCTGGACCCTCTCGTCTGAACAGCTGGCTATCAAATAGGAAGTATTGCAGATCTGCGCTACTATTTTGTACGGGCCTTGCCACGAGGCTTGCATCTTGTTGGCCTTCACAGGTTTGAGCACTAATACCTTTTGCCCCACCTGGAAGGCTCGCTGTCGGGCACCCTGATCGTACCATCTTTTCTGTCTCCCCTGGGCCGCCTTACCATCAGGGACAGTTTCTCCATGCGGTCCCAAAGTTCCAGAACATATGGCACTATGGGGGTCCCTTCTTGCTCAGTCTCCCCCTCCCAGTTTCCCCGGATAAGATCTAGGGGTCCGCGGACCCGTCTCCCATACAGTAACTCAAAAGGGGAGAACCCAGTAGATTCCTGGGGCACCTCCCGGTATGAAAACAGCAGGTGAGGCAGGAATCTCTCCCAGTCCCTGCAAGTGTCTGTAAAGGTCCTCAGCATCTGTTTGAGGGTACCGTTAAAACGCTCGCAGAGACCGTTAGTCTGTGGATGGTAAGGCGAGCTAAGCAAGGGTTTAATGCCACACACTTTCCACAGCTGCTGGGTGAGCACCGCAGTAAATTGGGTTCCCTGGTCGGAGAGAATCTCCTTAGGGAACCCAACCCTGGTAAAAATCCTAACCAGGGCATCAGCAACCGTCTCTGCCTCTATATTAGACAGTGCTACTGCCTCTGGATAGCGAGTGGCATAGTCCACTACAGTAAGAATGTACTTCTTGCCTGATGGACTAGCCCTGGCCAGTGGACCCACAATGTCAACAGCTATGCGGGAAAAGGGCTCCCCTATAATAGGCATCGATGATAGTTTAGCCTTAGGGTGGTCCCCCCGCTTTCCTACCCGTTGACATGTGTCACAAGTACTGCAATACATCCGCACAGCCTGGTTGAAGTTGGGCCAAAAGAAATTCTGGGAGATCCTATAGGCCGTGCGGCGGGACCCTAGATGTCCTGCTAACGGGACATCGTGCCCTATCCGCAGAAGCTCCTGCCGGTATTTTGCGGGCACCACCAGCTGGTGATTCTGCGGAGGGGCTATCTTCTTCTGGGGCGGTTTCGGGATTCTGTATAGCCTGTCCCCCACCCACTTATACCGCTCCCCGTCTATCCCTTCCTCTCCAGCATCTGCTCTGTCCCTGTACTTTTGAAGGGTCAGATCTGCCCGGGTTTCCCTCCCAAACTCCTCTGGGGAATCCCAACGTAAGGGGGTCTGAGCTAAGGTGTCAGTCGGGGAAAAGGGTCTTACCTGGGTCTCCTCAGCAGGTGGGCTGTTCCATCGGCACGGGTCTGAGAACGAGTAGTCACTGGGTTAACGTCCAAGGGGCCCATCGGAGCATAGGCCGAAACCAAAGGGACCAAATCATTCCCAAGAAGTACATCAGCGGGCAAGTCTTTCATGACTCCAACATCTACGTGTCTAGCGCCCACTCCCCAATCCAGGTGAACACGGGCAACGGGTAACCGGAATACGGCTCCCCCTGCTACCCTCACGGCCACTGTGTCTCCTGTGTGCTGGTGCTCTGAGACTAAGTTCTTTTGGAGCAGTGTCATTGTGGCTCCTGTGTCTCTAAGTCCATTTACCACTCGGCCATTCAGTTTCACAGTCTGCCGGTGCTGCTGGCGATTATCCTGATGGGCTGCTTGCACTGGGTCGGCTTCGTGCAAGATGCCCCAGAATTCCTCCTGCTCTACACAGTGAGCAGCAGGCTGTGGTGGCCGCTGATTCGCGTTGGCTGGTCTCCTCCAGGACTGAGCTTGGTTGGCGTGGTTCAGTGGACACTCCGGGCGCTTGTGTCCCAACTGTTTGCACAGAAAGCACCGGATGGGTTGGGAATAATCCCTGGCATTAAATTTGGATGGCTGCACATAAGTATTGGTTGGTGGTACTGCTGGGGTGCGATGCACTGGGGGTTGGTATGCTGTTGGAATCGGAGGGGCTGCTGGTCGGTATTCCACTCTGGTCGGAACTTTAACAACGGTATTGTCTAGTTTGCGAGCATCAGTATATTCATCTGCCAACCGGGCCGCCTCCGGTAGGGTAGAGGGTTTTCTATCTCTGACCCATTCCCGGACCCCGGCAGGCAATTGATCGAAGCAATGTTCCAGTAAAAATACCTGCAGCACCTCCTCCCCCGATACTGCTTGGCATCCTGCCATCCAGTGGGCTGCAGTACGGTGAATTCTGCAAGCCCATTCTACATAGGAATCGCCAACCTGCTTGTTGGTTTCCCTGAAGCGCCGTCTGTAAACTTCTGGGGTCACCGCATACCTGGCTAGGAGCGCATCCTTCACTGCCCGGTAGCTGGTGATCTCCTCCTCTGGGATGGCCCGAAATGCGTCACTAGCCCGGCCGGATAATTTCCCAGAGAGGATGGTGACCCATTGATCTGTGGGTACCTGATGTAGGGCACACTGCCTCTCAAAATCGGCCAGGAACCCATCGATCTCTCCTTCATTTTCACTAAAATTTTTAAATGCAGCAAAGGGTACCTTTTTCCTTCCGGAATCGTTATTGGGTACCTCTGTTGCTGCAGCTCCTCTTCCTTGGAGTGCTTGGTGTGCTGCTACTGCGGCTTGCACACGTTCCACAATGTCTGCTGAGGGGTTGGGGCCAAAGTGTGCCAGCCTTATTTGCACTGCCCGGTTGAATTGTATTTCCTCGGGTGTTAAATCCAAACTGCTGGGCACATTAGCGCTCTCCGTTCCCTGTGTTGCATCCATTTCCCTTAGCAAAGCAATAATTTCCAGTTTCTTTAAATTGCTTGCTGATCGACCTCGGCGTTCTATTATGTCCTTAAGAGTAGCATGTCTTAACTGTTCATACTGCATTTCTTTCCTTCTGTGTTGTGGGATTCATCCCGTCGCTTGCCACCAATTGTTAAGACACCTTTTGTCTTAATAAGTAAATCGCCGTTTAGTCCACCTTCCCCTCTCACCGTATCAAGTCTTTGTTCGTATAAAGTATAATCCACGAACCATAAGCAGGGGAAGCAGTAATCTCTCGAATAACGATATCCACCAACCGGCATAAGTTTCCCATAAATAGTCCTTTAAGCGTGAAATAAGAATCCCCCCAATAACGAGACTGAAGCTCCGTGTTGAGGGTCAAAACAAGATCTGAGGACTGCAACATCCAGCCTGCTTTTTATTAGGAAAAGGCACACACAGGGCACTCCCAGGGGGAGGATGAAAATAACCAATTATACACAGGGTAACACCCCCACGTCTCCTCCCCTCAGATAACCACATAACACAATTATAACATACAATATTTTACCCCAGTTCTGGATGTACCCCAAAACCAGGGGGTACACCTTTAAGTCCAGCACCGCTTGAAAGGTCTTGGTTAGGGGAACACTCTGTCCAAATTCCAGCCCATTCGGTTACGGGGTTCGGGAGTTATGGATGTTTGAAGTTTTGACCGACTGCACGGATCTTCTAGCCGAAAAGAGTTCCACAAGTTTTGGCCCTGCAGTCGGTCTCCGTTCGCCGGTTAAAACTATACGAAATCCTCATCATCCACAACTATCTCCGAGTTCGCTGGATTCCCCATAGCCGATTACAGGTAACTACCGAATGGCTCGTCGTTCGGTAGTTCCAGCACGAATTCCTGGGCGCATGGAGGTCTCAGCGGTGTTCGCCTGTTTGTGTATCCGTTTTTAGTTCCATGCGTTCACAGGCAAATACCGCTGTTCGCACGCAAGATGGCCGCGAACACGTGCAAAAGTCCCGAACTGGCGGCCACCCATATGTTAGACATGGAGTTCGTGCGAAATGAGGCGAACGGCTGGAAAACAGGCTGGAACGGTAAAACATGCTTCATAACATAACAAATCAGTCATTTAGACGGATGGCATAAAATAGCCGAATCCACCAAAGCAATAGACAGACGGATGGTTCTGTCACACATAGTACCACTAATCCAAAAAAAAAATGACAGGCAGAGGCAGGCCACCCCGCAGGGGCCATTGTGGTCTTGGTGCTGTGATTCCCTTTGGCCCTAGAATAATGCCAAGTTTTCAGAGGCCACGTACCCTGAACTTGAAAAGTTCTGAGGACATAGTTGACTGGCTAACATAGGACACCCAATCTTCTACAGCTTCCGCTCGGAACTTTGACGCACCATCCTCCTCCAGCTTAGCTTCGGGCACCTTTCAAGATACCACTCACCCGCCTGCCGCCACCACCAAAACTAGCACCACAGCCGCTTCACTTGGTATGTCAGAGGAGATATTCACACATCCGTTTGAAGAAATGAGTGATGCACAACCATTATTGCCAGAGGATGTAGATAACAGGTATATGTCTCAGGCAGGCAGCATTACACACATGGACGTACGTTGTGATGATGATGATGTTGTACCCGCTCCTGCTTCCTTTGCTGAGTTGTCAGATACAAGTGAAGCGGTTGATGATGACGATGCGTCCATGGATGTCACGTGGGTGCCCGCTCGGCAAGAAGAAGAACAGGACGAAAGTTCAGATGGGGAGACAGAGAGGAGGAGGAGGAGACGAGTTGGAAGCAGGGGGCAGGTCATCGCAAGGAGCTAGTGGCACAGTCAGACAGCATGCATCGGCACCCGGAGTCAGCCCGACAGCACGCCAATCAACGCATGCTGTGTCCACCACCAGAATGTCGTCATTGCAGAGCTCAGCAGTGTGGCATTTTTTATGTGTGTCTGTCTCTGACAACAGCGATGCCATTTGCAACCTGTGCCAAAAGAAACTGAGTCGTGGGAAGTCCAACACCCACCTAGGTACAACTGCTTTGCGTAGGCACATGATCGCACATCACAAACGCCTATGGGATCAACACATGAGTACAAGCAGCACGCAAACTCAAAGCCGCCATCCTCCTCCTGGTCCAGCATCTTCAACCACTGCTGTCCTCCTTGACCCCTCTCAACCATCCGCCACTCCGTCTCCCGCCTTGAGCAGTTCCCGCTCATCTGCCCACAGTCAGGTGTCTGTCAAGGACATGTTTAAGCGTAAGAAGCCAATGTCAGAAAGTCACCCCCTTGCCCAGCGTCAGACAGCTGGCTTGTCCGAACTATTAGCCCACCAGCTTTTACCATACAAGCTGGTGGAGTCTGAGGCGTTCAAAAATTTGAAATTTCTTTTCACAAAAGGCAATCCCCAACCTGTACTCGATTGTGCAAAAGGAAGTAATGGCATGTCTGGCACACAGTGTTGGGGCAAGGGTCCATCTGACCACTGATACCTGGTCTGCAAAGCATGGTCAGGGCAGGTATATCACCTACACTGCGCATTGTTAAACCAGCTGACGGCTGCTGAGCATGGAATGCGTGGCTCTGCAGAGGAGTTGGTCACAACGCCATGACTTGCAGGCAGGCCTGCTGCCACCTCCTCTACTCCTCCTACTCCATCCTCTTCCATAACCTCCTCGGCTGAGTCCTCTTCTGCTGCTGCGTCTTGCTCCACATCAACGGCAACCCCCCCCCAGCTCCCCAGGTACTATTCCACATCCCGGATATGGCAGTGTCACGTCGTCTTGAGTTTGACTTGCTTGAAAGCAGAGAGTCACACTGGATAAGCACTCCTGTGCGCCCTGAACGCACAGGTGGAAAAGTGGCTGACTCCGCAGCAACAGGATATCGGCAAAGTGGTTTGTGACAACGGAAAAAATTTGTTGGCGGCATTGAAGTTGGGCAAGTTGACACATGTGCCGTGCATGGCACATGTGTGTAATCTGATCGTACAACGCTTTGTGCATAAGTACACAGGCTTACAAAACGTCCTGAAGCAGGCCAGGAAGGTGTGTGGCCATTTCAGGCGTTCCTACACGGCCATGGCGCACTTTGCCGATATCCAGCGGCGAAACAACATGCCAGTGAGGCGCTTGATTTGCGACAGCCCGACACGTTGGAATTCAACACTCCTAATGTTCGACCGCCTGCTCCAACAAGAAAAAGCCGTTAATGAATATTTGTATGACCGGGGTGCTAGGACAGCCTCTGTGGAGCTGGGAAGTTTTTTGCCACGTTACTGGACGCTCATGCGCAATGCCTGTAGGCTCATGCGTCCTTTTGAGGACGTGACAAACCTAGTCAGTCGCACCAAAGGCACCATCAGCGACATCATACCATTTGTTTTCTTCCTGGAGCGTGCCATGCGAAGATTGCTGGATCAGGCCATAGATGAGTGTGAAGATGAAGAGGAAGAGTTGTGGTCACCATCAACACCAGAAACAGCCTTATCAGCATCGCTTGCTGGACCTGTGGCAACGCTGGAAGAGGATTGTGAGGAATTGTGAGGATTGTGAGACCAACCACAACAGGCATCCCAGGGTGCTCGTTGTCACCTATCTGGTACCCGTGGTGCTGTACGTGGCTGGGGGGGAAGAACATACCTTCATTGACATCACTGAGGAGGAGGAACGGGAAATGAGTAGCTCGGCATCCAACCTTGTGCAAATGGGGTCTTTCATGCTGTCGTGCCTGTTGAGGGACCCTCGTATAAAAAGGCTGAAGGAGAACGACCTGTACTGGGTGTCCACGCTACTAGATACCCCGGTATAAGCAGAAAGTGGCGGAAATGTTACCGAATTACAACAAGTCGGAAAGGATGCAGCATTTGCAAAATAAATTAAAAAGTATGCTTTACACAGCGTATAAGGGTGATGTCACAGCACAACGGGAATCTAACAGGGGAAGAGGTGGAAGTCATCCTCCTCCTCCCACGACCACGCCATATCTGCCAAGTGACCCTATGTAGGGGGAACAGTCTCTATTCTGCTCTGTGTCAGTGTGTATCAGGGATCCTTAGGATATGTGTCAATCCATATCTGCCAAGTGACCCTATGTAGGGGTAACAGTCTCTATTCTGCTCTGTGTCAGTGTGTATCATGGTCTCTGAGGACAGATGTCAATCCATATCTGCCAAGTGACCCTATGTAGGGGGAACAGTCCCTATTCTGCTCTGTGTCAGTGTGTATCAGGGATCCTTAGGATAGGTGTCAATCCATATCTGCCAAGTGACCCTATGTAGGGGTAACAGTCTCTATTCTGCTCTGTGTCAGTGTGTATCATGGTCTCTGGGGACAGATGTCAATCCATATCTGCCAAGTGACCCTATGTAGGGGGAACAGTCCCTATTCTGCTCTGGGGACTGTTCCCCCTAGGGATCCTTAGGATAGGTGTCAATCCATATCTGCCAAGTGAGCCTATGTAGGGGGAACAGTCCCTATTCTGCTCTGTGTCAGTGTGTATCAGGGATCATTAGGATAGGTGTCAATCCATATCTGCCAAGTGACCCTATGTAGGGGGAACAGTCTCTATTCTGCTCTGTGTCAGTGTGTATCATGGTCTCTGAGGACAGGTGTCAATCCATATCTGCCAAGTGACCCTATGTAGGGGGAACAGTCCCTATTCTGCTCTGTGTGAGGAGGAGGAACGGGAAATGAGTAGCTCGGCATCCAACCTTTGGCAAACGGGGTCTTTCATGCTGTCGTGCCTGTTGAGGGACCCTCGTATAAAAAAGCTGAAGGAGAACGACCTGTACTGGGTGTCCACGCTACTAGACCCCCGGTATAAGCAGACAGTGGCGGAAATGTTACCGAATTACAAGTCGGAAAGGATGCAGCATTTGCAAAATAAATTAAAAAGTATGCTTTACACAGCGTATAAGGGTGATGTCACAGCACAACGGGAATCTAACAGGGGAAGAGGTGAAAGTCATCCTCCTCCTCCCACGACCACGCCATATCTGCCAAGTGACCCTATGTAGGGGGAACAGTCTCTATTCTGCTCTGTGTCAGTGTGTATCAGGGATCCTTAGGATAGGTGTCAATGCATATCTGCCAAGTGACCCTATGTAGGTGGAACAGTCCCTATTCTGCTCTGTGTCAGTGTGTATCAGGGATCCTTAGGATAGGTGTCAATCCATATCTGCCAAGTGACCCTATGTAGGGGGAACAGTCCCTATTCTGCTCTGTGTCCGTGTGTATCAGGGGCTCTGAGGACAGGTGTCAATCCATATGTCAAGGTGTCAATATGTCATATGTCAGGTGTCAATCCCTATTCATTGTGATTTAGGAATGTTAGGTGATTTCTGCCCTTTATGGATTAAAACCAGACTCTGCATCAACTGTGTAATTTTCCATGGGAGTTTTGCCATGGATCCCCCTCCGGCATGCCACAGTCCAGGTGTTAGTCCCCTTGAAACAACTTTTCCATCACTTTTGTGGCCAGAAAGAGTCCCTGTGGGTTTTAAAATTCGCCTGCCCATTGAAGTCAATGGCGGTTCGCCGGTTCGCAAACGTTTGCGGAAGTTCCCGTTCGCCATTCGCGAACCAAAATATTTGTTTTCGCGACATCACTAGTTATGAATAAAATATGAAAAACAAGATTAAAGATACCACCTTTACAACTATTACATCAAGTTTGAACAATACCATATATAAAAATTGGAACACTGTTGCAAATGACACTACCTTATCAGAATGCTTTTGCTATACTCCTGAGCTAAATTAATTCGTATACGCCCCATAGACCGCAGTATAAATATATTGCAAGAAAGAATTGTCAATATAATAAAATATAGTGATACAAATAAATAGATAGACACTTATAGAGTCCTACAAAAAATACCAAACTTAAACGATCCTAGAAATCAGTCCATAATATGTAGCATATGGGTTAATATAATCCCACTCTGTGTATAGAGACACAGAGTAGCGGAATCCTTAGAGTTGTATACAGTAAGGTACCCAAATGCCAAATTGATCTGTTTTACTGGAAAATGGATACAGTCAGGGGCGGACTGACCACTCGGGCACATCGGTCATGGACCGAGGGCCCGAGGCAGCCAGGGGCCCGGCCGCACAGCCATGCTCCAGCTGGAGAGATCAGAGATCAGAGATCTCTCCAACTGGAATGGCAAAAACAAATAAAAAATAATTTCCTTTAATAGGTGTAACGGATCGCCTGGCACCCCGACCGGGTACCTCCGTTAAAGGATGCTCCTAGCACTTCCTGAGGACTCCAAGCACTCTGGCAGACACCACAATCACCGAATCCGAGAAGCCTTTAAATTCTCCCAAGCATATGAATGCTGTAGACCATTGAATAGGAACCATATGAATAGGCTTGTACTCCTAGCAGTCAACTGGAACAGCATGCAATAAATCCTTCCCCCCAATAATGAGACGACACATCACTTTGAGGGTAAAACAGGAACTCTGGACTGGCTCATCCAGCCCGGCTTTTATTACAATAATACACATACAGTCCACACCCAGGGGGAGGCATAAAATATCCAATCACATACATGGTTCAGCCCACACATCCCCTCCCCTCAGATAACATTAAACCCAATTATCCGGTACACCTTTTCAGCCAAGTTCTGGATGTACCCCAAAACCCGGGGGTACACCTTTAAATCCAGTATTGCTGGATAGCCCTTATTCAGGGGGGAAACATATCCAAAATTCAAGTCATTCGGATGAATGGTTCGGGAGATATGGGGTTCCAAAGATTTGACCGACCGCATGGGTAAAGTATCCGAAAACAGTTCCATGCATTTTGGCCCTGCGGTCGGTCACAAACAAGGGAATGAAAACAGGCGAATTGCCTGTGTTATAGAGCCTGGAGAGGGTTTGAATGAATTCCCTTGTTTGAGGGGTTCTTTCTACCGAACGGCGGGCCATTCGGTAGTTTTTATACGAATTTCTGGAAGTATGGAGGTCTCAGCGGTGTTTGCCTAGTCAAGTGTCCGATTTTAGTTCCAGACACTCGACGGCAAAACACCGCTGTTCGGTAGTTTAAGATGGCCGCCGCCACGTGTTTGTTTCCCGAATGGCGGCCACCCAGAGGACAAAACATACATTACACTGATTGCCAATTACCCGTTTGCAACATTGTTGCAAACTGTAATTGGAGGCACACTTATTCCTGGGTGGTCTGGTTGTTCGGTAGTTTCACTCAATATAATGAATGGAGTGATTCTACCGAACAATCAGGTGAATGCTGCATACATATCCCAGGTTAAACTTAACACACAAATACACATATAATATTTCAGGCAGTACACTAGAATATGTAGCACAGTCTTAAAGGGACAGTAGTCCCAAAAGTCCCAATATGTCCATAGATGCTGTTAAAAGGGCCAGTAGCAGCAATATACAGTACAATATGCCCCAAATAACCCAGGGGCCATAGTCAGTAGGTAGGAGGCTAGCAAACAGGCTTCTCCAGGGCCCAGTGGCGAGGTTGGTTTCGCCACAATAGGTTGCTGGGGCCCCTGATGCAGCGCAGGGCCCCAGCAACCTACCGCTCTTTAAATCTCGCCCCCCCCTTACCCTCACGTGAGACCTGGCAGCTTCACCAGCTCTCTGCCAGGTCTCCTTCTCCCTGTCCCGTGCAGCTCTGTGTGATGAGGAGAGGCGGGGCCAGGAAGTGACCTCACTTCCTGTACTCTCCTCTCACACAGAGCCCGATCAGCAGGGGAAGGAGCAGCAGCCAGGGAGACCAGAGGGAGCAGAAAGAAAGGTAGGTACTACTGACCCCCCTTACCTCCCCCCCACTGTGTCACTACTCACCCTCCCTCTCTCTGTCAATGTGTCACCGCCCTCCCACTGTCACTGTCACCCCCTCCCTCTGTCACTGTCACCCCCTCCCTCTGTCACTGTCACCCCCCTCCCCCTCCCTCTGTCACTGTCACCCCCTCCCTCTGATGAGGAGAGGCGGGGCCAGGAAGTGACCTCACTTCCTGTACTCTCCTCTCACACAGAGCCCGATCAGCAGGGGAAGGAGCAGCAGCCAGGGAGACCAGAGGGAGCAGAAAGAAAGGTAGGTACTACTGACCCCCCTTACCTCCCCCCCACTGTGTCACTACTCACCCTCCCTCTCTCTGTCAATGTGTCACCGCCCTCCCACTGTCACTGTCACCCCCTCCCTCTGTCACTGTCACCCCCTCCCTCTGTCACTGTCACCCCCCTCCCCCTCCCTCTGTCACTGTCACCCCCTCCCTCTGTCACTGTCACCCCCTCCCTCTGTCACTGTCACCCCCCTCCCTTTGTCACTGTCACCCCCTCCCTCTGTCACTGTCACCCCTCCCTCTGTCACTGTCACCACCCTCTCTTTGTCACTGTCACCACCCTCCCTCTGTCACTAGTCACCCCCTCCCTCTGTCACTAGTCACCCCCTCCCTCTGTCAATGTGTCACCCACTGTCACTGTCACCCCCTCCCTCTATCAATGTGTCTGTCACCCCCTCCCTCTGCCACTAGTCCCCCCTCCCTCTGCCACTAATCACCCCCCTCCCTCTGTCAATGTGTCACCCCCTCCCTCTGTCACTGTCACCCCCTCTCTCTGTCACTGTCACCCCTCCCTCCCTCTGTCACTAGTCACCCCCCCCACTCTGTCACTACTCACCCCCTTTCTCTGTCACTATTCACCCCCTCCCTCTGTCACTAGTCACCCCTCCCTCCCTCTGTCACTGTGTCACCCCCTCCCTCTGTCACTAGTCACCCCCTCCCTCTGTCACTGTCACCCCCTCCCTCTGTCACTGTCACCAACCTCTCTTTGTCACTGTCACCCCCTCCCTCTGTCAATGTGTCACCCCCTCCCACTGTCACCTCCTCCCTCTGTCACTGTGTCACCCCCACCCTCCCTCTCTCACTAGTCACCCCCTCCCTCTGTCACTAGTCAGCCCTCCCTCCCTCTGTCACTAGTCAGCCCCTCTCTCTGTCACTGTCACCCCTCCCTCAATCTGTCACTAGTCACCCCCTCCCTCTATCACTAGTCACCCCTCCCTCTGTCACTGTGTCACCCCCTCAATCTGTCACTAGTCACCCCCTCCCTCTGTAACTAGTCACCCCTTCTCTCTGTCACCCCTCCCTCCCTCTGTCACTAGTCACCCCCTCCCTCTGTCACTAGTCAACCGTCACTGTGTCACCACCTCCCTCACTGCCACTAGTCACCCCTCCCTCCGTCACTGTGTCACTAATCACTCCCTGTGTCACCCCCTCCCTCTGTCACTGTCACCCCTCCCTCTGTCACTGTCACCACCCTCTCTTTGTCACTGTCACCACCCTCCCTCTGTCACTAGTCACCCCCTCCCTCTGTCACTAGTCACCCCCTCCCTCTGTCAATGTGTCACCCACTGTCACTGTCACCCCCTCCCTCTATCAATGTGTCTGTCACCCCCTCCCTCTGCCACTAGTCCCCCCTCCCTCTGCCACTAATCACCCCCCTCCCTCTGTCAATGTGTCACCCCCTCCCTCTGTCACTGTCACCCCCTCTCTCTGTCACTGTCACCCCTCCCTCCCTCTGTCACTAGTCACCCCCCCCCACTCTGTCACTACTCACCCCCTTTCTCTGTCACTATTCACCCCCTCCCTCTGTCACTAGTCACCCCTCCCTCCCTCTGTCACTGTGTCACCCCCTCCCTCTGTCACTAGTCACCCCCTCCCTCTGTCACTGTCACCCCCTCCCTCTGTCACTGTCACCAACCTCTCTTTGTCACTGTCACCCCCTCCCTCTGTCAATGTGTCACCCCCTCCCACTGTCACCTCCTCCCTCTGTCACTGTGTCACCCCCACCCTCCCTCTCTCACTAGTCACCCCCTCCCTCTGTCACTAGTCAGCCCTCCCTCCCTCTGTCACTAGTCAGCCCCTCTCTCTGTCACTGTCACCCCTCCCTCAATCTGTCACTAGTCACCCCCTCCCTCTATCACTAGTCACCCCTCCCTCTGTCACTGTGTCACCCCCTCAATCTGTCACTAGTCACCCCCTCCCTCTGTAACTAGTCACCCCTTCTCTCTGTCACCCCTCCCTCCCTCTGTCACTAGTCACCCCCTCCCTCTGTCACTAGTCAACCGTCACTGTGTCACCACCTCCCTCACTGCCACTAGTCACCCCTCCCTCCGTCACTGTGTCACTAATCACTCCCTGTGTCACCCCCACCCTCCCTCTGTCACTGTGTCACTAGTCACCCCTCCCTGTGTCACCCCCTCCCTCCCTCTGTCATTGTGTCACCCCCTCCCTCTGTAATTGTGTTACCCCCTCCCTCTGTCATTAGTCACCCCTCCCTCCCTCTGTCACTAGTCACCCCACCCCTCCCTCTGTCACTAGTCACCCCCTCCCTCCCTCACTCTGTCACTGGTCACCCCCTCACTATAGTGACAGAGTGAGGGAGTGATACCGGAGAAACTGACGGAAGCCAAGCACAGAGAGATGGACACAGGTTTCTTCAGGAAGGAAGAGATTCTTTATTGGATCACCGATCGGGACTCAGAGGGACTAATGTCACCAAAATACAGCAAGTTCTGAGCCCCGGACAATAGTGCAGGCTCCTTATATAGGCACATAACTCCTCCCATATTAAGCTCCACCCGCACATTCTCTTGACCAATCAATACAAACAAGAATTAACTTCCTGCTTGACCGCATGGCTTGTCCAGCACAATGGAGGAGGGGAATACTACATCCTGTATTCTTGCACATGCTCCGTACACTACTGATCGTATCTTGCCTCGTGCAACCAACTGATCGATACGTCAGCATATGCACGTACACATGCCACGTGGTAATCTCGGCCTACTAAATTTATTTTTACCGAGATTCCACCACATTCCCCCCTTTGATGCCTCTTGAGATTTCACAATTACTTGAGGCATCACTTAACCTTAGTTTGCATACACCGCAAGTTACCTTGAACCAGACCAGACTTATCTTATGATGTGAATCTTCAACACTCATCTTCCTGCATTGGTTCTCCCTGATCTAGAGCCTTATATTTATAAATTGCCATTATCTGTGCAGCAGCCTTCCTCTCTGCTATATTTTCTATCAGGCTTTGCACAGACCTAACTACTAAGGGTATAAGACACGGCAGGAGTAGACACAACATTAAAATCAGTAGGACTCCACCTACCACTGCCTTAAGCCCTCCAAACCACTCATACCAGCTACCAAACCAACTGCTTGGATTATACCCTTTCCATACCTGTGACGAAGTGCCCTTCGCCACTTTGTCCTGGAGAGGCATGCTTGCCTGCCTCCTTCCCTGCGACTATGGTCCTGGACTATATTGCACTGTAAACCCTGTATTCAGGCATATGGATTTGTATTAGACTGTCTTTTACCCTTTATCTATGCTGTAGGTTTGGACTGCTAATATAACCTAACAGCCAGGGGATTTAGGCGAATATATTGCATGAGAATCCCATTACTGGAGAATACAGCCGTTCGTATGATTTCATGCGAATTCTTTGTGCTCTGAATAGGTGGCCGCCATTTCGGGACTTTTACACGTGTTCGCGGCCATCTTGCGTGCGAACAGCGGTGTTTGCCTGTGAACACATGGAACTGAAATCGGAAGCGCAAATAGGCGAATACCGCTAAGACCTCCAGACATCCAGAACTACGTACGGAAACTACCGAACGACCGGCCGTTCGGTAGTTATACTTAACTTAGTATGGGGATTCTAGCGATCACAAAGATGCGAATGGATGGCAAGAATTTCGTCTATTTTACCGTGCGAACGGAGACCGACCGCAAGGCCAAAACTCATGGAACTATTTTCGGCTAGTTGGTCTGTGCGGTCGGTCAAAACTTTGGAGCTCTGTATCTCCCGAACCATCCATCCGAATGGGCTGATTTTTGGACAGACTGTTCCCCTGAACAAGGGCTATTTGGGGATACCAGATTTAAAGCTGTACCCCCTGTTTTTGGGGTACATCCAGAACTTGGGTAAAATAATGTATGTTTTAATTGGGTTATGTGTTTATCTGAGGGGAGGAGACGTGGGGGTGTTACCATGCATGTGATTGGTCAAATTCATCCTCCCCCTGGGAGTGTCCTGTATGTACCTGATCCTAATAAAAAGCAGGCTGGGTGTTCCAGTCCTCAGACCTCTTCTGACCCTCAATACGTAGCCTTGTCTCGTTATTGGAGGGAACTGCTGTATCACACTGGGGATTGCTATGCGCTGCATATTCCCCTGAGCTCTTAATCACTTAGCTCTTGTAAGAGCTTGTTCCGGATACGCTCTCCTGGAGGAGAGGTCTTCCCCACACGGTCCTGGAGGACAGAAGCCGATCCAGGGTGGAAGGAAGACGGCGCGGCTCCAGTTAAGCTACGGCGGTTGTGGAGCCTGCGGTGGTTGTGGTGTCGTCTGCAGTGCTTGGAGTCCTCTGAGAGCGCTAGGAGCATCCATCAACGGAGGGTACTCGGTCGGAGTACACGGAGCTCCGTTACATTGGTGGCAGCGGTGGGATGGCGTCCTAGTGCGAGGAGAAGCAGCTCAGAGACACTGGTAACGTTTGGAGTTACAATTGAGGGCAACGCTAGCCATTGGGCAGCGCCCCTGGCTACAACAGGATGGAATCAGCTGGTTTGCGGACAGCGTTCCATGATGAGGAGGAGAAGGAGGCCGCAGATTACAGGGATGCAGCCAGAAGGGAACTCTGGTATGATGCCCTGGAAGATGCCCAGTGGCGGCGAGGTGAGGACCTCCCCAGTGATGAGCAGCGGCTACAGAAGCATGTGGCAATGCGAATATGTCTATTGGGGGAGCAGCCCCTAGATGAGTGGGTGGCAAGACTGGAGACCCTGGTATGGCGAGAGATCGGGCTAGACAACGCATACCAGGCCCTCTGGTGGCATACCATTCGACTTACTACCTGGACGGCCGAGCACGACCTACCGGAGGGGGATGATTATGATGGTCCTGGTCTACTTATGGATGCCATGGAGGAGGATCTTGATTTCGGCAGCACGGAGGAGTCTAGGTTTTGGGACATCTACGACTACCGGATGGGCATGTATGTCTGGGCTGACGAATGCGAGGTGAGAAAAGACATGACCCACCTGGCAACAAGGGAGTGGGAGCTGGAGCAGGACTACATACACCTACTCAGCTTCGTGCAGCCCCAACCTACCCGACAAGCAGAACCAGACCTCCCTGACTGGTCCGGCGATGAACCCCAGATGGCAGGTAGAGATGGGACCGATGTCTCTCTACCGGCCCTACAGGGATGCTGGGCAGTCGGCCCAGATCCACAGCGGCAGTGTGTACCCCAGGGGGCCGAGGGTGCCGTCCTTCCCCCCCAGCAGCAGTGTGTCCTACAGAGAGCGGAGACAGTTGGTCCCTCTCTACAGCAACAGGACAATGGTAAGGGAGTGGAGACAGGCGGTCTCCCTCTCCAGCGGCAGTATATATCCCAGGGGGCAGAAGGTGGCGACCTTTCCCCCCAGCAGCAGTGTGTCCTACAGAGAGCAGAGACAGTTGGTCCCTCTCTACAGCAACAGGACAATGGTAAGGGAGTGGAGACAGGCGGTCTCCCTCTCCAGCGGCAGCCTGTGTTTCCGGGAAAGGAGCACAGCACCCCCTCTCCCCAGCGGCAGCTTCCCCTAACAAGGGGAGACACCAATCCCCCAGACGGCGCAGATGGGACCGTGGTCTCTGTGCCTGACCTACAGGGATGCTGGACAGCCTTTCCAGATCCCCAACTACCCTCACCGGGACACCCAGAGGAGGGGGTAAGTACAAATCCCCCTCCCCAGCTAACTCCTAGCGTGGCACCAGGGTTAACGGAGGCGATGCTAACCCCTACTGACGTCCATGTTCCCTTGACTACTGAGCCGGACTATGGTCTCAGTACCCCAGCGGAAGAGCTGGCAGCTGGGCAGAGCGCAGTCGGCCTCTGCCCTACCTTTTTCCCTGGTCCAGAGCCTGATGTATTGCAGGCTACCCCAGCAGAAGAGCTGGCATCTGGGCAGAGTGCAGTTGGCCTCTGCCCTTCAAGTACCCTCGGCATGTGGCCTCATTACCACAGCCAAATACCCAGGTGCAGTGACTGTATGTTGTGGGTGGGCTGTTCCTGTACTTTGATTTTGTGGGGGGGCTACTCGGACATCTGTTTATTGTGGGTTGGTGGATCGACTAACGGAGGCACTGACCGACAGAAGGTCAGGTGCCTGGTTAGTCTTCCCCCCAAAGGGGAGATGTGTGACGAAGTGCCCTTCGCCACTTTGTCCTGGAGAGGCATGCTTGCCTGCCTCCTTCCCTGCGACTATGGTCCTGGACTATATTGCACTGTAAACCCTGTATTCAGGCATATGGATTTGTATTAGACTGTCTTTTACCCTTTATCTATGCTGTAGGTTTGGACTGCTAATATAACCTAACAGCCAGGGGATTTAGGCGAATATATTGCATGAGAATCCCATTACTGGAGAATACAGCCGTTCGTATGATTTCATGCGAATTCTTTGTGCTCTGAATAGGTGGCCGCCATTTCGGGACTTTTACACGTGTTCGCGGCCATCTTGCGTGCGAACAGCGGTGTTTGCCTGTGAACACATGGAACTGAAATCGGAAGCGCAAATAGGCGAATACCGCTAAGACCTCCAGACATCCAGAACTACGTACGGAAACTACCGAACGACCGGCCGTTCGGTAGTTATACTTAACTTAGTATGGGGATTCTAGCGATCACAAAGATGCGAATGGATGGCAAGAATTTCGTCTATTTTACCGTGCGAACGGAGACCGACCGCAAGGCCAAAACTCATGGAACTATTTTCGGCTAGTTGGTCTGTGCGGTCGGTCAAAACTTTGGAGCTCTGTATCTCCCGAACCATCCATCCGAATGGGCTGATTTTTGGACAGACTGTTCCCCTGAACAAGGGCTATTTGGGGATACCAGATTTAAAGCTGTACCCCCTGTTTTTGGGGTACATCCAGAACTTGGGTAAAATAATGTATGTTTTAATTGGGTTATGTGTTTATCTGAGGGGAGGAGACGTGGGGGTGTTACCATGCATGTGATTGGTCAAATTCATCCTCCCCCTGGGAGTGTCCTGTATGTACCTGATCCTAATAAAAAGCAGGCTGGGTGTTCCAGTCCTCAGACCTCTTCTGACCCTCAATACGTAGCCTTGTCTCGTTATTGGAGGGAACTGCTGTATCACACTGGGGATTGCTATGCGCTGCATATTCCCCTGAGCTCTTAATCACTTAGCTCTTGTAAGAGCTTGTTCCGGATACGCTCTCCTGGAGGAGAGGTCTTCCCCACACGGTCCTGGAGGACAGAAGCATATCCAGGGTGGAAGGAAGACGGCGCGGCTCCAGTTAAGCTACGGCGGTTGTGGAGCCTGCGGTGGTTGTGGTGTCGTCTGCAGTGCTTGGAGTCCTCTGAGAGCGCTAGGAGCATCCATCAACGGAGGGTACTCGGTCGGAGTACACGGAGCTCCGTTACAATACCTGAGTAGGCACATGCGCTAGTTTAACCATATGGCTAGTAAGCTCAGCTATTGCTTGCCCTTCGTCATCTATTTGAAGAACGCAATTGCTCAGGTTAAACTTCCCACATACACCTCCCTCTACTGCCAAAAGGTAATCCAAGGCTAATCTACTTTGGTATACTGCTGTCCTCATCCTGGTATTATGCTTCGCTAGAAGATTGAGCGCTTGTGATGTCTCGTTAGTAATGATCTCAACCACCGCCTGTAATCTTATAATACCGTTGAGCATATAAATAGGGGTTCTATAACCAAAGGTACCGTCCTCTGCCCACGTGGCTGGCCCATAGTAATCTATAATACGCTGGGGAGGCCATTCATTATCTTCCCAGGCGCCTATCTCTATGGGTCCCCTTTTCTTCCTATGATTCACATCATACACTTTAACACCTAAAGTCTCACCTGTTTCAATAGGTAACAAGAAGAAGGATGGCTTGAGCATACCCAACACACATGCCCCTTCCCAGTCCTGTGGCAACTCCGAATAGGCTTTCTTACCACAGATCCAGTACAAATTTGCTGGGGCTCTCCAGGTAGATGTGATGGATAGGTCAAACCACACATCCTTTAAATTGGCGTATCTAGCAAACGGGTTAGATGGTTCTGAGACATTTGAAGCCGACCACCATGTTGTATTCTTTGTATCATCATCATAAGCTTTTTGCCCTAGAAAAGTTAATTCTCCTACAGAAGTATTATACATCATTCCTTTCCTCGCTATGCAAACATAACCTATGATGGAGGTCTTTAATCTCCACTCAGATTTACCTCTAACACTCATATGATAATCGGCTTGTGTAGATATTAATTGGTCAACTGCCTCAGAACCGGACATTACCTCCTTTGCTTCCCAAGGCCATTGGTCTCCCATGTTAGTACCTCCACACACATAGCAGTTGGTAACATTAAGACTACCGGCAATACTTTCGGCTAAATCAATGGTTTTTAAAGGTCAAACAGGTTTTTAGCATTATGGGGGATCTTATTATCTATGCTCATCTCTTCATAAAAGGAATGGTATACTTGATGAGTCTGGGAGGATACCGTATCAGTCTCTATCCCTATAAACAATACTGTCCCAGGATCTAAACCCGTCCCATATATTTGAAACCCAAATAAATTACCATATTTATCTAAGAACTTGTCGGGGTTATTTATAAGTATATGGACTGGATTGCATTCCATAGACTTACAATATGGGCTGGTAGGCAACTTAGTCACAATCATGTCCTTGTCTACTGTCTGTCCCCAAGTTGCCCACCCCACACAAGACCAATATGGGCAAAAGTTATAATCTCTATTTGGGCATCTAGGACTCACATATTTATTTTTACTACTGGGACAAATATATTTATCGTTAGACCCATACGTCCTCTCCCATCTAAGATCCCCACATACATTCCACGGCTTTCTACCACTTGATATCGCCTTACACGCATCAAATAGCAGAACACCCGAAGAATGTACAGATTCTAATACCGTCTTATTAATTAGGGTCCCCTGAGGATCTCCATTCCTGAGAGTCAACCAAATTGTACGAGGTTGATACTCCGGACTGAAGCACTTAGGTTCTCCTACTCCTAAATGGCACACACTATATTCTATATTTAGGTATCTACATCTTGATACATCTCCTTTACACTCGTATTGTGAATGCCAAATTAGGGTTTGGGAAATATGGTTACCTGTTCTTGTAGTCTTAATGCATACCTCACAGCTAGGAGTGTCGGTACCTCTACCTTCCTGAATATAAAAATACACATAAATAAACATTATCATAAACACATCTTTCGTCGTCATCCTCAGTCTTCGTCCGTGCGAAGGCACCTCAGCTTCCAGGATGTAAGGGCTGCAGGGAATGGAGTTCTGCTCGTCTTCACAGGGGTCCCTTCGAGACTTTTCCTGGCTTATACACTATACGTCGGTGAGCGGACAGGCTTTATTATGGCCTTCTCACTCACTTACCAAATCTCTGAAACAATAAAATTTGTAATCCACAAAGTTCCTCGTCACTCCGACTGAGTCGTGCGCTTTAACCGGATCTTGCAGGGATTCTCTGGATCTGCTGTAACTTGCCAAGAATCGACTGCTGCTGGTTTAACCCTGGATTGATGTATCCACGGAGTCACTTCGGCTACTTTTATCGCTGTAGGGGTAGACAAAAGAACAACATAAGGACCTCTCCACTTGGGCCCTAACGGTACATTATTCCACTCTTTAATCCACACTTGGTCTCCTGGGTGGTAACTATGAACTGGGGGATAAATATTCACAGGTAATCTATCTTGTACCCATTTCTGTACCTCCTCCATAGTCTTACCCAACTCTACAACCTGCTGCCGGGTAATTCCTTCTCCCAACTGACTCAAATCCCCCCTTAAGTTACCAAGTACGGGATGTGGTCGCCCATACATGATTTCAAAAGGAGAGAGGCCCATCCTTCTGGTAGGTGTACTGCGGATTCGCAATAGAGCTATGGGTAAAAGAACGGTCCACTTAAGTTGGGTTTCCTGACACATTTTAGCCAACTGATTCTTAATAGTTCTATTCATTCTCTCTACCTTACCAGAACTCTGGGGTCTATATGCCGTATGAAGCCTCCACTTTATACCAAGCATATGAGTCAGTTGTTGAACAAAAGCTGGACCATTGTCCGATCCTATAGAGCAGGGTAGTCCATATCGGGGTATTATTTCTCGTAGCAGGAATCTCACAACTTCTCCTGCTTTCTCTGTACGAGTAGGACATGCTTCTACCCAGCCTGAATAGGTGCACACAACCACCAGCAGGTAGCGATGTCCACCCGATTTAGGCATTACTGTATAGTCAATTTGTAAATCGGACATGGGGAGTCCCCCCATAAACTGGACTCCTGGTGGCTTTACTGGTCCTTGTCTTGCATTATTTTTAGCACATGTTACACATCTTCGTACAATGGCCTGAGTCAAGTTGGACAATCTTGGTATGTAGAAATGTTTTCTGAGAGATTCTTCTGTGCTGTCTCTCCCAGAATGTGTCCCGTTGTGATAGTTTTGGACAATTTCTACCGCTAGTGATGCTGGAATGACTATTCTTCCATCTTCTAACTGATACCATTTGTTCTCCAAATACTTTCCAGGTTCAGTCTTTAACCACTCCTCTTCTTGAGCTGTATAAACTGGAGTCCATTGAGACAGTGGAGTTGGAATAAGAGCAGCTATATGTTCCACATATTCCTGTCTTCCTGATTCAGCGGCACGCTTAGCTGCACTATCTGCCATCCGATTTCCTTTGGTTACATCACCATCTCCTCTCAGATGCGCTCGACAATGTATAATACCGACTTCTCTCGGCTCCCACACTGCTTCCAATAGTTGTAGGATTTCAGCTGCATACTTGATTTCTTTGCCTTCTGAATTCAATAGTCCTCTTTCTTTATACAAAGCTCCGTGGGCATGAGTGGTTAAAAACGCATACTTGGAGTCCGTGTAGATGTTCACTCTTAAACCTTCAGCCAATTGTAACGCTCGTGTCAGTGCTATCAATTCTGCCTTTTGTGCTGATGTTCCTTTTGCCAGTGGCCGAGCTTCTATCACCTTGTCTATTGTTGTTACTGCATATCCTGCATAGCGGATCCCTTATTTCACATAACTACTGCCGTCGGTGTAATATTGAACATCGGGGTTCTGGATGGGAAAATCACGAAGATCGGGTCTACTTGAAAATACTTCATCCATTACTTCCAAACAATCATGTTGACTTTCAGTAGGTTGTGGCAAAAGGGTAGCTGGATTTAAGGTATTTACAGTCTCTAAATGCACTCTTGGGTTTTCACACAACATTGCTTGATACTTGGTCATACGGCTGTTACTAAACCAATGATTTCCTTTGTAATCCAACAACGTCTGTACTGCATGTGGGACTCGTACATAAAGTTCTTGACCCAGAGTGAGTTTATCGGCTTCAGCTACTAGCAGGGCGGCTGCAGCTACGGCTCTTAGACAAGGTGGAAGTCCGCTGGCCACTGCATCCAGTTGCTTAGACATGTAGGCAACAGGTCTTTGCCATGATCCCAAGTACTGTGTCAATACTCCCACAGCCATTCTTCTTTGCTCATGTACATACAGGTAGAATGGTCGTGTGTGATCAGGTAGACCTAATGCTGGGGCACTCATCAAAGCCTTCTTCACATCTTCAAATGCCGTTTGCTGTTCTTGAGTCCATAAGAAGGGGTCGTGCTCTGTACCTTTGATAGCTGCATACAGAGGTTTTGCCAGTATCGCGTAGCTGGGAATCCATATCCTACAGAAGCCTGCTGCCCCCAAGAATTCTCGCACTTGTCTTCTATTCTTGGGTATCGGTATTTGGCACACAGCTTCTTTTCTCTCTGGCCCCATAATTCTTTGACCTTCAGAGATATGGAATCCCAGATATTTGACAGTTGGCAAACACAACTGAGCCTTCTTTCTAGAAACCTTGTATCCTGCCTTCCAGAGAATGTGTAGTAGATCGTGCGTTGCTTGCTGACATATTTCCTTTGTAACTGCTGCTGTCAACAAGTCATCTACATATTGTAACAATACACACTCTCCTGGGATGGACTCGAAATCCAGTAGATCTTGACTTAGAGCTGAACCAAATAGGGTAGGTGAATTTTTAAACCCTTGGGGCAGTCTTGTCCAGGTCATTTGGCGTTGTGAGCCCGTTACAGCGTTTTCCCATTGGAAAGCGAAGATACATTGACTTTCTGCGGCAATTCGGAGGCAAAAGAAGGCATCTTTGAGGTCTAAGACTGTAAAATAGGTAGCCCCGCCCGGAATTAAAGCAAGCAGGTTATATGGATTGGGCACAACTGCATGTATACTAACAACCGCATCATTGACTGCTCTCAAGTCCTGCACAGGTCGATACTCATCTGTACCGGGCTTTTGAACAGGCAGCAATGGGGTGTTCCAGGGGGAAGTACAGAATTTTAGGATACCATACCAGATAAGATTGGATGTTCTTCTTAGCCTTCTGCGGAATGTGATATTGTCTTAGGCTCACTGGATAAACCCCAAGTTTTAGTTCGATTTTAATAGGTGGAATATTGCGGGCCAGTCCTGGTGGGTTGTTCTCTGCCCAAACTCCTGGTATGTTGAATAAGGACTCATCACTCCTAGGGTTTTGGCTAGTCAACGCTGTATAAAGTCGCCACTCTTCTTCCTTTGGTATGGATAATGTCATAATACCTGAAGGTCCATTAAACTTTAAGGATGTTGTTCCATTTGGTAGGAACGTAATCTGCGCTTGTAACTTAGATAGCATATCACGTCCCAGCAATTGGACTGGACATTCAGGCATATAAAGGAATTGATGTTTTACTACGTGGCCTCCCAATGTACAGAGTCGACTTTTAAGAACCGTTTTTTCAGCACTTCTTCCAGTTGCTCCTATTACAGTAATAGTTCTTCCAGATGGAGGAGCAACTAGGTCAGTCACCACCGAATGTTCAGCACCAGTGTCGATCATGAACGCACTCCTTTTTCCCCCTATTGATACATCGACCATAGGCTCCGCTCGACCAAGGGGGATGGAGCCCGGTCGGTATCAATAGTCCTCCATGACCGTGTCAGCCAATCCCACAAAGTCCCTACCTTCTCTATCGCGGGACCTTTGCGCTGCTGGATAGTACCTATCTTCCCTTACACTTCCTCTGTTCCCATTACTCCCTCTATTACCATTGCTCCCTCCGGGGCCTCCTCTACCTCTCGCTCTGCCTCTAAAGTTTCCATAACCTGTCCTAGGTCTGTCTCTCTCATACTGTTCTCTTCGCGGACACTCATTTCTCCAATGCCCTTCTTCCCTACAGTATGCGCACTGATTTCTACTCAGAGGTTCCTCATTCCACTTACTATCGCCTCTATCTGGGCCCCGTCTATCTACACCTGCGATCGCTACCGCTAGCATATCTGCCTTTCTACGCATCTTGCGCTCTTCCTCTTTCTTTGTCTCTGTTTCCCTATTCATGTATACTTTATTTGCTACCTCCATTAGTTGGGTGATAGACATACCTGCAAACCCTTCTAACTTTTGTAGCTTGTGCTTAATATCTCCGTAGGCTTGGCTGACAAAGGCGGAGTTCACCATTCGGGAATTATCTGCGTCTTCCGGATTAAAGGGGGTATACAAGCGGTATGCCTCCAATAATCGGTCATAAAAGACACTGGGCGCTTCATCACTTTTCTGAATCACCTCAACTGTCTTCGACATGTTAATAGCTTTCTTCCCTCCGGCTTTCATGCCAGCAATTATAGCGTCTCTATAGGCTCTGAGTTGAACCATATCTGCGCCATTTACATTCCAGTCGGGATCGGTATTAGGGTAATGTGTTGCGGCCCATGCTGCTGGATTGGCTTGATTCAAAGTACGAGCTCTATCCTCTAGCGCTTTAATGGCCGCTTGATTAATCCTTGTCCTTTCCTCATTATTAAACAAAGTCATTAATAACTGCTGGCAATCAGCCCATGTCGGGTTATGTGTCTGAACTATCGAGGTGAACAGATCGGTCATAGCTTGTGGTTTCTCAGTGTACGAGGAATTGTGGGTCTTCCAATTCAAGAGATCGGTAGTCGTGAACGGGACATATACGAAGACTGGGTCAGCATGTGCCATTTGACCTGCGGCATCGATATAGGCTGACCCGGGATTCAGACGAAGAGGCATCTGATAATGTTTTAATTGTTGGGTACCGGTCAGTTGTCGGGTTAGTATGGGGCTACGTGGAGGGGCGTCAGTTAGAGGTTCCAGTCGGGGGGAAATAGGGCATGAGGATGTGGGAGCTTGATTTTGGGAAAAGTTAGTAAATAGAATACTCCCAGCCGAGCTAGAAGAAACTTGACCGGAAGTTTGAAGTGGCGCCAAATCAGGATATTTAGATCTAACGGGGGTTGGTTCTGGTTCCGGAAGGGGAGGTTTAATACGAGGGGGGGTGGATTCTGTACTAGAGGAGGAAGCGGAAGTGGATGAGGGCAATGAGGGGAGGGGTATAGAACTTCCTGCATTCGCGTTACCTCTTCCTGTAGGGAAGTAAGGGGGCGGCAAAGGGATCTCGGACTCAGGGGGCGTGTCCAAAATGGGCCTAACCACCATCCTAGTGGACAAACAAGTCCTGGCTACCATGAGGCGACATTGCTCCTCGTGGCATATCTGAATCCATTTTGGCGAGTCGTTTACGGCCTGTCTGCAACAATCAATATATGGAAACTGCCCGTAAAGTTCAGGCCTACCTGACACAGCCACGTGTACGCGCTGTATCAGGGTTGGATCCAAACTACCACGTGGCGGCCATGCCGCAACCAAAGTAGGCCACTCCCTAGTGCACAAAGTGACCAAACGTACAGGAGACATTTTAACCCCAAAATCACATGTTTTGAATCCCTTTTTAAAATTCTTTACCATACAACCTAAGGGATCCGGAATCGTTGACTCCGACGCGCCCATACTTATCAATGGAACGTCGTTGACAACGAATACTATGCACGCGTACTATTCAACAGTCACACCCGTTTCCTCTGGCAACAGCACCACGTGGTACGGTTACCAAGTGAAACGTACACAATAACACAATAAACACTCAGGGAATTCCCGTACACACACAGCTGTTACACCAGTCACTAGATAATCAATATTATGCCCTTTGGCGAAACTATACAGTCACCCACGCTATAATTCTCTATATATGAATTACCCGTCTATAACACACCCCAGTAACATCGTCTTTTACAAATAGCGGTTACAGTACGGTTAGCATAGGTCAAAGCACAATTTAAGGTCACAATACAATTATTAGTGGTTATGGTGTTAGACATGCAATGGACGACAGTGATTAGTACTTATATACAGTGTCAGTAAATATACAGGGTTATGGTACCGTGCACTATGATACAGCAACACACTATTAACACTCTCGCTAGACGGCTGAGCTCGCGCTATCTAACAAGATATACACTTTACTAACAATCTTTAACACATTTACAATTCCCAACTAAACTATTGGCCAGTACCTTGAATGGACTACCTAAAACTATCTACATCCGTTTTGGTTAGCCACACTGCCCAAGCACCACATATAGCGAGCTAGAGGACCGAATTTACACAGACGCCTCTTAGTCGATTACTATCAAAAATCTAGTGGGTTCCAAATTTACACGCCTTCCCACTTAGCCAAGATAGGTTGAGAGCTAGCGAACCGAATTTACACAGACGCCGCTTAGTCTCCCGGTCCCTCCGACCTAGCGAACAAAATATACACCCTAGAACGCTAGTCTAGACAAGACACCGGTGTCCGGCTAGGGCTATTTACACCAGAACCCCGCCTGACTAACCAAATCAAACGGTCTTACTAAAGAGCGTTCGATTGAGCGGTGCGCCTTCGCTCCTTCCCTCCGACAGAGGGGGCAGATTCCATACACAATTCAAACCCCTTATGGGCCTACCGCACAATCGGTATACCCCTAGTGGGTCTGCCGTCTAAAACAGCAGTTGTCTTACCTCCTCGTTCCTGAACCTGAGTTCACACTCATCGACGGGGACACCCCAGCACTTCTTACGTAGAGGCCGATGATCTCCTGGACAACAGACCAGTGGCGCCGAGACGAAGGGAGGTCCACGCAGAAGTTCAGGGGTGCAGCCGTAGAGAACGTGGGCAAAGATAGACCGTCTCACGCCTCTGCCTCTCAGCTACCGTTGAACGATGAGCTTCCCGGCCAATGCACCAAATGATACCGGAGAAACTGACGGAAGCCAAGCACAGAGAGATGGACACAGGTTTCTTCAGGAAGGAAGAGATTCTTTATTGGATCACCGATCGGGACTCAGAGGGACTAATGTCACCAAATTACAACAGGTTCTGAGCCCCGGACAATAGTGCAGGCTCCTTATATAGGCACATAACTCCTCCCATATTAAGCTCCACCCGCACATTCTCTTAACCAATCAAAACAAATAAGAATTAACTTCCTGCTTGACCGCATGGCTTGTCCAGCACAATGGAGGAGGGGAATACTACATCCTGTATTCTTGCACATGCTCCGTACACTACTGATCGTATCTTGCCTCGTGCAACCAACTGATCGATACGTCAGCATATGCACGTACACATGCCACGTGGTAATCTCGGCCTACTACATTTATTTTTACCGAGATTCCACCACAACACAGAAGCTGGCAGGCAGGCAACTGCTCTTCTATTACAGTGAAAAAAAATATTTCTTTTAAATTTAAAGCTTAACCTATTGTAAAAACAGATGTGAGTGGTGGCACTTACTGTGCAAATGGGCAAGGCATCCAACCTGACACCGAAGCTGGCAGGCAGGCAACTGCTCTTCTATTACAGTGAAAAAAAATTATTTCTTTTAAATCTAAAGCTTAACCTATTGTAAAAACAGATATGAGTGGTGGCACTGGGCAAATGGGCACAGTATCCAATGTGAACCTCACACAGAAGCTGGCAGGCAGGCACCTGCAATTACATTACACAGGAAAAAATAAAAAATAAAGCAGCCTGATGTTCTAGCCCTAAAAAGGGCTTTTTGGGGTGCTGTCCTTACAGCAGAGATCAGATGAGTCCTTCAGGATTGTAGTGGACACTGAATACCCTAGCCTAGCTATCAATTTCCCTATCTAATCAGCAGCAGCTAAACTTTCCCTCCTCTCACTAAGCATGCAGCTTCAGAATGAATCGAAAATGGATGCTGGGAGGGAGATTGGAGGGTGTGGAAGGGAGTGCTGCTGATTGGCTGGAATGTGTCTGCTGACCGAGAGGCACAGGGTCAAAGTTTGCCCAATGATGACGAATAGGGGGCGGATCGAACTGCGCATGTGTCCGCCCGCCGCGGCGAACGCGAACACGCTAAGTTCGCCGGGAACTGTTCGCCGGCGGACAGTTCGGTACATCACTATATAATTGTCGTCAGGCTTGTGGTAATACTGTAATAGAAAATAATTTATATTAAATTACCAGGACTAAACCAGCGGAATTTGACATTGACAAATGCAATAAATGTATGACATTTAAGTGAGAATAATTATCCAACATAGCATGTTATAACAAACACAATATAACCAATAAAGATGCCCCTTAAGGGTGAAATATAACTAAATAAAATATAATTGTGATTGTAAATTAGTTGAAAGAGGCTAGAAGACTACAAATTCCTATGAAAGCTAAACACACCCTGACATTTACAATGAAAACTACCGAACTACACGTTCTTCTAAAATTACATTAAAGTGAGGTGCACGAAAGATAAATAACTGAACGGGTCCTAAAACAAAAGCATGTCAACTTGCAACAAGTGAATTTAGTGATTTATAGTGAATGCAAACCCACGAACAACCTATCTCTAATGACCAAGTAGAACAGAAGACTAGTGATGTACCAAACGGTTCGCCAGCGAATAGTTCGATCCGCCCCCTATTTGTCATCATTGAGTAAACTTTAACCCTGTGCCTCACAGTCAGAAGACACATTCCAGCCAATCAGCAGCACACCCTCCCTAGCAGACCCTCCCACCTACTGGACAACATCCATTTTAGATTCATTCTCAAGCTGCATACTTAGTGAGAGGAGGGAAAGTGTAGCTGCTGTTGAAGGACTCATCTGATCTCTGCTGTAAGGACAGCATCCCAAAAAGCCCTTTTTAGGGCTAGAACATCAGTCTGCTTTTTTTTTTGTGTGTAATGTAATTGCAGTTGCCTGCCTGCCAGCCAGCCTATGTGTCAGGCTCACAGCATATACTATGCCCACTTGTGCCACCACTCACTCACTGGTGTCACAATAGCTTGCATTTAAAAAAATAATAATAATTTTTGACTGTAATATAATAGCAGTCAGTTTATACAGTGGGCAGCAGAGGTACGTGTGGTGTGGTTCTCTGTGGTGGGTGAGGTGCACCTCCAATTATTAGCGGCCGACCCTAGCGGGCAGACTCGTGCGATATGTCCAGGGTTGTTGCACCGGTGGCAGGTGATTCTAGGCGAGTCCCGGGGGTAGTTGTTGGGCTCTTGACGGCGAGCTGGCCCTGGTGGTATGGGAGCACGGAACTCCGGGCGAGGGGTGGCAGCTGCGGTACGTGGTTCCACTTTGTTAGCTGGCCTTGGGGTACTTTGGCTCACTCTCCTGGTTTCGGCGTACTCGTCCGCCAGCCGAGCTGCCTCACTTAGGTTGTTAGGTCGTCTGTCCCTTACCCAATCCTGTAAGTCAGCAGATACACCTTGGAAGAAGTGTTCTAATAAAAATAGTTGTAGTACTTCTTCCCCTGTGTTGGTGTTGCACCCTCGTACCCAGTGTGATGCCACCCGCTGTAACCTAATTCCATGTGGGAGTCCACAACCTTTTTCTTGGACTGCCGGAAGCGGCGGCGGTAGGTTTCTGGGGTCACAGCTGTAAAATATCCTCTGGAGCAAGAGCCCGAAAGGCTTCATTGGCTTTGCCCGACAATTTACCAGACAAAATAATGATCTATTGGTCTGGTGGTACCTGGTGTAGTGAGCACTGCCTCTCAAAATCAGCCAAATATCCATCTATTTCTTCCTCACTTTCTACAAAAGCTTTAAACGCAGTAAACGGTATTTTCCTCCCTGTAGCAGCGGGTGGAGGAGTAGGAACTGCATATGTAGTAACTTGTCTAGCTCTTAACAGTTCCGTTTCTTGTCTCCTCTTAGTGTCTATCTCTTCCTTTGTGTCCCGGAACAGCTGGTTTATTAGTTCCGTGGATGTTGCTGGATACAAGGCTAGTCTCTGCTGTACAATGGCAGTAAGTACATCGTCCTCGCTGACCGGTGCAAGGGGCTCAGTTATTTCCATGGATCTATCCATTTCGTCTAGCTCCAGCAGGTCAGCTATCAGCTCCCTCCGTGGTCTGTTGCTGGCACTCCTACCACGACTCTCCAATAAATCTTTTAGTGTGGGTCTTTTCAGCTTGGCATACTGAGATTCCATTCAGCACTTGCTCCTTGGATAAAAGGACCATACCACCGCTGCCACCAATGTAACGGCTACCCAGGTAGTGAGAGGGTATCAGCCGTTGGTGACGTCCTTTTCCCTGGCAAGCTGCTGTGTAGAAGTAAAGTAAAGCTGGTATAATACTATCCACGAGATCCAGAGGGAGAGTCAGGTTCAGCTGTAAAAAGAGCAGAGTAATAATCCACAATAATCCCCTTCCAAGAACGAGACGAGGCTACGTTTTGAAGGGTCAAGAAGAACTGAGGACTGGAACACCCAGCCTGCTTTTTATTACAGTTACATGCAAAAAGAACACTCCCAGGGGGAGGTATAAAATCACCAATCAGATACAGGGTACAACCCACACATCCCCTCCCCTCAGATAACCATTTAACACAATTAACATGTACAGTAATTTATCTAAGTTCTGGATGTACCCCAAAAACAGGGGGTACAGCCTTAAGTCTGGTATCCCCAGATAGCCCTCGTCCAGGGGACCAACATATCCCCAAATCAGTCTATTCGGACAAATGGTTCGGGAGTTATAAGGTTCCAAAGTTTTGACCGACCGCACAGACCAACTAGCCGAAAATAGTTCCATAAGTTTTGGCCTTGCGGTCGGTCTCCGTTTGTACGGTGAAAAGATATGAAATTCGTGCCATCCAGTCGAATCTCGGTGTTCGCTTGAATCCCCATAGTTTGTTAAGTCTTTCTACCGAACAGCAGGGCGTTCGGTAGCTTTGGCACGATTCCCCGGTGCTATGGAGGTCTCAGCGGTGTTCGCCTAGTAGCGTAGCCGATTTTAGTTCCAGACGATGACTGGCAAACACCGCTGTTCGTGCGCAAGATGGCCGCGAACACGTGCAAAGTCACGAAATGGCGGCCACCTATACTTTACACAGTGGATTCGTGCAAACCCATACGAACGGAGGAAATGGAACGAACAGAGGATATAAACTGCAATTCCCTTGATTATTCTGACAGACACCAGGAACTTGTAAGGATCCGTTACACTGCTGTTTAACTCAATCAAACAAACCTGGACATCCTCACCCTTAACGCTATATGCCTAACACTGTTAGAGGCAGAGGAACACTATAGTATTCCTAATACTATAATGTACCTTTAACTATTAGTAGGATAATTGGAGCAGACAGGGTTAGGTAGATAGATATTGTTTTCTTTTTTTTTTCTTTTTTTTATACAATCTAACTGTATTCACTTTAGTACATAACTCTGTTACCTTAAAGGGACTCTTCACTACCCAAATTCAAAAAGAATGAAACATAATTAAATAAAATCCCCATTTAGTAGATATACTACCAATGAAAACATCCATGGATTTATGCTTTTTTTTTTCATTTGGGGTATATATAAAATATCATACAAATGCTGCAGATCTCTTGTCTGTAGCTTTTGCAAGCCATACCCTTCTTCCAAAGCCCAGACTTTCTGTGGCTGTCCAAACACAACTTTCCCAATGCAGCTCAATGAGAAGTCCTTGCAAGGCAGGTACTTTGGGCAGTTTTTTAGGTGTTTGGAGTCAGGGCCAGTGCAAGGATTTTTGGGTACATAGGAGAAGATGTATTTTTCCGCCCCTCCCCCCCCCCAAAATAACATCTTCACCTATGTGCCGCTTAACCAGCCACTCTCTCCGTCCATTATTGGTCCCCTCCCTTCCCTGTCCCTTAGTGTTCTTCAAACCTCTCCCCTCTTTTCACTGTCCCTTGGTGTTTCTCTCCCCTCCCCTCCCTGTCCCTTGGTGCACCTCGCACCCCCTTCGTGGTGTCACTCCCCTTCCTGGTGTGCCTCCTACCTCTCTTGTAGCATTGCCGAGTAGAGGATATCCCCTACAGGAGCTTCAATTTTCTGTATCTGGCCGGACTGACAGGGAGTGCTCTCTCAGTGAGCACCTCCGGTCAGTCTGGCCGGGTACAGGAAACAGAAGCTCCTGTACTGTGCTCCGCCACGCTACACTCAGTGGTGTATACACACTGACAGTCACACACCCTCATTGACAAACACACAAACTCACTGATCTGACACACACTCATTCATTGACACACACACACTGACACTCATTGACAGACACACTGATAGTCACGCACTGACTCAATGACAAAGATACTCTCACTGATTTGACAGACACTCACAAACACACACTCATACACCCACATGCAACACTCATACAATCACTCACAGACATACACACATACACTCACTCACAGATAGTCACTCAAAGACACCCATACACTCACTCACGCACACACAGACAGTCACTCACAGACACACAGACAGTCACTCAGACACACAGACAGTCACTCAGACACACAGACAGTCACTCACAGACTCACAGACACACAGTCACTCACAGACACACAGACACACATACACTCACACACAGTCACTCACAGACACAGACACTCACACACAGTCACTCACAGACACACAGACACTCACACACACATACACACATACACTCACACACAGTCACTCACAGACACACAGACACTCACACACACAGATACACACACACAGACACTCACACACATGACGTCGTATTCCGGCTCCCGCGGTATCAGCAGAAAGCGCGCGAGGGAGCAGAGCGGTGAGATTAGAGCTCCCTCGCCACGTCTGATCTCAGCACTGCCGCACACCGCGCCGGGGGTTCAGAAGGTGGCCTGGCAGGAGGGAGAGCTGCCATCCTGCCGGTCACTGAAATCTTGTGCCCCCCGAGCCGGTGCGCCCTAAGGCGGCCGCCTGTGCCGCCTTATGGACGCGCCGGCCATGTTTGGAGTGTTTGTTTAAATTATTGTTTTGGTTTACCTATACATTGTGTAACACCAATGTTTCATTTCTGCATGGATTTTTTTTTACATCCACTAATTTTTTACTTACCTGATTCCAGCTACGATGTCCCTTGGCCCTGAGTCGAGACTCTGCTTTCTCCAACATCACTCGACAAGGGGACACTAATGCGCATGCGTGGCGAGTGCGGTGTGCGCATTATGCCTCCCTATAGGAAAGTAATAAACCAAGGCTGTCCTGTGGGGGGAAATAGCTGATGCTGGATGTCCTCATGCAGAGCGTGAAAACGTCCAGCGTCAGTTAGCGGACCAAAAGTCTGGTAACATTCCGGAAGCACCTCTAGTACCTGTCTGTCTCTAAAACTGCAATGGTATACATTGCATCACTAAGTGCAATAGGGACACTGTACTCAGACTACTTAAAGGGACTCTCCAGTGCCAGGAAAACAAACCGTTTTCATGGCACTGCAGGTCCCCTCTCCCTCCCACCTCCCATCCCATGTTGCCGAAGGGGTTAAAACCCCTTCAGTGACTTACCTGTAACCAGCCCCGATGTCCCTCAGCACTGGTTCAAGCTCATCCCCCGCCGACGTCAGCCGGTGGGGGTGACCTATTGAGCATGCGCGGCCGGTGGCGCACATGCATTAGACCTCCCCATAGGAAAGCAGTAAAAAATAATTTCAGTTCTTTCCTATGGGGATTTCGGCGACGCTGGAGGTCCTCACATAGCGTGAGGACGTCCAGCGTAGTTATAACACACAGACAGCCACTAGAGGAGAACTTAACCCTTCAAGGTAAATATTGCAGTTTATGAAAACTGCAATAATTACATTTGCAGAGTTAAGGGTAGTGGGAGTTGGAACCCAGACCACTCCAATGGGCAGAAGTGGTCTGGGTGCCTGGAGTGTCCCTTTAAATGAGCTGAAGTGGACTGGGTGCCTATAGTGTCCCTTTAAGCAAAGCTTGTTTTGATCCTCTTAATGAAGCTTCCCCAAACTCCGGCCCTCCAAATGTTGCTGAATTACAACCCCCATGATTCTCAGCCTATCTATTTCATTCATAGAATCATGAATAATCATGAATCATGAAGTTCAGCAATATCTCGAGGGCCGGAGTTTGGGGAAGCCTGCTCTCAATGCTCTAACTCAAGGGTTCCCAACCCAGTCCTCAAGTACACCCTACCAGGCCAGGATTTAGGAACTACCCTGTTGTGCCTAAAGTGTTTTTTTTTTCTTTCTAAAAACACCTTAGACACAAATGGATAATCCCTAAATCTTGGACTGTTAAGGGGTACTTGACGACTGGGTTGGGAACCCATGCAACTCATCCAGGCTCATACATACTCATACATGAAGGGAAAAAGAACATTATTTGTACACATCTTTTCAAGAATACATATATTAACAACTGTATGATATTTTGATTTGATTACAAATAATGAGATTTTAAAACAAACTGAGCTTTGTTGCCTTTTATCACTTTCCTTTGCAGGCTAGGAGATCTGAGAATTTCTGATCATTTCTTGATACATTCCACGGTCACGTTACCCTGCTTGCGCAGTACACAGAGCACATTCCTATTGATTTGAATCTCCTGCCCCCTATTAGCTATAACAATCTGCACCATGTGTCCCCTACAATTACATAATTGCAGTAACATTACAGTGCCTACAACTGGGTGGGAAGTTTGAACTAGTCGCTACCTATAAATTCCAGGCTCAGTGGTGGCTTTAGCATTATTCTGGGATTGATTTCTTGGTAACATGTTTCTCCGTAGAGCTGTGATTGCTTTTGGTGGCTCTGCTTTTGCAGTTTTTGCCTCTGTGGCTGTGGGAAAGAGTGGTGATGATTCTGGTTTTCTATGTCCACCTATATCTGGTGGACCCCAGGTAATTCAAACTGTTCTAAAATGTCTGACTACTGTGAGAGGAAATGTGGTGTGGTAGTTGATGGCATATATATTCGGCCTGATTTACTGAACAGCAGCCTTAGGTTTGAGAGTTAAATGTCCCAGGGAGAGATGTTAGGTTTGCAAGATGCATTACTGGTACTCTGCAAACCACGGTATGGGTCCCTGGGATGGAGCACTTGGAGAACAGGATGGGCCAGTGCTCCAATAGCACCAACTGCTAAGTAACAGTCAGACCAGAACTTGTATTTTGCTTAATAGTTTCACTTATGCCTAATTGCATCTCACCTGTATCTGATCAATTAGCTAGCAGGCTTTTAAAAAGAAGGGATCAGCATGCTGCAGGGTGAGCGGAAAAGCCAGAGGAATGGTGTCTTGCAGGTATAAATTTTGTAAATTGGCAAGTGGGAAAGCCACCCAATTCCAGATAGGGATTTGCTGTGTATAGTAAGTGCTCAAGCAAGAGCAAGGAATTTTGTTTTGTTTATTTTTCACTTTTTGAAACACTTGTGTTATATATATATATATATATATATATATATATATATATATATATATATTGGAAGGCATGGCCTGAAGTTGTGGGAGGGGCTATAGACCTACAAAAGGGACTCCCTCTCCCCCCCCCTTTCCCTACTTTCCTTTGTGGGTCAGACGAATAGCACTTCCAGGTCATACAAGACGCCATTTTGATTTCACCTCTGCTCCATGAGGTCTCATACTCCAAGCTGTGTCCAGGAATCCTGCTGCAGGGCTTTCCGTTAATCCAGTGGCTTTCTTTCCGGTCAGCATCACACTTGGTGCCTAAGGGACTCTCAAACCGTAAGTTGACCCACCTGTCGCGCCAGGATTAGTTCCCACGGCGTTCAGCACTTTACGGTTTCCTTTTGTTTTGCACGGTTATTTCATTACCTAATACTCACCTAGCTGTTCATGTAAAATCTGTTGTTTAAAATCTGTTGGGTTATAATCATCTGTGCGGTTAAAACTACAAACGAAATACAATTTTTCTCCTACACACTGTCCCCTACCGGTCTTTGGGTGTACTACAGGCTTCTTAGACATTATTGCATTTCATGTACAAACCAATAAACCACTGCATTTTCACCTACACACTGACCCCTATCGGTCATTTTGGTGTCCTACAGGCTTCTTAGACATGTTTGCATTTTCATGTATAAACCACTAAATTTTCACCTACACACTGACCCCTACCTGTCATTCGGTGTACTACAGGCTTCTCAGACATTATTGCATTTCATGTACAAACCAACTAACTACTGCATTTTCGCCTACACATTGACCCCTATCAGTCATTCGATGTACTACAGGCTTCTCAGACGTTTTTGCATTTTCATGTACAAACCAATAAACCACTGCATTTTTACCTACACACTGACCCCTATCGGTCATTTCGGTGTACTACAGGCTTCTCAGACATTATTGCATTTCATGTAGAAACCAATGAACCACGAGCCTATATGCTGACCCCTACTGGTCAATCGGTATACTACAGGCTTCTCAGACTTTATTTCACTTCATAAGCAAACAAACTAACTACAGCATTTTCGCTTTTATACTGACTCCTACGGAATATTTGCATGGTTGCACGCGTAAAATATAAGTCCTTCCAGTTACGTACTTTCACATATTAGGTTATTCAGCAGCCAGTCATGGTTCACTACACTCATGTTTCCGGGTACAGTTGTTTTCCAACCTGTAAGGGTATCTAATCATACTACCAGGTATATACACCTGCTTATGTGGTATTTACATACATTTTCTGTTTTCCCCTGGATACATCCTTAGCGTACTGGCAATTAGGGACTATAGGTCTCCAATAGGTATTCTCCTTTCTTGGCATCTACGCCTGTCGTATAGTGGTCCCGCGAGGCCAACACCCTGCCTCAACGCTCGGAGGCAAACACCCATCGGGCCACTTGTGAGCTAGCCGCCTTGCATGGTATATAGAGGGCCTCACCTGTCACTCCCCTCCCCTTTTTTATGGTTACAGTCACCGAGAGGCCAACATCTTGCCATTACGTTGGTGGCCACAAAATTTCCTCGCGCCATTGCATAGATAGCCACTAGCCACTTGGCAACTAGCAGGGCCTCACCTGTCACAAAACAAAGGATTAATTGTTTCGCCATGCGGCTTTAGCTAGCAAACCAGTACTAGCACACTGTGGGTTCATATAATAATGGCTATCTTCTTCTTTCACTTGGAGAGGATGTTGCTAGTCCCACACGACAAATTTGTCCTAACACAGCGGACGATCACGTTTCAGGCTCCAAGCTCTAGCACCTCAGAACTACCAGAGACAATTGGGTCGTCTCATTCTCTTTAGCAAATCCCAGATTTGCAACAATTTCCATGTTGACACAAGTAGTTTCAGTGCATGCAGACTGTGGCAGGTATGTTCCCAATACGTCAGGCACATGGAAACCATGTGTCCCAATTAATGTACCCTGAACATTACTTCACGTCTGTAAACATTATGCATTTCCAGTACTTTCTAACTCATCACCCTTCCAGACATTTAGTTGATTTCCTAATCTCCAATTTTAAATGCCTTCCGGACAGGTATTGCCATGTACTTTTGTGGAAAACTAGAATGCCCTAACTTGCAGTCATCACAGCAGCATCCAACAGCTAGCAATACACTATGGCCCAAGAATGGCAGAAAGATTTCTACCTGGGCCTCTCCGATCTACACCATTTACCGCGTGGCGCAATCCCATTGGGATTGTCACAGGGAATCTTCCCTCACACTGTAACTGATCATAGACTTATCTGCACCTCACGCCTTGGCTACCCCAAGTCTCAACTCCCTCATACCCTTCTGAGGAGTCTTCATTACAGCATGCCACTATTGTTCATACCATTACAGCTATCACTCAAGCAGCAGGGGAAGCCTGGTTAAGTAAAACTGATATCACAACGCATTTCAGACTGCCATCATCCACCCTACACTGGCACTTATGGGCAGCAGTCATATATTTCTTCTCCTGCTTAACTTTCGAGTCAAGAGCAGCCACAATCTTAAATATATTCGTAGAACTATTTGTTGGTTGTGGTTAAACATATCCAGATGCCCCACAGTCATACACTGCCGAGATGATTTCTTGTTGGTCAAAAGGAACGCCTTTCCCTCTAGAAGCTTCAAGGAAGCCATTAGTATGTCTGAACACTTGGGGGTCCCAGTATTCCCTAAGGTCACAGAAGACCCAGACACTATCGTTACATTCCTGGGCATACAACATGACTTGGCATCCTTGCCAACAAGTTACCACGTGAGAAATAGGAACAGTCACAACAACACCAATTACCAACTCCTGCTTGGTACGCGCAACCGCATGTAACTACAATCCCTGCCAGGTTCCTTAAAATTTGCAATGCGCATCATACCGCAGGCTGCACTTTCATCTCAGACCACTTTGCTTTTTCCACACTCCCGCATGATGATCAAGGGCTGTCCCTAGACAACCAAGCCACGGCAGACCTAACCACACGTAATGGTAAACTACTGTGGCAGCTGACGTGACAGCCGCCATGGCAGGGGGTCATTTATGGTCATGGATTACATGAACCTCGCCAACATAGCCGGGCTCTGACTAAACTGGCCTTGTCAACCAGCACTCAACACGCTTGCTACAGGGTTTCCACTTATACAATACGTTTCATGTTGGACCATGACTTAGATAGCTGGTTTGAGGTTTCACCATTTATGGCATTCACTTCTTTTGCCACCTTAAGTTAAATATTCTCGCACAACCTGGTTAAACTTTCTCACGGACATTCAACACTATATGTATTTCTCCTTCCCAAACAACAAAGGTTCCTATCCTCCTACCCCATCCATACCTTACTTGGAGACGTAGCCAAGCGGACGTTCCCGCTACAACTAAATACTGGCCATAGACAATGTTGAAACCGTATCAGAACCACTCGACCATGCACCAATGCAGTCATCAAAACTGCTACGTATCTAGCCTTTAACTGCTTTCTCAAGGTATAACTCACTATCAGCTGCAAACATCATAAACAAGAGTGCCTGTTGACCTCTTATTGTTCTAAAACACACAATACCACTATGTCCGGTCCCTTCCTAAAACTAAGACGAGTCAGATGTGTGAACCAGTGCATATAACCTACTATCTTACAAGCAATGCTGGGTGTCCGGTTTAAGGTACTGGTTACGTTCTTGGGCACGCCACCATACGCACCACTGAACCATTACTGTCACTGTACAATACTGTCCTTACCACAGGTAAGTTCATGCACTATATAGCCAAGATATCCCAGCACATGTTAAAGACACAGGGCCGCTCGGAATCATAGGCTTATGCGACTTACATACCACAGCCGGTTCAGGAATTAGGAAGCTTTCATTAAAATGTCTACCTGATGGTTAACAAATGCACTATGATCCTGTATGTTTTGCATTAATATTTCTCTTTTTGCCCACTTTTTACCGGCCTACAGCATACGTCGGTTTCAGCACACCTCAACCGATTATTCCTAAAGCTACATCGCTACAACCATCTTATTCTATATCATATGAGAGTGCCCCGAACACAAATATATATATATATATATATATATATATATATATATATTTGACCAAATCTGAAAACAGAGCTGGATGTGTCCTGGACTTTCATTACCCTAGAAGGCTGTCGTTACAGGATCTGTGACAAAATCCTACCTGGAAGAGAGGTGGTGTGTTGCACTACTTACAATAGGTTGGTTTCTGGGCACTCCTGATCCCATAACAAATACAACATGCAGTTCATTTAACTGTTCCAGGGATAACTGCAGGTTATTTAACCTAAGATGACTTTTTTTAAATGTTCATTTTAGTAACCTACTCAGAAGTCGAGTTTTTAAAACCAACATTGCAATGTGATTGCTCAGCATCCTATATTGGGGTTTGTAACATCCTAGCTGCTACATTGAAATAATGGGATAATTTCTGTTAAGTGCAAAATTTGAATAGAAATGGCATAGCCAAGCTGGAAACATAGTTTCAGTTCTGTCTTGTTTTTGGCACATTGTATTGGTGACTGTACCCTGTTTGCACCACGTTTCAGAATGATCCACACCTATCGTCTAAAGCTGGTCATTACAGAGAAGGAGCGTGAGTGTAAGCTGCAGGAATGGAGGGGGTGAGGCATTCTAGGCACCAGAACAGCTGTAGTGGTTATGGTACTTGCTAGTTCCTTTAACAAGTTACATGCTGTCTTTCTTTCTACAGGGCGTGAACAGGCCAGCCTAACAGGACAGCGTCTGGCACTTCTTGCAAGTGAAGGGAATAACTTTAGCTGCATTATTTATTCGTCATTGACCAGATCCACAGAAACTGCTGATATCATCAGTCAGAATTTACCAGGTGAGCCATGTGTACAGGGGAAGGAAAGGTTTTACTGGACCCTCTATTGCACATGTGGGATTAGGCTGCTGCATGTAGACCTCTGAAATCCCAATTCTTGCTGCCTATGCATATTTTGAATAGTTGCAGAATAACCGTTATTGAGCGGTTTTGTTGGTGGTTTGGCTTTCTTTAACCTCCCTGGCGGTATGATTATGTCAGGAATTTTGTACCAAAAGCGGTACCATTTTTTTGCATGGAAATTTGGTGTTATGTATTGTAGGCCAGTAATTACTTTCTTAAACCTGACCAAAAGTACTCTCAGATGTGATAAAGTTCGAAACATAAAATCATGAATTATAATCTAATATAATTTTATTCAATAATGTAATAAATAATGAAATTTGTCAAACAAAGAAAATTCAGTAAACATCCTGGGTGTGGTAAATTTTGAAACATGGGACTGCACATAGACCGTCATCACAATCAAGGCAATGGAATCTGGTTTCCTTTCGGATTTTTTTTCCATTGCTATCTCGCTTTGAGCAGCAAACTACGCACATCCTTGTAGGTGCTGCCTTTTTTGCGGTTGGCGGGATGTAATCCATAAAGTGACGACCAGTCAGGCGTTCTGGGTTGACAACGTCAACAGCACGACGTCCAGATCTGTTCACGGCCACTGATGCCGTTTGGTAGTTCACAAAAATCCGCTCCGCCACCGTCCAGATAAAGTCAGAATGAACAAGAGGCTTGTCACTCTTTCCTCTGTGCAGTATATAGGCATTCCAGAGGCATTGTTCCAGTAGATGCCTGAAGATTTTTTTGTAATATTTTTTTTTTGTTGTTTCCGCATAGCCAGATAAAATGTCATCGCCTGATCAGCTCTATCTACTCCTCCCATGGTGTTGTTGTGGCTTCATGACATCTTTCCCACCTCTTGTGTGGACCATGGCAGTAGAGGTGTTATGCACTGTACTCATTAGGCATACGTCTTTTTTGTCACGTCAACGCATTGCCATCATCTTTCCTTTCTGCCAGGCAACCATTTCTCCTGTTTTCAGTTTTTTCTTGGCAAACATAGATGGCAGGTCACGTCGGTTGGCCCTAACGGTTCCATATCCATCAGTCTTGTGTTTTATCAGAAACTCGTACTGCTCAGGCGATGTGTAAAAGTTGTCCGTTGTCACACAATACCCCTGATTCAGCAATGGCTCAAGCAGTGTAAGGACTGACGTTGCCATCCCATAGCCACTGTACCTGGGGTTGAATTGTGTTCCTTTACCGGTGTATATGACGGAATTCCATATATAGCCAGTGGCAGACTCGCAGAGCATATAGGATTTTATTCCAAACCGTGCTCTCTTGGATGCGATGTATTGAATCCAGCTGAGGCGTCCCTTGTAAGCCATCAGACTTTCATCAATGCTGATGTCTCTATCTGGCACATAGGCCTGCTGGAATTTTTTTAGGATCATTTGGTATACTTCCCAGATCTTGAGTTTTGGCGCTGGATGTGTGGCTTCGTCAAATTCCTCGTTGTTGAAGTGCAAATTCTTCATTATGAGGGAAAATCGGTACTCTGACATGATGGTGCCAAAAAATGGGGTTGCCAGCCATTTATTGGTAGTCCAGTACCATTTCTGCAGGGGTTTCCCCACCACCCCCTGAAGAAGTATTAGCCCCAGAAACTTCCAGATGTCCTCTTTAGTCACTGGTTTCCATTTTCTGTTCCTGGAAAACTTGCTATGCAGAGTAGCTGATTGCTGCTCATTGTAGCGATTTGTCTCCGTGACAATCTTTTCAATGACGTCATCTGTGAGAAATAATTTTAGGTATGCCAAAGGATCATTGTGCTCAACGTCTACCTTCATCCCAGGTGATCCAGTAAACGGAAATCTTGGCGGCGGTACCTCATCCATACCGCAATCAATAAGGCACCAAGTGCGCACATCACTGAGCTCGGGTGCAGAATCGTCGCTGTCGCCACTTCTCTGGTCACTGTCGGTCGGATGACGAATCTTGCCACGAATCGCTATCACAGTCGCTCAATTCTGCGAGGGGCTCTGTGTCGCTGCCGCTGTCACTCATCTGATCCAAACCCGCTTTGGAGATGCTAAAGTGACGCTTTGATGCCATGGTAAAAAATTTATTTTATGGGCAGAAATTACAGCAAAAAGGGCAGGCAGGGCATTGTAGGATGATCAAATTTCAAATCTGAGGTGATATTGTGTCAAATCTGAGGTGATACAATGTAATCTGACAGGATTTCACTGTATCACCTAACTTTATGTGTGTGTGTGTGTGTGTGTGTGTCACTTTTATGCTTGAAACATTTGAATTACCCGCCCAGTTCCGCCCCCATGAGCCTCTGCGGCTCACAGAGAAGGAACCAGGAAGTCAGATGGAGGCATCCGCCGGGGCTCTCACCGGCAATCACAGCGCGGGGACATCGCTGGATCGCAAGGAGAAGGTAAGGAGACTCCGCTGCCAGCTCTGTTATCTACCCCGAGCGTGACTCGGGGTTACCGCTTCTGGCAGCGAAAATTAACCCCGAGTCACGCTCGGGAATACCGCTAGCCTGGTTAATCTTCTTATAGATATTAAAATGTGCAGCTCCAGTCTGCTTCACGAAGGACGTCCAATCCGACCAGTTCCTGCGGAATCCAAGTGGATACCAGATCTTTCTGTAAGCTATATCTAGTGGTGACTCTATTTTAAAGCGTTTCTGGTGTGCGTTCTGTTTCTGCTTTTAACCCTGGTCATTGTCTCCATCTTAGTATTTTAAAGATGGCCCACGCATTGAGGCTGCATTCAGGAAGTACATCCTCCGTGCAGATCCAGAACAAACAAAAGACAGTTATGAAATAATAGTCTGCCATGATAATGTGATCCGCTACTTTGTATGCAGGTAAACTGCTTCCACTTATCATTCTAAATCATCTGTGGTCACCACAGGTATCTTCCAGGCCCTCTATTCCTAACCTGCATTTTTGTTTTTCTTTAAACACCCTTATTTAACAAAGTAAATGGAGTACACTAAACCCAGAACAACTATACACAATTGAAATGAGAATCCAGTATTGTAAAATTGTGTGCCATTTTTACTATAATGAACTGTGCTGCTTATTTAACAGGTTTTCATCCAAATGTTCTCAAATCTTGTGGTAATTGGATGGCATGTACTAAACTGACAGCCTTTACAGCAGGCTTCCGTAAACTCCAGCCCTCCAGATGTTGCTGAACTACAACTCCCATGATTCTCAGACCATTTAATTCATAGAATCATAAGAGTTGTAGTCAGGGCCGGCTGGGGATACAAAGCTGCCCTGTAAAAATTTATGCCAGCTCCATAAATCATTGCGCCATGTAAGGTTATGTCGAGATTCTTTTCTAATATAAAATATTGGTCCTTTCAGAGTAACTGTTGAATTATACAGTAAGCATACTCGCATGCAGACAGACAAGCTAATTGATATAAATGATCTCATTGACATAAAAACACAAGCTCACTCACTAGCAAGCGCGCGCACACAGCTTATTGTAGTGGTACTGGTGTCTATAGCCTGTCCCTGCAGGCTTTTTAATGTATAAACTGACCTTTCAGAGAGAAGGCAGTGTTTGCATTGCTTCAAAGTGACAATCACTCAGATGGTCACTAGAGGTGCTTCCTGTGTTTCTACATTAAGGGCCTCCACGCTCTGGAGGCACTGAACATTCCCCATAGAGATACAGTGATTCAATGCATCTCTATGAGGAGATGATGATTGGTGTAGCTTTTTGCAGCTAATCCTATGGCAAAGCATTGGATTGGCTGAGATCATCAAGCTTGATGATCTCAGCCATAGAGGCAGGGCCAGTGGAGGGGAGACCAGCATGGCGTGGGGAAAAGTGAATAAAAAAACCCACTAATGACAGACACACTGACACACATTACTACTACCTGTGGGCGACCGGGGGTTGTGCAGGGCAGACAGCCGTCTGTGCTGGTGGCCGCAGGGGGAGCTGTGATGGCGGCCACTGGGGGAGCTGTGCTTTCTCTGCTCCCCCCCGCCCTCCCTCGCGCGCTACTTAATGATTCCGCGGCTGGAATATGACGTCATATTCCGGCCGCAGTCTCATTAAGCTGGGGAGCAGAAACCGCACACCTTGCAGTTTGCCTGGCCCTGGTTGTAGTTGAGCAACATCTGGGGGGCCAGAGTTTGGGGAATCCTGCTTTACAGCATTAAAAATAACCTCTCAAGACCCATATTGTACAAACTTGTCTTATGCCTTCCATGTACTGACAAAATGTATATCTTCATCTACAGGGCACTACAACTCCCACTGGAAGCTTGGCTCCGACTGCCTCTCTATCATGGTAGTATTACAAAGCTGGTGATAAAACCTGAAGATGCTTGGTGATGCTGGCTTTATGCCCCCGGGGAAACTCACGGGAGCTTAGCTCTGAGCTGGATGTCCTCCTAGAGACACACAAGTTACCATGACTCCCTTACCTTTCTGTTTAATATACACTCTCCAGTTGAAGCCGTCTTTCAATGCATATATTGCACACAGCATGGGTGGACCAAATGATAGTATAATTTTTTCTCATCCCTGCACTAAGATGAAGGTTCTAGTTTCTGAATATGCAGCACCATGTTCTGAGTTACAATGCCTTGTGTTCACCAAATGGCTTTACAACTCAAGCTTGGCACCTCCTATTGCTCACCTGTACGACATTGCAGACCCTGTAGCTATAGCTTGGCTGCCTAGTCCAAATGGCTTCTTGCAAAACAAAGTACAGTTGAAAGAAGTTACCTGGCTTGGTTAGTGTAAATACTGTATCTTAAATATAAGGGGCAGTTATAATAAAACAATGTAACAACCCATTTGTATGCATGTTGACAGGACTGCTTAATTAAAAGCAAATAAAGTGACTTCCTACTTATTTTCATTATTGTATTGGTGGCTTCTGGCTTCACACTTCTCATAGGTACTAGATGTTCTGAGCGCTCCATATGTTCAGAACTTGAACTAAAAGTTCATCCTTCATTGTATGTGGGTCGTGTGGACTTGCCACTCAAAGGGAGTATCTGATCTTGTTTGTGTTTGGCAGATACCTTGTGTGACCACTGTGGCTACTCTTCGCACCAGAACTGTATTAACCTTGAGACTTTCACCTAGGGTTTGGACATGGGCTGGTGGGGTCCTGTTTGGCCTCCCTGGCTGAGCCCCCTCACTTCATTGAGGGAGCATTTGTGGTCTGCACCTCCTTCAGCTACTTAAGAGCTCCCTAGTGCTTTTGGTCATTGATGGAGCACCGAGAGCTGTTAAAGTGGTCTGCATCTGATATTGGTGCCGAACACAATACTAAACCACCAGGGATCCAGCTTGCCTTCCACTAGACAATGTGAGGATATTTATATGGTGATGATCTTAACATTATAAACATTATCGAATTGATATATTGGCACTGTTTCCCTTAATTTAATGCTAAGAGCTACTCACTATTTTAACGCTTATAGACCCTGGAGTACACTTTATTAGAGGATTTGTATTTCACACATTACAAACCAACTATAATAATGTAGTTTATTGTGACAATGTAACATGCATGAAAATCAGTGAATATTTAGATATAACAAATATACAATACAGCAGTTGACCAGTTTTCATATAGTTCAATAGCAGTGGTGCCATGGCCCCCCTACATCATGCTGTGCCACACCAAATGCCAGCAATCTGTTGGCCATGTGTTTAGATTCTATTCCCTCAGGCTCTAACAGCCTGAGGGAATGCAGGAGAGAGCCCGGCACAGGCCCCGCCGCCGTTAAGCAGCAGCCCATGCTGCTGCTGCAAAGGCCAGAAGATGACTGACCCACAGCAACAGGTAGTCTCCATCTCCATCTCCATCTCCATCTCCATCTCCATCTCCATCTCCATCTCCATCTCCATCTCCATCTCCATCTCCATCTCCATCTCCATCTCCATCTCCATCTCCATCTCCATCTCCATCTCCATCTCCATCTCCATCTCCATCTCCATCTCCATCTCCATCTCCATCTCCATCTCCATCTCCATCTCCATCTCCATCTCCATCTCCATCTCCATCTCCATCTCCATCTCCATCTCCATCTCCATCTCCATCTCCATCTCCATCTCCATCTCCATCTCCATCTCCATCTCCATCTCCATCTCCATCTCCATCTCCATCTCCATCTCCATCTCCATCTCCATCTCCATCTCCATCTCCATCTCCATCTCCATCTCCATCTCCATCTCCATCTCCATCTCCATCTCCATCTCCATCTCCATCTCCATCTCCATCTCCATCTCCATCTCCATCTCCATCTCCATCTCCATCTCCATCTCCATCTCCATCTCCATCTCCATCTCCATCTCCATCTCCATCTCCATCTCCATCTCCATCTCCATCTCCATCTCCATCTCCATCTCCATCTCCATCTCCATCTCCATCTCCATCTCCATCTCCATCTCCATCTCCATCTCCATCTCCATCTCCATCTCCATCTCCATCTCCATCTCCATCTCCATCTCCATCTCCATCTCCATCTCCATCTCCATCTCCATCTCCATCTCCATCTCCATCTCCATCTCCATCTCCATCTCCATCTCCATCTCCATCTCCATCTCCATCTCCATCTCCATCTCCATCTCCATCTCCATCTCCATCTCCATCTCCATCTCCATCTCCATCTCCATCTCCATCTCCATCTCCATCTCCATCTCCATCTCCATCTCCATCTCCATCTCCATCTCCATCTCCATCTCCATCTCCATCTCCATCTCCATCTCCATCTCCATCTCCATCTCCATCTCCATCTCCATCTCCATCTCCATCTCCATCTCCATCTCCATCTCCATCTCCATCTCCATCTCCATCTCCATCTCCATCTCCATCTCCATCTCCATCTCCATCTCCATCTCCATCTCCATCTCCATCTCCATCTCCATCTCCATCTCCATCTCCATCTCCATCTCCATCTCCATCTCCATCTCCATCTCCATCTCCATCTCCATCTCCATCTCCATCTCCATCTCCATCTCCATCTCCATCTCCATCTCCATCTCCATCTCCATCTCCATCTCCATCTCCATCTCCATCTCCATCTCCATCTCCATCTCCATCTCCATCTCCATCTCCATCTCCATCTCCATCTCCATCTCCATCTCCATCTCCATCTCCATCTCCATCTCCATCTCCATCTCCATCTCCATCTCCATCTCCATCTCCATCTCCATCTCCATCTCCATCTCCATCTCCATCTCCATCTCCATCTCCATCTCCATCTCCATCTCCATCTCCATCTCCATCTCCATCTCCATCTCCATCTCCATCTCCATCTCCATCTCCATCTCCATCTCCATCTCCATCTCCATCTCCATCTCCATCTCCATCTCCATCTCCATCTCCATCTCCATCTCCATCTCCATCTCCATCTCCATCTCCATCTCCATCTCCATCTCCATCTCCATCTCCATCTCCATCTCCATCTCCATCTCCATCTCCATCTCCATCTCCATCTCCATCTCCATCTCCATCTCCATCTCCATCTCCATCTCCATCTCCATCTCCATCTCCATCTCCATCTCCATCTCCATCTCCATCTCCATCTCCATCTCCATCTCCATCTCCATCTCCATCTCCATCTCCATCTCCATCTCCATCTCCATCTCCATCTCCATCTCCATCTCCATCTCCATCTCCATCTCCATCTCCATCTCCATCTCCATCTCCATCTCCATCTCCATCTCCATCTCCATCTCCATCTCCATCTCCATCTCCATCTCCATCTCCATCTCCATCTCCATCTCCATCTCCATCTCCATCTCCATCTCCATCTCCATCTCCATCTCCATCTCCATCTCCATCTCCATCTCCATCTCCATCTCCATCTCCATCTCCATCTCCATCTCCATCTCCATCTCCATCTCCATCTCCATCTCCATCTCCATCTCCATCTCCATCTCCATCTCCATCTCCATCTCCATCTCCATCTCCATCTCCATCTCCATCTCCATCTCCATCTCCATCTCCATCTCCATCTCCATCTCCATCTCCATCTCCATCTCCATCTCCATCTCCATCTCCATCTCCATCTCCATCTCCATCTCCATCTCCATCTCCATCTCCATCTCCATCTCCATCTCCATCTCCATCTCCATCTCCATCTCCATCTCCATCTCCATCTCCATCTCCATCTCCATCTCCATCTCCATCTCCATCTCCATCTCCATCTCCATCTCCATCTCCATCTCCATCTCCATCTCCATCTCCATCTCCATCTCCATCTCCATCTCCATCTCCATCTCCATCTCCATCTCCATCTCCATCTCCATCTCCATCTCCATCTCCATCTCCATCTCCATCTCCATCTCCATCTCCATCTCCATCTCCATCTCCATCTCCATCTCCATCTCCATCTCCATCTCCATCTCCATCTCCATCTCCATCTCCATCTCCATCTCCATCTCCATCTCCATCTCCATCTCCATCTCCATCTCCATCTCCATCTCCATCTCCATCTCCATCTCCATCTCCATCTCCATCTCCATCTCCATCTCCATCTCCATCTCCATCTCCATCTCCATCTCCATCTCCATCTCCATCTCCATCTCCATCTCCATCTCCATCTCCATCTCCATCTCCATCTCCATCTCCATCTCCATCTCCATCTCCATCTCCATCTCCATCTCCATCTCCATCTCCATCTCCATCTCCATCTCCATCTCCATCTCCATCTCCATCTCCATCTCCATCTCCATCTCCATCTCCATCTCCATCTCCATCTCCATCTCCATCTCCATCTCCATCTCCATCTCCATCTCCATCTCCATCTCCATCTCCATCTCCATCTCCATCTCCATCTCCATCTCCATCTCCATCTCCATCTCCATCTCCATCTCCATCTCCATCTCCATCTCCATCTCCATCTCCATCTCCATCTCCATCTCCATCTCCATCTCCATCTCCATCTCCATCTCCATCTCCATCTCCATCTCCATCTCCATCTCCATCTCCATCTCCATCTCCATCTCCATCTCCATCTCCATCTCCATCTCCATCTCCATCTCCATCTCCATCTCCATCTCCATCTCCATCTCCATCTCCATCTCCATCTCCATCTCCATCTCCATCTCCATCTCCATCTCCATCTCCATCTCCATCTCCATCTCCATCTCCATCTCCATCTCCATCTCCATCTCCATCTCCATCTCCATCTCCATCTCCATCTCCATCTCCATCTCCATCTCCATCTCCATCTCCATCTCCATCTCCATCTCCATCTCCATCTCCATCTCCATCTCCATCTCCATCTCCATCTCCATCTCCATCTCCATCTCCATCTCCATCTCCATCTCCATCTCCATCTCCATCTCCATCTCCATCTCCATCTCCATCTCCATCTCCATCTCCATCTCCATCTCCATCTCCATCTCCATCTCCATCTCCATCTCCATCTCCATCTCCATCTCCATCTCCATCTCCATCTCCATCTCCATCTCCATCTCCATCTCCATCTCCATCTCCATCTCCATCTCCATCTCCATCTCCATCTCCATCTCCATCTCCATCTCCATCTCCATCTCCATCTCCATCTCCATCTCCATCTCCATCTCCATCTCCATCTCCATCTCCATCTCCATCTCCATCTCCATCTCCATCTCCATCTCCATCTCCATCTCCATCTCCATCTCCATCTCCATCTCCATCTCCATCTCCATCTCCATCTCCATCTCCATCTCCATCTCCATCTCCATCTCCATCTCCATCTCCATCTCCATCTCCATCTCCATCTCCATCTCCATCTCCATCTCCATCTCCATCTCCATCTCCATCTCCATCTCCATCTCCATCTCCATCTCCATCTCCATCTCCATCTCCATCTCCATCTCCATCTCCATCTCCATCTCCATCTCCATCTCCATCTCCATCTCCATCTCCATCTCCATCTCCATCTCCATCTCCATCTCCATCTCCATCTCCATCTCCATCTCCATCTCCATCTCCATCTCCATCTCCATCTCCATCTCCATCTCCATCTCCATCTCCATCTCCATCTCCATCTCCATCTCCATCTCCATCTCCATCTCCATCTCCATCTCCATCTCCATCTCCATCTCCATCTCCATCTCCATCTCCATCTCCATCTCCATCTCCATCTCCATCTCCATCTCCATCTCCATCTCCATCTCCATCTCCATCTCCATCTCCATCTCCATCTCCATCTCCATCTCCATCTCCATCTCCATCTCCATCTCCATCTCCATCTCCATCTCCATCTCCATCTCCATCTCCATCTCCATCTCCATCTCCATCTCCATCTCCATCTCCATCTCCATCTCCATCTCCATCTCCATCTCCATCTCCATCTCCATCTCCATCTCCATCTCCATCTCCATCTCCATCTCCATCTCCATCTCCATCTCCATCTCCATCTCCATCTCCATCTCCATCTCCATCTCCATCTCCATCTCCATCTCCATCTCCATCTCCATCTCCATCTCCATCTCCATCTCCATCTCCATCTCCATCTCCATCTCCATCTCCATCTCCATCTCCATCTCCATCTCCATCTCCATCTCCATCTCCATCTCCATCTCCATCTCCATCTCCATCTCCATCTCCATCTCCATCTCCATCTCCATCTCCATCTCCATCTCCATCTCCATCTCCATCTCCATCTCCATCTCCATCTCCATCTCCATCTCCATCTCCATCTCCATCTCCATCTCCATCTCCATCTCCATCTCCATCTCCATCTCCATCTCCATCTCCATCTCCATCTCCATCTCCATCTCCATCTCCATCTCCATCTCCATCTCCATCTCCATCTCCATCTCCATCTCCATCTCCATCTCCATCTCCATCTCCATCTCCATCTCCATCTCCATCTCCATCTCCATCTCCATCTCCATCTCCATCTCCATCTCCATCTCCATCTCCATCTCCATCTCCATCTCCATCTCCATCTCCATCTCCATCTCCATCTCCATCTCCATCTCCATCTCCATCTCCATCTCCATCTCCATCTCCATCTCCATCTCCATCTCCATCTCCATCTCCATCTCCATCTCCATCTCCATCTCCATCTCCATCTCCATCTCCATCTCCATCTCCATCTCCATCTCCATCTCCATCTCCATCTCCATCTCCATCTCCATCTCCATCTCCATCTCCATCTCCATCTCCATCTCCATCTCCATCTCCATCTCCATCTCCATCTCCATCTCCATCTCCATCTCCATCTCCATCTCCATCTCCATCTCCATCTCCATCTCCATCTCCATCTCCATCTCCATCTCCATCTCCATCTCCATCTCCATCTCCATCTCCATCTCCATCTCCATCTCCATCTCCATCTCCATCTCCATCTCCATCTCCATCTCCATCTCCATCTCCATCTCCATCTCCATCTCCATCTCCATCTCCATCTCCATCTCCATCTCCATCTCCATCTCCATCTCCATCTCCATCTCCATCTCCATCTCCATCTCCATCTCCATCTCCATCTCCATCTCCATCTCCATCTCCATCTCCATCTCCATCTCCATCTCCATCTCCATCTCCATCTCCATCTCCATCTCCATCTCCATCTCCATCTCCATCTCCATCTCCATCTCCATCTCCATCTCCATCTCCATCTCCATCTCCATCTCCATCTCCATCTCCATCTCCATCTCCATCTCCATCTCCATCTCCATCTCCATCTCCATCTCCATCTCCATCTCCATCTCCATCTCCATCTCCATCTCCATCTCCATCTCCATCTCCATCTCCATCTCCATCTCCATCTCCATCTCCATCTCCATCTCCATCTCCATCTCCATCTCCATCTCCATCTCCATCTCCATCTCCATCTCCATCTCCATCTCCATCTCCATCTCCATCTCCATCTCCATCTCCATCTCCATCTCCATCTCCATCTCCATCTCCATCTCCATCTCCATCTCCATCTCCATCTCCATCTCCATCTCCATCTCCATCTCCATCTCCATCTCCATCTCCATCTCCATCTCCATCTCCATCTCCATCTCCATCTCCATCTCCATCTCCATCTCCATCTCCATCTCCATCTCCATCTCCATCTCCATCTCCATCTCCATCTCCATCTCCATCTCCATCTCCATCTCCATCTCCATCTCCATCTCCATCTCCATCTCCATCTCCATCTCCATCTCCATCTCCATCTCCATCTCCATCTCCATCTCCATCTCCATCTCCATCTCCATCTCCATCTCCATCTCCATCTCCATCTCCATCTCCATCTCCATCTCCATCTCCATCTCCATCTCCATCTCCATCTCCATCTCCATCTCCATCTCCATCTCCATCTCCATCTCCATCTCCATCTCCATCTCCATCTCCATCTCCATCTCCATCTCCATCTCCATCTCCATCTCCATCTCCATCTCCATCTCCATCTCCATCTCCATCTCCATCTCCATCTCCATCTCCATCTCCATCTCCATCTCCATCTCCATCTCCATCTCCATCTCCATCTCCATCTCCATCTCCATCTCCATCTCCATCTCCATCTCCATCTCCATCTCCATCTCCATCTCCATCTCCATCTCCATCTCCATCTCCATCTCCATCTCCATCTCCATCTCCATCTCCATCTCCATCTCCATCTCCATCTCCATCTCCATCTCCATCTCCATCTCCATCTCCATCTCCATCTCCATCTCCATCTCCATCTCCATCTCCATCTCCATCTCCATCTCCATCTCCATCTCCATCTCCATCTCCATCTCCATCTCCATCTCCATCTCCATCTCCATCTCCATCTCCATCTCCATCTCCATCTCCATCTCCATCTCCATCTCCATCTCCATCTCCATCTCCATCTCCATCTCCATCTCCATCTCCATCTCCATCTCCATCTCCATCTCCATCTCCATCTCCATCTCCATCTCCATCTCCATCTCCATCTCCATCTCCATCTCCATCTCCATCTCCATCTCCATCTCCATCTCCATCTCCATCTCCATCTCCATCTCCATCTCCATCTCCATCTCCATCTCCATCTCCATCTCCATCTCCATCTCCATCTCCATCTCCATCTCCATCTCCATCTCCATCTCCATCTCCATCTCCATCTCCATCTCCATCTCCATCTCCATCTCCATCTCCATCTCCATCTCCATCTCCATCTCCATCTCCATCTCCATCTCCATCTCCATCTCCATCTCCATCTCCATCTCCATCTCCATCTCCATCTCCATCTCCATCTCCATCTCCATCTCCATCTCCATCTCCATCTCCATCTCCATCTCCATCTCCATCTCCATCTCCATCTCCATCTCCATCTCCATCTCCATCTCCATCTCCATCTCCATCTCCATCTCCATCTCCATCTCCATCTCCATCTCCATCTCCATCTCCATCTCCATCTCCATCTCCATCTCCATCTCCATCTCCATCTCCATCTCCATCTCCATCTCCATCTCCATCTCCATCTCCATCTCCATCTCCATCTCCATCTCCATCTCCATCTCCATCTCCATCTCCATCTCCATCTCCATCTCCATCTCCATCTCCATCTCCATCTCCATCTCCATCTCCATCTCCATCTCCATCTCCATCTCCATCTCCATCTCCATCTCCATCTCCATCTCCATCTCCATCTCCATCTCCATCTCCATCTCCATCTCCATCTCCATCTCCATCTCCATCTCCATCTCCATCTCCATCTCCATCTCCATCTCCATCTCCATCTCCATCTCCATCTCCATCTCCATCTCCATCTCCATCTCCATCTCCATCTCCATCTCCATCTCCATCTCCATCTCCATCTCCATCTCCATCTCCATCTCCATCTCCATCTCCATCTCCATCTCCATCTCCATCTCCATCTCCATCTCCATCTCCATCTCCATCTCCATCTCCATCTCCATCTCCATCTCCATCTCCATCTCCATCTCCATCTCCATCTCCATCTCCATCTCCATCTCCATCTCCATCTCCATCTCCATCTCCATCTCCATCTCCATCTCCATCTCCATCTCCATCTCCATCTCCATCTCCATCTCCATCTCCATCTCCATCTCCATCTCCATCTCCATCTCCATCTCCATCTCCATCTCCATCTCCATCTCCATCTCCATCTCCATCTCCATCTCCATCTCCATCTCCATCTCCATCTCCATCTCCATCTCCATCTCCATCTCCATCTCCATCTCCATCTCCATCTCCATCTCCATCTCCATCTCCATCTCCATCTCCATCTCCATCTCCATCTCCATCTCCATCTCCATCTCCATCTCCATCTCCATCTCCATCTCCATCTCCATCTCCATCTCCATCTCCATCTCCATCTCCATCTCCATCTCCATCTCCATCTCCATCTCCATCTCCATCTCCATCTCCATCTCCATCTCCATCTCCATCTCCATCTCCATCTCCATCTCCATCTCCATCTCCATCTCCATCTCCATCTCCATCTCCATCTCCATCTCCATCTCCATCTCCATCTCCATCTCCATCTCCATCTCCATCTCCATCTCCATCTCCATCTCCATCTCCATCTCCATCTCCATCTCCATCTCCATCTCCATCTCCATCTCCATCTCCATCTCCATCTCCATCTCCATCTCCATCTCCATCTCCATCTCCATCTCCATCTCCATCTCCATCTCCATCTCCATCTCCATCTCCATCTCCATCTCCATCTCCATCTCCATCTCCATCTCCATCTCCATCTCCATCTCCATCTCCATCTCCATCTCCATCTCCATCTCCATCTCCATCTCCATCTCCATCTCCATCTCCATCTCCATCTCCATCTCCATCTCCATCTCCATCTCCATCTCCATCTCCATCTCCATCTCCATCTCCATCTCCATCTCCATCTCCATCTCCATCTCCATCTCCATCTCCATCTCCATCTCCATCTCCATCTCCATCTCCATCTCCATCTCCATCTCCATCTCCATCTCCATCTCCATCT